>NC_059110.1:120993068-121327755 GCF_020740685.1 Jaculus jaculus | reverse complement strand
GGTGGTGAAGCTGGGTTGTCTGGCTCCAGCCTCCCACTCTGTCTCCCCTGCCACAAGCCTAATGAGAAGCATGGTAAAAATGAGGTCAGGAAACATGAGTCTGCAAGAGCATTTTTTGATGCCACCCACTCTATACCTGCCCTGCCCCTGGGAAGCAGCCACCTACCAGGCATGACTCTGGAGCCCTCAAACTGAGAAGCAGGGTTGGGCAAATTTCACATAGGATTTCAAAAGCTGGGCACACAGTAAAAGCCATGCAAAATACCTGAGTGATAACTCCATGCAAACTACATGCTAAAATAATGTTTTCAATATATTGTATTAGATTTTAAGTATTATTGAACTTCATCTGTTTCTTTTATTTCCAGTGATGGCAGCAGCACAGGTGGCCTATGTGACATTCCTGTAAAAACAAAGCCAGGCTGGGGGCCCCATGCAGAGGCCTGGTCTGGGTTGGCAGAGCCCTGTGGAAGCACAGAGGAGAAGGCCACCTGCGTGCTGTGGAAACACAGGGTAGATGCACACACAGCAAGCAGTAAGGACGGCCAGGAACAAGGCACTGTGTCCTCTTGGAGCTTTCTTATATGTAGTAGAACAGGCAAAGGGCCACCCATGCTGGGGGATCTGCCCTATTCTTTCACATCAAAAATTTGATTTTTTGAGCCATTTCCATGCTGTAGATCCTCCGGCACGTGTCATAGCTTTTGCACCGTTGATGGCGGCTATTTTCTCAAAGTGTCACCGTCGCTTAATGTCTTCAATAAGCCCATCTGTGGTGAGGATTCTGTCCAGAGTCCGTATGCACCTTAAACGTTCCCTTCCTGCACAGTCACAGTCCTGGCTATGAGCTTCAGATGTTTTGTCATGACCTTGTACTTAAAGTCCCTCTCCTCACCGGCGGCTGGGGACTCGGCCCAGATCCCTCACCCCCAGCACTGCTTGTGACCCAAAGCTAACATAGAAATTTTTTGACCTCCGGGCCTTACAATCATAACTGAATTTTTGCCATTGTCTCAAACGCACAGGGAAGTGCTAGCCCTGCCCTGAGCCAGTGAGTATATTCCTCCATCGTAGCCAACCTAGGTCTCTCTCTCTCTCTCTCTTACACACACACACGCACACACACACTTGATCCTAGAATCTCCAGAGAAGAATTATCCAGATCAGGTTAACCTCTGGGCATACCTGTAAGGGCCGATCTTAACTAGGTTAATCCAAGTAGGAATATCCACCTTAACTGAAGGTGGCACCATTTTATAGCCTGTGGTCTGGACCTCACGAAAAAGAGAGAGCAGGCCTGGAGAGATGGCTTAGTGGTTAAGGCCTTTGCCTGGGAAACCAAAGAACCCAGGTTTGATTCCCCAGGACCCATGTAAGCCAGATGTACCAAGGTGGCACATGTGTCTGGAGTTCGTTTGTAGTGGCTGGAGGCCCTGGTATGCCCATTCTCTCTCTCTCTTTCTCTCTCTCTCTTTCTCTCTCTCAAATAAATAAAATAAATAAATAAGTTTTTGAAAAAGAAAGAAAACAGGAGAGAGCTGCATTTATCTCACTCTCCATCCTCCCTGCAGATGTGAGACTGGCTTCCTGCCTTGCTCTCGCCGACACGATGGACTCACCCCCCTCTGGAGCTGTAAGCCAAAATAACCTCTTGCCTTCCCTAAGCTGCTTCCAGAGTGCAGATCAGCGTGGGGGCGGGTGAGGGCGGGAGTGTGGGGCTGCCTGAGGAGTGTGGAGGGTCAGCTCTCCAGGCTGCTGCTCCCTCCTAGGGCAACTTGCATGGTGGATCTGTGCCCCGTGCCTCGACGCATGGACTCACTGAGCCCGTCGTGCACACCAGCAAGGGACAGGACGAGGCCCTAGGAGGCCTGCGGGCCTGGAGATGTGGAACTGGGACCACTGATGTTGTAAAGGACAAAGGCTATGTGTACAGGAGAATAGAGGTGGGAAGGACATTCCAGGCCTGCAAGACTCCAAGGAATGTGGAGGCTTGGAGGCTTCACCACGGGAGGTGCAGGGCTTGGGAGACAGGACAGGAAAGGTCAAGGCAGGGAGTGACAGGAGACAGGCTAGAGAGGAGAGGGCTGTGGTAAAGAGGGGGTGAGCTCAAGAGATGGCTCAGTGGTTAGCGTGCTTCCTGCACACGTATAAGGGTCTGAGGGGGTCAGGGGAGGCTGGAACTGCCTGAGTGCAAATTTCCAGGACCCACAGAAAGTAGCTGGGGACGGCCACATGTGCCTGTAGCCCCAGTCCCATGGGAAGTAGGAACCCAGGAATCAGTGGGGCCCTGCACACTCCAGAAACAGTAAAGGGAGTCTGGGGCTCAAAATACGACCTGGCCAAAGAGCAACAGAGCAGAACCCTTGAGGTTTCACACTGGCCATGGCAGGCAATGACCCCGTACAGGGGAGCACATGGGGTGCAACAAGGGTACATGCATGTGCATATATGTGCACACACACATACACACAAGGGCACATACACATGCAAACACACACCCACTGCATTACACACACATATACCACACACACGTACACACAAAGGCATATAGACATGCATACACACACACCACACTACACACGCATACACCACACACACGTACCCAGGCAAAAAATTTTTGAAGAGGAGGAGCTTTGAATGCCCCACCCACAGAATGATCTTTCTCCAATAAACAATGGGAGCACTTCTGTGGGAGAAGCGGGGGACGGGTGAGGGGGGGAGTCCGATTTATGGTCTATAAACTGGTTTGGCAGACAAGGGATGAAAGGATTAATACCAAAAGGACAAATTTGGGGACATGGATTAGGACTTTGATATCAATGACAGTGATGGTTAATGTTAGCTGTCAACTTGACAGGATCTGAAATCACCTAGGAAACAAGCCTCTGAGGCCTGTGGGGGATTTTCTAGATGAGCTTATTGAGCTGGGAAGACCCACGTTAACTCTGGGCACATCTTTCCATGGGCTGGGGTCCTGGGCTTGGTAAAAAGGAGAGAGCTAGCTGGGCATGGTGGCGCACGCCTTTAATCCCAGCACTCAGGAGGCAGAGGTAGGAGGATCACTGTGAGTTTGAGGCCACCCTGAGACTACATAGTGAATTCCAGGTCAGCCTGGGCTAGAGTGAGAACTTACCTCAGGGGGGTGGGGGGGAAGGCCAGCGCTGACTGGGCAGTGAGAAAATGAGAAGAGAGGTGAAGACTGACAATGTCACTGGCCACACTCGGAGTTGTGTTGAACATGGGGGTCACGGAAGGGTCTACACTAGGTCCCACAAATACCAGCTCTGATGGCGAGGCGAGAGGAAACCCTAGCTGGTCCTCAGTGGATCCCAGAGGTCAAGACAGACACTCTTCAATGACAGTGATGCAAGCCGGGCATGGTGACACACGCCTTTAATCCCAGCACTCAGGAGGCAGAGGTAGGAAGATCGCCATGAATTCGAGGCCACCCTGATACTGCATAGTGAATTCCAGGTCGGCCTAGGCTAGAGTGACATCCTATCTCAAAACAAACAAACAAACAAACAAAAAAGACAGTGCCGCATCCCTGAACCAGAGAGCAGCCTCCCAGAACCCACCAGTTTCCTGCTGGCCTCACTAGGGTTGTCCTGACAGCCCAGGGCAGAGTAGGGACGTGGCTAGCCGAGCCCTAGCTGAGTAGCTGAATGAAGACGTGATGTTAATGGTGAGTAAACTGCAGCATCTCATTAATTTCTTGTGAGAGGTAGGGAAATACCAGGTGGTACTTCCCTGAGACCCATTGTTTGTCTGGCCCCAAGACATCCCCATGCAATGCCTGCTTGGGTCCAATTTAAGTATGTAAATTTAATGGTTCAGTAAGTAAAATTGCCTTTATTGTTTGGAGTGGTTTGCACGGTAATTGATGGGCTCGGCTGGCTCCTTGACAGTCCCTGTGATGGAGTAGTTGACTGCCGTGAAGTGGGTGTTGATGAGAGGAGACGTCAACTCTAAGGCCAGACCAGCACATCTTCCATCATCGAGAGAGAGCGCTGGCTAACAAGCGCTCAGGCCCACCACAGCCTTGGACGCTCTGGAGGGCCTCAAGACAAGAGCACATAGGAGCCCGTGTGTTTTATTCCTTGGGTCACGAGCCCAGATGGTGTAACCGCCAGACAGAAGCCGAGAAGGACCAGTAGCATCACAGACGGGCAAAATTCCAGGTATTTTCCACCCACTTGTCCCCACAGTCAGCAGGATTCATCCCCACCCACTTCTGACCGGGCCCTGCACCCTGCCCTCTTCCTCCAGCACCGGCCCCTCCTCCAACCCATCCCTGCTACGGGCGGCTAGCCATGGGAACACTCTGATCCCAGAATGATGAGGAGAAATGACCAGCTAAAAGCCCAGTGACTCCGGGACGAGGCCTACTAATCAGGTGGGAGCAAAGGCCTGGGCTGCAGTGGTCCTTGCGGGGGACGGCGATGAGGGTCTCAGTCTCCACTTTGCTCTTCTCACTGGACAAGAGAAGATCCAGCGCCGGGAGGCAGGGTTCAAGACTCTTGTCTTCCCATGGCTCTAAGGCAAGACTCTAGACAAAGCCAGAGTAGCCGAGGGCCTGGCTTAGGGTGCTGAGGGGTAACTGCACCTGTGCAACTCTCCTTTTGGGGTGAGAAACATGTTCGGAACGAAACGGTGTGGTGGCTGCATAACATGGTGAGGGTCCCCAATGCTACTGAAGTGGTGCCTTAAAATGGGTAAATGGGGGTGGTGGGGACATGCCAGTCCTGGGTTCAATTCCCAGCACCCATGTAAAGCCAGACACAAAGTGGCGCATGGGTCTATGATCCCAACGTGCCTGTGGCAACAGGAGGCAGAGCTAGGAGAACCTGGAAGCTCATGGGCCAGACACAGGAAGCAGCAAAAACAAGGGAGACCCTGTGTCCAGCAAACAGAAAGGAGAAGGGGGACAGACATCCCAAGGTTGTCCTCAGATCTCCATACGTTCAGTGTGGCACACTCAGACCCATGCACACACACACTCACACCACACACGTACACACATTCTTACATACAGAAACAGGTGATCATAAGAAAGTAAATGGTTAAAATGGTGTATCTTTTGCACAATAAAAAAGATAGCCGTAGCCAGGCGTGGTGGCGGACACCTTTAATCCCAGCACTTGGGGAGGTAGAGGTAAGAGGAGACCTGTGAGTTTGAGGCCAGCCTGAGAATACATAGTGAATTCCAGGTCAGCCTGGACTAGAGTGAAACTCTACCTTGAAAAACCAAATTTTATATATATATTTACATCTCGCCACAGCCCCAGAAGAAAGAAGAAGTAAAAGAGGCAGTAAGGACAGACGAAGCAACGGAACTCTTTTTCAGGACCCCGCGGAGCCTGGGGGAGTGAAGCCGTACCAATGATAATAAGACTGAATAGCTATGGGGATTAAAAAAAATCATCTCTCAGGCTCACACATGGATAATCGGGAGTTAACTCTTAATAAAATGATAAAACGCAGGAGCCAGAGGAATAAAAATTACCCTGTTAGCCCACTGCCAGAGATCATATTCATAAAGTAATGACTCCCCTCTTTACTCCCTCATTTTATTGAACAAGGTGTAATTGTAGCCAGGCTGTTACCCAACTTCCAGGGAAAGGTAACTGTCAATCAAGATGAAGCATGTCCCAGCCTGACAGGTGACAGGTGGGTCCGTGTGGCCCGTGAGGGAGCGAGTGTGTGGCCCTGTGGTTTAGCACTAGCCCGGTGCTCTTTGCTGAGGCAGCGAAGGACCTGAGAACAGAGCAGAAGGATCGCCTTCCGCAGACAGAACCCCTGAGCCCCAGAAAGGTGGGAGACTAGTCCAGAAGCCCCACCAGGAAACCCAGGGGAGGAGGACACCCCAGGAGACCATAGGCCAGAAAAGGAATGGAGCCGTTGCTCTCCGCTGTGAAGTCTGGGGTCGGCACTGTCTCACACTCCTTGTGTTACTGTGGTTTTTTGTCTCCTATTTGGAGAGTTTGTTTGTTATCTGTAGAAGGATGCTTCTGAGTGTTGAAGGGATTTTTTAAAAAATATTTATTATCTAGCTTCTTTTTTATTTTATTTATTTGAGAGAGAGAATAGGCATGCGTGCCACTGCACCTGAACTCCAGATGCATGCGCCACTTGGTGCATCTGGGTACTGGGGAAATGAACTTGGACTGGCCGGCTTTGTAAGGCAGGACCTTTAATTGCTGAGCTATCTCCCCAGCCCCTCATTTATTTTTTATTTTTATTTTTTAGTATAATAACTTGTGTTTTATATAAAATCTTGAATAATCCTCCTTTTACTTTATTTAAAATTTTATTGGCAATTTCACACCTGTACATAAAGTACTTCATTTTGTTTTTTGGTTTTTCGAGGTAGGGCCTCTCTCTAAGGCTGACTTGGAATCCACTATGTAGTCTCAGGCTGGCCTCAAACTCACGGGGGTCCTCCACCACACCCAGCTCATAATGCACTTTGGACATAACCCCTTCCCATTACTTGTCTCCCTTCCTCCATCCCCCATCCACTGAACCCAACCTCCCCAGTTCTTCCCTCTTCCCTCTTCTAGTTTAATGTCTTCTTTCTTCGTGTGTGTGTGTGTGTGTGTGTGTGTGTGTGTGTGTGTGTGTTCCACTGAGTTTAATTAGGGTGCCTGCATTTGTGAGTGTGGGGTTGTTTACCATTGCATGTGCCACTTACGTGGCCTCACGCTGCCTTCGCCAGCCATGATGGAATGCTGAAGGGCTCAGTATTGTGAGGTAACAACAGTGGACCATTGCTGGGAGGCCATGAATATATAACCGTGATCGCTTTTTTTTTTATTTTGGTTATTTATTTATTTATTTATTTGAGAGCGACAGACAGAGAAAGAGGCAGATAAAGAGAGAGAGAGAATGGGCGCACCAGAGCCTCCAGCCACTACAAACGAACTCCAGATGCATGCGCCCCCTTGTGCATCTGGCTAACGTGGGTCCTGGGGAATCAAGCCTGGAACCGGAGTCCTTAGGCTTCACAGGCAAGCGCTTAACCACTAAGCCATCTCTCCAGCCCAGTGATCACTTATTTTTGAGGTTGTCCTAGAAAGCAGAAAGTAGGATTAAGTAGATTAGAGATGCATCACAAGAAACGAGGGAGGGAGGGAGCTTGATTTTGGCTAAGTGTGGTGATATACATCTGTAATTCCAGCATCTCAATTTCAGAGATCAGCACAAGTTCCAAGCCAGCGGGGACTACACAGCAAGAGCTGAGACATGAAGACAGAGAGAGAGGAGAGAGAGAGAGAGAAGAGAGAGAGAGAGAAAGAGACCCTTTGAACCTGGACCCCGCCAGGGCTTATATCAGAAGGACTGAGTCACTGAAGGGCAGGGGTTCCCTCATTCTTGTCCCTCCAATCTCCCTCAACTAAGGTAGTTTCATAGGCTACACCTTGTCTGCCCCCCAATACCAAACACCAACCCCGTAATGGGAAGCCGGAGGTCGTATTTTCAGACCTCTCCCCAAACCCCAGAATCAGAAGAGTTTGGACATAGAAAAACCCATGAATCAGGGCCACCCTCATCCGTCCCCAGTGTCTGATATCCCACTTTGTGGAGACCCTCTCCAGACAACCAGCCCAGTATGGGGGTGGAGGCTTCCCCTCTCCTTCACCTCCTTCACCTGGCACAGCTCTGGCTCCTCCTTCATGATACCCCCACATGCACACACAAGCACGCATGCTAGGTGCTGCTGTTCTAAATCTTCTCTATCTGACTAGAGTGCCCAGCACAGGAGGGCCCAGCTGACTGGCTGCAGACAGCGGCCTCTCTCCATCCCACACTCGGGTCTATGGGGGGGGGGGGGGCTGGATCTATGAGTCTGAAGAGGCTGGGGGACGGGAACTTCAGGAATTTCTGAGGACAACAGAAAGAGATGGAAGAGAGTGACTGCCCAGTCCCTAATGCTTGCACACGTGTGCACACACACACATACATACACACACCCTTCTCTATAATAATTGTAATTATGTAATACTATAATTAGCTCATATTCCTGCATACTTACACACACACATACACACACCATTCTCTATAATAATTATAATTATGTAATAATATCATAGGCTCATATTCCTGCATACTTACACACAGACACACACACACACACACACACACACCATTCTCTCGGAGCCCCTCTTGGCACCCACACCTCACTGTACCCAGCTCCTTTGCTGAAGGCTTCTCTGCACGGCATCGCAGCAGGCAAGTGTTTGACCCTCCTTTGTTTCCTCTTCCTGGTCCTTGGGAGAGGATCAGTCTTAATTAACATCAAGGCTCTCTAGAGCACATTCCACACCCCTTCCAAGGGGTGATCCCTCATTGCGGCATATTGATAGAAAACAGGGGAGCGAGCCAAGACAGTGGGTTCCAGAAAATAGAGAGCCAGGATTGGCTGTCTGTCCACTCCAAGTTCTCCCTCTGTTGACCAGACCCTCCTTAACCCCTCAGCTGAACAGACTTCTAGAATACATCGCTGAGGCCCGCCCTCTGCCCCCTCAGCTCAAGTCTCCTCTAAAACAATGTGACTCCCCTGGCCATTTGCTAACCCAGTTTAGGTCTCCTCCACTCCTCACCTCGCCTCTCCCACCCTAGGGCCAGGTCTTTCTCCTTCAAGGAGCAGCCTCCCCTGGGGCAAGGGCAAGGGCAGGGTGGGCAGGAGGCTGAGCCCACAGCCTCCCCTCTCCTCACTCGCTGTAACTGACATTTTCCATCTGACAGATTCTGTTTCACTGCCTCCGGTTGCCAGGGCAACAAGTGGAAAGAACTGCAGCCGGAGCCCTTCGCTGCCTTGCTCTGGACATAAGCAGCCCTTTTCATCACGGAAGGGAAGCCCGGAGATGAGAGGGTTCCAGGGTTCCGAAGAGCCAAGAGCCAGCACAGAAGAGGCTGAAGAGGAGCAAGGGCAGGGCAGGGACCTCCAGCGGCAATCCGAGAGCCCCAGACCGCCCCCCTCCTGGGACAAGGCAGCCCCTTCGCCAGGACTCTGATTCTCTGCCCCAGCCCTGGCCCAGCTGGTCTGCGTCCGTCGTCCTTGAGAGCTGCAGCCAACATGACCACGCCTCTGCTCTGCACAGTGGGCACTGTCGCCAGTGAGGTACTGGGGCTCAGGGTGGACCTTACGCTCCAGGTGAAAGAGGCTCCCGCTGAAGTGATGGACGAGATCTCCGTGTGGGGTTATACAGGCCCATCTTTGGAGATGGAGTTCTGGGGAAAACATCTGCTGCCCAGGAAAATGAGAGCAGAGGTGCCAGGGTTGAAGGGAAAATGTCAGAGAAGGGTAGGGTGGCTCTTTCACAAAGTCTGGAGGCCTTGGGTTGACAGAGATACCTGTACCTTGCCCATTGATTTTTTTTTTTATTATTAAGTAGGAACTTGGTATGGACGTACCATGTGTTGCTGCCATCATTTCCCTCCTCCCTGCCCCCACTCCACTGAGGGCTCTCCTTGCTGGGATTGCTGGGGTTCACCAAGGGCTTGTGAGAGCAGCACTGTGTCATGGTGTGCCCCGGAGGGGGGCGATACCCTTGGATATTCCCTCCCACCTTGTGGCCCTTACAATCTTTCCTTCCCCTCTCCGGTAAATTCTCAGGGCAGAACACACACACAGTGGATGTTTTCTTGCCTTCTTTGAGAACATGTCTTGGATGCTACCATTTCTGGAAGGCCCCTCAACAACAACAATGGTGAAGATGGCTTGTATTGGGCGAGTGTTCTAGAAGTTTACAACAGGTAATGTTGAGGTGGGGATCCAGCACAGGCTGGAGAGGATCTTGGATGCCAAGGTCAGAAGTTTCATCTTTTCTTAGGATTAGTTGGGAACCTAGCAAAGGGTGCTTGGTGGCTTCTCCAGAGTATATATGTCTACATATTAAATCCTGGAAACTGTGAGTATGACTTTATAGGAATAAAGCGTCTTTGAAAATGTCATCACATGGCAGGCCTCGAGATGAGAGCCATTATGAACTGTCTGCTAGAAGTCATTCACAAGTGTCCCCGGGAGACAGGCGAAGGTTAGGTAGTACAGACATATAACCATACAGACAGAGCTTGGAGTGATGCAGCCAACAGCCACGGAACATGGCAGTCACCAGAAGTAAAAAAAAAAAAAAAAAAGCAATTTTCCTGTAGAGGTCCAAGGAGATGCAGCTTGGCTCAGGCAGCCTCAGTTTCCCTATTGTCCAAATGGGGTCTCAGCAGGCACACAGAGAGCAGGATGTGAGGATGAAGAGAAGGAATGAGCCACGGCACCAGGATGTGAGAGGAAGAGAGGGACAGAGCCATGGCACCGGGATGTGAGATGAGGAGAGGGAGAGAGCCACGGCACCGGGACGTGAGGATGAAGAGAGGGAGAGAGCCAAGCACCCGCCTGGCACTGCCCCCAGGTCAGCGTCACACCTGAAAACAGGGATGCTAATAGAGAACACTCAGCTCCCAGCTTCAGAGCTGGTCCAGGTAGGCAGCAGTATCCTCTCCCAAATGTAGGTCCCATACCCATCCTGCCTGACCTCACAGCTGAGTCTCCTGTCTTTCTCCTTCCTGGATGTCCCAGCCCCCAGTCTAGAGCTCACTGAGAAGACAACACTGTCATTTCCATGGTGGAAGTAGCGTCTGACCAGAGGGAAGCCTTTAAGGAGAGTACCTCAATGGGGACCTCAGTGGCTTAGCAATTAGGGTGCTTACCTACCAAGCCTAAGGTCCCATATTCAACTCTCCAGATCCCTCGTAAGCCAGACTCACAAAGGTGAGGCAAGTGCAAGGTCGCACATACCCACTAGGTGGCGCAAGCATCTGGAGTTTGATTGCAGTGGCTGGGGCCCTGGTGTGCCAATTCTCTCTCTCTCTAAAAATAAATAAATAATAATAATAAAAGGAGAACCCTCATTGCATGGGGACCTTTTATAACTGTCTACTTGATTTCACAGGGCTACTACCCTCTTCTTGAGTACAGGCTGCAGGGACCACACCTACAGGGAAGGCAACAAGGAATGGAGATGGAGCCCTGCTGAGGCCTAAGATGTGCATGAGTCCCCCCGAGCTTCCCCGAAGTCTGCCTCGCTTAGACTGAAGCTGAGGCACGGATAGGGCAGCTGTCCACAGCATCATGAGGAAGATCACTGCCTCCAGCCGACCCCCCCCCCCCCCCCGCCACATTTTAGCCTCCCAGCACATCACACTTTCCAGTTGCCATCAGTGTAGGGGCAGGGTTTGCAGACAGGCTGAGATTCAAGGGCAGAAGGTGCGCAGTGAGAATGGAGGCCTTACCCAGCAGGGTCCTTCAGGTGCTGTTCATCCATTCTGCTTGCACAGCGTTCAGTGTTACACTGGATAGGAAGACATGGCCCAGGGGCTGCGATGGACTCAGGGCCTCTCGACTGAGTCACACCTCCTAGCTCTATCAGTTTCTTTAGGAACATATTTCTTTTTCTTTTTTTTTTCTCTTTACTTTTTTTTGTTGTTGTTTTTGGTTTTTCGAGGTAGGGTCTCACTCTGGTCCAGGCTGACCTGGAATCCACTATGTTGTCTCAGGATGGCCTTGAACTCATGGTGATCCTCCTACCTCTGCCTCCTGAGTGCTGGGATTAAAGGTGTGCACCACCACGCGGGGCTTCTCTTCACATTTTTATTTGTAAATGTTTAATTAATTAATTTATTTATTTGAGAGAGAGAGAGAGGGAAAGAGACAGAATGGGCATGTCAGGGCCTTCGGCCACTGCAAACCAACTCCAGACACATGCACCCCCTTGTGCATCTGTGTGACATGGGTCCTGGGGAATTGAACTGGGGTCCTTTGGCTTTGTAGGCAAATGCCTTAACCACTAAGCCATCTCTCCAGCTTCCATATTTACAGACAATAATCCATGATAATTCCCTTCCCTCCCCCACTTTTCCCTTCACAAATCCACACTCCATCATATCCCCTCCCTCTCTCTGTTAGTCTCTCTTTTATTTTGATGTCACCATCTTTCCCTCCTATTATAAGGACTTTGTGAATGTATTGCTAGGCACTGTGAGGTCATGGACATTGAGGCCAATTTCTATCTGGATGATTGAATTGTAAGCACTCCTACTCTTCCTTTGGCTCTTAAATTCTTTCTGCCACCTCTTCCACAATGGACCCTGAGCCTTGGAAGATGTGATAGAGATGTTTCAGTGCTGAACATTCCTCCATCAAGTCTTCTCAGCACTATGGTGTCTTTTGGGTCATCCCAGGTGTCACCGCCACCTGAAATGAGAGGTTTCTCTAATAGAAAGTGAACGTAGCATTAACATATGGGTATGAATGTTAAGTAAAGTGCTAACATGGCAGTTTGGTGTGCATAATATATGCATTTAGCCAGACAAGAGCAGGCATTACACTCCTAATGCTCATGACCTCCCGCACCATAGGCTTTTGATTAGGTTTTCGGTACTAAACAGGAATTCCCTCCTATTGAGTGGACCTCCAGTCCAATTAGAGAGTAGTTGGTTTCCCCAGTAACAGACATGCCACTATTATACTCATTGGCTCATTTGGCCTGGCTGACCAAACTTGAGGCCTGCAGTGTCCACTATTTTCATCACTGATGACCTCTGTCTCCCATAGGGCTGCATGCAGTGCAGTTTTTTCCAGCTTTCTGTCAGCTGGTCTATAGGGAGGAGGTTTTCAGCTCAGCCTCAGTTTGATTTTTTGGTGACCTTGCAGCCCAGGCATGTGGAATCTTCAGCAATAGGGTCTTACCATCTATTCCTGGTGGGAAACCAAGAGCCTTGGCTATAGCCCAGAATGTTTGGGAGGGCATTAGGGACCTCTCTGGTCAACAACTCACTGGAAGGTATTCCATCCCTGGCACTGCATTCTTTCTAGTAGTAGTCTGTGGCTTCTGGGTATACCATTTGTTGATAGTTATTTATTTGTTTGTTTTGTTTTTGTTTTATCCAGGTAGGGTCTCACTCTAGCCCAGACTGACCTGGAATTAACTATGTAGTCTCAGGCTGGCCTCAAACTCACCGTGATCCTCTTACCTCTGCCTCCTGTGCGCTGGGATTAAAGGCATGTGCCACCAAGATGGGTGCTATAATTTTTTAATTGATTGATTGATTTGCACATGAGTGTACATACATATGTAGGTGAGCACATGCCACACACCTGTGTGAAGGTCAGAGGAGAACATCAAGGTGTCTGTGCTCTTCCCTTTTATTGAGACAGGATCTCCACGGTCAAGGAACACTAGTCTAGCTGGCCCTTGAACTTCAGATTTGCCTGGCTGTACCTCCCATGGCCATAAGAGTGTCAGGATCACAGACAAATGCACCACTTTGCATCTGGCTTTACGTGAGTGCTGGAGAATTGAACCTGTGCTGGCAGGCTTTACAAGCGAGTAGAAACACTCGAGGGATAAAGCCTGACTCAAAGGACCTTAAGACGTACACCCCAGAAGCACATACCGGGGATACCATCATACCTGGCTCTTTGATTTTTGAGATACTCCTTCCAGGATGGCCTTGAACTCACTCTATATCCGGTGATGACCCGGGATTTCTGAACCTCTAAAGTCCTGGGATCACAGGCACATGCCACCACACCTAGTGCCTGGTTTTGTAAGTAATCTAGACATGATCCAAATCTTGCAGGAGGACATGCGAAGGAGGACACGTGTAAACACTTCGTTGTGCTTTATGAAGACCCGGAACATCTGCAGAATTTGGTATCCACAGTCCTGGAACCAATTTCCCATGGGTACTGGAGACAACTGTGTTTTTCATTTCTGAGTATTTGCACTGATGTTATGTAAAAGTATTGCTTTGTGCTTGTTAGTAGCCTTCAAGAAATTGAGAATGCATGTTATAACCCCTAGTAGAATAAACACTAAAAATGGTAAAGGACAGGCTAACCACAAGGTAACAGGAGAGCAAATAAGACCACAGTCTTTGCTTGACTCACTTAAAAGAAGAAAATGAACCCAGGCATGGTGGTGCACGCCTTTAATCCCAGCACTTGGGAGGCAGAGGTAGGAGGATCGCCGTGAGTTCAAGGCCACCCTGAGGCAACATAGTGAATTCTAGGTCAGCCTGGGCCAGAGTGAGATCCTACCTCGAAAAAATAAAAAAGAAGAAGAAAATGGAAGAAAACAAATCACATCATGGAACAAATATTAAATTGTGAGATGAAAGATTTGAAACAGAACAAATCAGTTATTAGATTAAATGTAAATGGATTTAATATTCCAATTAAAAGGCAGTCAGATGAACAAAGTGGCACATGTATCCGGAGTTCATTTGCAGTGGCTAGAGGCCCTATGCGCGCAGTGTCCTCTTTCTCTCTCCCTCATAAATAAATAAATAAATAAATAAGGCAAACACTGTCAGACTTAAGTTTGTTTTTTTTTTTTTTTTTAATCAAGCTATATGTGCCACATAACATCACAGACGTGCTGAAAGTAACAGAGGCTTACTTCATAGGTGTGCAGAAGGATGCTGCCTGGACAGGTGACTGGGAGGTGGAACTCCTCCACAGCGCTGCCAGTCTCACAAAGACAGCGCAGTGCTTCCTTGGGGACAGGGCATCTCCTCACACCTCATGGTCAAAGCTCGTCACATAGCCTTGCTTCCCCGGGAGACAAGCATCCCATGATGGGAGACAGCTCGTTGCCAGCGTTCTGCCGGTGGCTAACCCAGTGGAGTGAAGGCAGCCCGCCCATCAAGGTGGTGACTTCACCCAAGCATTTACTGTGCTATTGGCTCACTCCTCATCATCACAGACTTTACCCCGGCCAACTCTCAACTTATGTCCTGGATTCTGCACCATTGGCCACGGGCCTGAGTTGGTCAAGGTTCCCACCAAGGTTTCAGAGGTGGGAAGGTGATGGCTTCAGCTTAGAGCTGAGTGAATATGAGAGACTCCATATGCTTTAGGCATTTGACCTGGTGCATCCCATAGGCAAAAGACAGTGAGTACCAAGAGCTGAGAAGAAGGAGTGACAGAGAGCGAGCGAGCGAGAGAGAGAGAGAGAGAGAGAGAGAGAGAGAGGGGAACTGTTCCCACTCTCTGATTGTTCTGGGGCTGTGTAGCAAACCAGCCCTGACTTAGGAGTGAAAACAATAGCTCCTGTGTGTGGATGGCTGGTGTCTGTCCTGTGCTATCTAGATCCCAGCTGGGGAAGCTCAGAGGCACAGACACGGCACTAGGGTGGGACTTGGCAGATGTGAGTCCAATCCCCATTCTCACTTGAAACATGGTGTGGCCTTAATACCCAGGAGCTGAGGAAGGACCACAGAGAGCCTATTCCATCCCCTGGACACCCAGACCTCCCTTCCCCACTCTTCCCCACCTTCTTCAACCCAGTGAGGGAACCGCAGAGCTCCTTGGAAGCCCCTTAGACACAGGCCCTGCTGCCCTCTAGAGATAGCCTCGCCTACCTGCCTGGCGCCTGGCCCCTGCCCCCACATTCCCACATCACACACACACTCAGACCCACAAACACACACATTTCCAGGCACTGATGCACACACACACAAATACATTTACACGTGCAAACATACTAACAAGTATTTTCACACATACACATATGCATTCAAGCCCACAAACACACTTTCACATACATATCTTCGCTCATTCATATATTCACACACCAGCTCATGCGCACACGCGACAGCCACACACTCATATTTACACACTCACACATACACATCCTTCCCACAGACAGGAAGGTGTCCCTAACTCAGTACACTTGGGAACTTTTCCCAGCCAAGGGACCAGCAAGCAGCATAAAGCCAGGGTGTGGTTATTGAGAGCCCAGCTGAGAAAAAGAAGGAATCTCTCAGGAAAGCTCATGAGCAGCAGCCTGGAATGTTCCAGAATCTCTAAGAGTCATCCTTCTCCTCCCTACTTGCTGGGAGGGTACTGACCCTGGAACTCCCCACTGGGCAACGGGAGGTTAAGGGAAAGTCATGATCATGCCCCCAACCTCCTGGATGGGTTAAGGACCTCTTCTTGGCACCATGCCACACCTGTGCTAATGTCACTTCACCCACGCCCATGGTTCAGAAGCCAGAAGTCATCTGCAGAAGAGTCAGTCCCACCGCAGGGCCCCCAAGAGCATCTTCTAAACCATTAGCATACACGTTGTAAAGTTCTGCTGTTACAAAGCCTATTTTGGAGCCAGGCGTGGTGACGCACGCCTTTAATCCCAGCACTCGGGAGGCAGAAGTAGGAGGATCACCCTGCGTTCCAGGCCACTCTGAGACTACATAGTGAATTCCAGAGAGACCCTGCACTGAAAAAATAAAACAAACAAACAAAAAAGGCCCATTTTCTGTTCATGAAGAGGGAGAGGTGGCAGGTTCTGGGAACAGCGGGTGTGTGCCCAGGACCTCTTCCAACACAGCATGGAAACGATTTCTGAGGCCCATGGAGGCAGGGGGAGGGCACGGCGGCGGGGGGGGGGGGGGGGCTGAGCCGGGGAAGCCACGGGAGGGAAGAGTTGGCCCAGAAGCGCCCGGAGCTGCCAGAGTCCGCCGGCCGGCCTCCCTCCAGTGGTGTCCAGGAAAGGTTCTGTTGCCATGGGAATGTCCACTCGATGGCTGCACTCTGCAGAAAATCACTTACCAGCCAACTTGGCTGGAACACATCTCTTCTAAAAAGCAAGCTGGACCTTTGGTGCCTGGCCTCACCATGGCCAAGTATGTAAGCGTGGAGTGGAGTGGAGAGGCCGGTCCAGGCACAGAGGCCGAAAGACAGATGGCCTTAGGGCCGGACACCGCAGCAGGACAGGGAGGGACACGAGCCCCGTGGATGGGCTCCGCAGGTCTGTAAGGAGCCTCCCGAGGAACTAAAATGGCAGCGTGGGGAGGAAGCCATTCTGTTCCACCTGGTCAGTTCTGCCAAGGGCCAGGGGGACGTGAGAACACAGAGGTGCTTTCCATCCCTTCCCAGGGGGCTTGGAGCCCAGAAGACAGGGAACTAGTGAGCAGAGGGTTAACAGTAAGTGACAGGGACAGTAAGAGACCGTGTGCAGAGGGAGGAGAGCGTGTGAAGGAAGGTCACCCATGGGTGGGTTTGGCCATACGAATAGCAGCTTGCTAAACACACAGGGGCAAGGGTGAGAGCTCTGGGCAGAGGAAACATGAGTAAGGAGTGTGGTCATGGAATACTAAATTAATACATTATGAGAACAAAAGGTTATCAGTGCTGTCAACAGCCAGGGACAGGATCCTAAGGTCAGAAGCCAAACACTCCCCGTAGAGCCTGGCTGTTGGCTTGGTGCAATGGGAGGAACTCAGACTGGCACCCGGCCGAGGTAAGCAGGACTAAGAGCAGGATAGCGCCCAAAGAACAGACAGGACGTGGGGCTCTGCCAGGGAGGGAAAGAGCCGGAGCAGGGTCAGCACCCCGCAGAAGAAACGGAATCCTCAAGGGAGGGCTGCGAGGGAGGACCCGGCACCAGAGCTGCAGCCAAGGCTCCACTGGGCACTCAGCCTTAGCCGGCATGTGGGCAGAGGAGGGCAGTACTGAGTTTCACTCAGTAGGGCCACTCTGAGGAAGGGGGACCAATTTTGCACTGGAAAGAGGCTTTGGAGCCAGATTACAGGAGTTCAAGTCCCCGTATATCTGATTCTTTGCTGTGTGGCCTTGGGCAAACTGCTGGACCTCTCTGAGACCGGGTATCCTCTTCTGTACATAATTCCACTGGGTCGCCACAAGGACCCAGGGTTTACACAGGCTACAGCACTTTTCTGCTTGTGGCTGGGACAACACCCTACCAGAACAATTTATGAAAGGCAAGGGTTTATTTCAGCCTACAGTTTCAAGAGGAAGTTTCATTATGGTGAGGAAAAAAATATGGCAAGAACACACCTCCTCCAGCAAGACCCCACCTCCCAAAGGCTCCAAAAGCTGGCGACTGAGTGTGAGGCTTAATCACGAACACGTGAGGCAGTGGGGGACACTGCCCATTCAAATACCACAGAGGTCAAGGCACAAGTCACACGTCCCAGGACAAAGCTGATATGAGCTCTTCAGGCCTTGAGTCCCTGGCCTAGGTCTTCCTGAAGCCATCACAGCATGTGGCTACTGATGGACTTGGGGGAATGAAAATGCTGTGTGCAGTATCTCCCCTTCAAGGCCAATGAGACTGCACAGCACCTTCCAGAGTGAAGACCATCTTGTCCTTCCTCAGTGTGACCCACCTACCATGCTAGACAAAACACAGTTATGGGGCTGGAGAGATGGCTTAGCAGTTAAGGTGCTTGCCTGAAAAGCCAAAGGGCCCAGGTTCGACTCCCCAGAACCCACGTAAGCCAGATGCACAAGGACATGCACATATCTGGAGTTCATTTGCAGTGGCTGGAGGCCCTAGCACACCCATTCTCTCCCCCCACTTTCTCTCTCACTCACCTAAAAATAAATAAAATATTAAAATAAAACACAATTAGGGGTGGGGAGATGACTCAGTGGGCAGTGCTTGAGGACCTGAATTTGATCCCTAGCACCCACATTAACTGCCATTCATGGCAGCACACACCTAGAATCTCAGTGCTGGGAAGGTGAGATGGGTACTCACTAGCCAGCCAGGCTAGCCTAACTGGCCAGCTTCAGCCAGCGAGAGACACTGTCAGGAAGGAGTTGCACAGCATTGCTGAGGGTGATGCCTGTGTGCTGTCCTCTGGCCTCTACGTGCCTATGTGCATTCTCATGCACCTGTAGGGAACTTTAAAAAAGGGGCGGGGGGGGAGGACAAAGGAGATAGCTCAACAGTTAAAGGTCTTGCTTGCAAAGCCAGCTGGCCCAGGTTTGATTCCCAAGTGCTCACATAAAACCAGATGCACAATGTGACACATGAGTCCCCTGTGTGCCCATTCTCATTCTCTCTCCCTCTCTCTCTCATAGATGAATAAAAATATTTTGAAAGGAAGAGAGTAAGAGGTACCTCTTCAGTAGGGAGCCCAGGTTCTGAACAGAAAGGTATGGAAGGATTGCCCTCACAGGAAAGGTGGTGTCTGTGGGAACCTTGCTGCCATTAGCTCCGTGCATCACACACCCTCCAGGAGAAGCAGGGATGAAGGTGAGAGGGAGATGAGGATGGGGCGAAAGTTCCTACCCCACCTGTGTGACCCCAAGATGGTCACATCTCCCGGATAGGAAAGACATGTTCCCTCATACTTCCCTATTGTCTCTCTGGAGCCAGTGGACATTTGGGCCTGGCCAGGAAATCCTCCTACCGCCCAAGCCTAGGACAAAATGTCCCTACAACTTTTTCCCAGTGGCATCTTGTCCCAGCTGCTCTGGTGCACTAGGATACCAATGATGCTGAGATATTGTGGTCCAAACAGAAGCCTCCCAGGTGAAGAAAAAGGAGAAGGATGACAAAGCCCCACTCCGGCCCTGTGCAGCTCAGAGCCCAGCCCGGTCCCGGGACCCCGTCCTTGCTTCTGAGGTCACATTTCAGCCTTTCCACGTGTGCATGTGTGCAAGTGCTCCGCAAAGGACCTTGGCGCTTTTCTAATCCACAGGGGTCCGAAGCTTGGGGCTGACCATCCAAACCAAATGGAAAATTCAAAACCTGCAGGTGGAGCTCACTTTGAAGGCAGGACTGTCCACAGTCCAGCCGATCACTGTGGCCAGACATGTGGGATGTGTCCTGACACCAAGTGTCTACACTCCTGCATCACCTGTCACCTCAGCACCACCTAGGGGCCCCAGCTACAGAGTATCTGCCCCATCTTTTTTTTAAAAAAAAAAATTTAGGGCTGGAGAGATGGCTTAGCGGTTAAGCGCTTGCCTGTGAAGCCTAAGGACCCCGATTCGAGGCTCGATTCCCCAGGACCCACGTTAGCCAGATGCACAAGGGGGCGCACGCGTCTGGAGTTCATTTGCAGTGGCTAGAAGCTCTGGCGCGCCCACTCTCCTCTCTCTCTCTCTTTCTCTCTCTCTCTCTGCCTCTTACTCTCTCTGTCTGTCGCTCTCAAATAAATTAATTAATTAATTAATTAAAAATTATATTTATTTATTTATTTATTTGAAATAGGGAGAGGAAGAGAGAATGGGTACATCAGGGCCTCCAGCCACTGCAAACAAACTCCAGACACATGCGCCCCTTATGCATCTGGCTAACATGGGTCCTGGGGAATCGAGCCTAGGTCCTTTGGCTTAGCAAGCAACTGCCTTAGCCACTAAGCCATCCCTGCAGCCCTATCTGCCCCATCTTAACCCCATGACATCCACTGGTTTCAACATCCCTGGCGGGTGAGGAGTCAAGGCCAAGAGCTCCTCTGGGCAGAGAAAGGAAACAGCCTCAGCTGCCCCAGGCAGGATGACCCAGAGGTGCCAAACTGCAAACCATATCTGTTGCAGCTCCCTTCTCCTTGTGGGGACAAAGCGCCCAACCAGACGCAGGTGGGGGCAGGAAAGGATTGGCTTTGGCTGACAGTCTCCAGGGGAAGTTCCACGGTGGCAGGGGAAAGCATGGCACGAACAGAGGCTGGGCAGCCCCTCTGCCCCAGCAGGTGGACACAGCAGCACAGGAGTAAACTGAACTCTAGCAAGAGAGAGTTAACTATAGCGCCCCAAAGCCTGCCCCCAACAACACACCTCTTCCAGCAAGGTTTCACCTCTCAAGATGCCATTAGCTGCAGACCAAGCACCCAAACGGCAGAGTTCATGGGGGACGTCTGATCCAAGCCACCACAGCATCGGAGAACTTGAAAGAGCCTTTCACAGTGGAAAGCTGGAAAACCATGACCCCCATTTGTTGGTTTGCCTGTACAACCATCCATAAGAACCACCCAGTCTCCTGGTTATTTACTGAAGGGGCAGGAGACTGTGGCTCACATGAAGTGTGTGGCACTGTGTCTCCTGGATGATCAAGTGCCCAACATTTGATACATTTGCATTTAACTCCACTCCCTTTGCTTCTCTCTTCTGGGATTGTTTTAGGTCTGTTAATTATCTTAATTGGGATCTTCCTGTAACGCAAACAAAGAGACTTGGCTTCTGGGGCTGCGGCTGCTGGCAGAACCTACTTTCCCAGTCCCCAGAGACCCACCGCCTCTGGAGGCTCCTGCCTTCTGCCGGTGCTCCAAGCTCGCTCTGCTGACAACTGCACCAGGTGCGCTTGTGTGGGAGCATGCCTGTGCACGTGAGCGCGTGTGTATGCGCGCATGCGTGCTCTGTCTCCCGCGGAGACCCTCCACTGCTTCAGAAGATCAGAGTGGTGTGTGAAGACATCCACAGACCTGCGAGTCAAGGACCTTGGACCATTTTTTACTGGGGGTGGGGCGCATGGGTGTGTGTGTGTGTGTGGTGTGCTGGTGTGTATGCATGTTTCTATGCATGTGCATGTGGAGGCCAGAGGCCAGTGTTGATCTCTTCCTTAATTGCTTTCCATCTTATTTTTTGAAGCAGGCTCTCTCGCTGAACCTGGAGTTCACCAAACTTGGCCAGACTAGCTAGCCAGGAAGCCCTGAAGCTCCTCCTGCCTAAACCTCTTCAGTGCTGGCAGTTTAGGAATGTGCCAGCATGCCCAGCCCTTGACACGGGCACTGGAGATCTGAGCTCAAGTCCTTATGCTCACACAGAAAGTGCTGTGCCAACTGAGCTGCTCCCAGCCCTGCCCTGGATTATTCTGTCTGTCCTCCTCTGTGGACTAGACAGATGCAGGGACGGGACCCTGGGCCAGCTTCCTTCTCCTGCCTTTGTGTCCTCACCTGTGAAATGCTCGTCCAGACACGGAACCCCTGACCTCTTGTCAGTGACCCCATCACAGTTGTGGGCGGGTGAGATCCATCTGTTACTAAGAGAGATGAGTCCCAAGCCCCCTTCCACCATTAGTCTCCTTCTAGAAGCTTCTGCTGGTCATAGAACTAAGCAAAACATGTGGAAGTGATCAAAATCACAGAGCAAGGTTGTGAAAGATCCACCTCTGTACACTCAGCATCAGGACCCCAAGGAGCAGCAAGGGGCATGGGGTCACACAGAGGATGTCTGGCTCCAGAGCAAAGCATTCACCTGGGTTGCCTGGGGGTCAAGTGTCCTCTGGGATGGGCCCTCCTCCCAGGATGCTCTGGGCTCTCTGAACATGAACTCTAGTTCCCAATCCACAATGCCCATGTTGCTAACCACAATTCCCCTGTTGCTGAGTCTGCCCTCCTCTCACCCACCCCCTGCGAGGCCCCAGGGTTGGGATGAATGCGTGCACACACACACACACACACACACACACACATCAAGCTGCTCGTGGGACCCCAAATCATGAAGACATTCTCATTCCATGCATTTATCCTGAGCTCTTCCTCATGGTAACCAGGCTGCTCAAAACCCTTCCACTGGCCAGCAAGGAACACACAAGCCGGCCAAGTCTGGGACTCAGACCTGCAATTCCAGCATTCGGGTGAGTGAGGCAGGAGGATCTCAAGTTCAAGAGCCAGCTGGGCGTGGTGGCCCACGCCTTTAATCCCAGCACTCAGGAGGCGGAGGTAGGAAGATCACTGTGAGTTCAAGGCCACCCTGAGACTACATAGTGAATTCCAGGCCAGCCTGAGCTAGAGTGAGACCCTACCTGGGGGGAAAAAAAAAAAAGATCCTGCCTGGGAGAGGCGCTGACTTGGGACTTGAGGTGGGATTCCAGTTCACTTTGCATTGGAAGATTCTCACCCAGTCAACTGCAAAAGCCCTCACAACAAAGGAAACTCCTTATTTTTTATAACCTTCTAAGGGAAGGGTCTCTAGAGATAAGACCTTGGGATATGACTTGGGTTACTAGGGTCAGGGGCTCAGAGAAGTCACACAAAAAAATTCAGAGTATTATCTGGTCCTGCTGTCCTGCCCTGGGGTCAAAGGAACTGTGGGGAAGGCGCCTACTATGTCTCCAAAGGACCGACGTCTGTCCCCTTAAAGGAACAGTTGTCTATGAACTAAGAATCTGGAGGTTTTATTCTCACAGGCCTGAGCATCTCCTGGGTTTTCAGTGAGGATGGCCCAGACCTTTAAGGATAGGTGTTGTGCAGTAGTGGGGGGAGAGGCTGGGTGAAGCCCAGGAAGCCAGCAGACTATGGGAAGACAGCTCATAGCTGACCCTTGGGAACGAGGAGCCAGCCTTAAGATAGTCATTGAGGGGCTGGAGGGATGGCTTAGCAGTTAAGGCATTTGCCTGCAAAGCCAAAAGACCCAGGTTCCGTTCTCCAGGACCCATGTTAACCAGATGCACAAGGGGGGCACGCATCTGGAGTTTGTTTGCAGTGGCTGGAGGCCTTGGTGCACCCATTCTTTCTCTCTCTCTAATTCTCTCTCTCTCTTTCTCCCTGTATCTCTGTCAAATAAATAAATAATTTTTTTTTTTTAATGTAACCACCGGTAGTGACCTTAGGATGACTCAGAAGGCACCATGGTGCTGAGAAGTGACAGAAGTGCTCAGCACTGCAATATCTCTCTCACACCTTCCAAGGCTCAGGGTCTATTGCAGAAGAGGTGGTGGAAAGAATGTAAGAACCAAAGGAAGGGTAGGACTCCTTACAATGTGCTCCTCAGGGCACAAAGTGGCCTGCATATCCATGACCTCACAGTGCCTGACACTACCTACTACACAAGACCACCATAATAGGAGGAAAAGATCATAACATCAAAATAAAAGAGAGACTGATTGAGATGGGGAGAATGGAGTTTTCAAAGGGGAAAGTGGGGGGAGGGAGGGTATTATCATGGGATTTTTTTTATAATCATGGAAGTTGTTAATAAAAAAATTTGTTGAAAAGAAAAATATAGCCATTGGGTAGCTGTCCCCTGCAATTGGGGTCCCATCTGTACCAGACAGGGAAAGTAGTTGGGCCTGCTCAAAGCAACAAAAGGGAGTGTCGTGGTCCCGGCCCAGCGTGCTGGAGCACAGACCCAGATGCCAGCCAGCAGCGGCCAGCTCTTTGACTGGAACCACCCGGTACCTGAACAGCCAGCGGGCAGGCAGTGGGGCCTCGAGCCTGGCACACCACCCTGCCCAGCCTGGATAGGCCTTCACTCCAGAGCGAGTCCCTCCTGCCCTCCCCAACCTCAAATCTTCCCTCTCAGGGTGGTGAGTGGCTTTGGGCCCGGAAACTCCACCCTGGGTTTTCATTGTTTTCACAGAAAAGCCAGTTTCTGCCAAAAGGGAAAATTGAGATGGGAACCGCTGCCCCTCCCCCCTCCCGCCCCCAGGACTATTAACCTCTTCGTTAAACCCTGCTGGTCCCCCACCCCCACACCACTGCTGGGGTCCTGAGACGGGACCTGGCTGGCGAGCCTTCCTCCAACCTTCTTGCTCTCAAGGCTCAGGACCCTGTATTCGATGCAAGAAGAGGCAGGACCAGTCAGGACACGACGGGAGGGGGGGAGGGGGAGAGGGAGGACAGGACTGCCCACAGTAGGAGGGGAAGAAATTCAGGGAACCCAGACCTAGGACCATCTCCAGCAGCTCCACCAGGGAAGGCCCCACTGGGGCTCTGATTTGAAAACCTGTCCAGGTGCTTCTGCAGCCCTGGGGCCCTGCTGGGGAGCCCGTCCCTTGCTTTCTCTGCAGGAACCCATCCTGCCGCTCTCCCCCTGATTCCCACAGAGCTGTGGGCATCTCATACCCCTCTCCAACTTCCTCTGAGTCACCGGGAGGCTAGGCCCAGCTCCAGGAGGTGGGCCGTCCTCTGAAGGCCCCATGGAATTGGACCTGGAGCTCCAGGAGCACCGGACTAACCAGCCCAGCCTGGCCCAGGCCCAGCCCAGCACTTTCTGGCTGTCTTTTGGCCTGTGTCTAGCAGGAGACACCTTTCAGCTTCTGTCTCTGCTACAGAGGAGGACAAATGACTAGGAGTGTTGACACCTGGGCCAAGACAACTGAAATGGTATCACCACCTGCCAACACCTCCGCGGAAGTCCACGGAGGAGATGAGACATGGGCCAGCATGACTCATGGAGGGCCCACAGCAAGGGGTGGCTGTGAGATGTCAACAGTGACCTGTCCATAGGCTTTGGCCCTTTTATCTTCTAGCTGCACTGTCCCCTTCACAAGCAGGTGCTTGTCCTTGGCCATAACCACAACAGACAAGAGTGCAGCCATTGCTTGAAAGCCAACGCAGGGTTGCAGAGCTGGCTCAGTGAATAAGAACGCTTGTGGTCCAAGCATGAGGACCCCGGGTTCCCAGCACTCACCTGAACAGCCGGGCATGGTCAGACATGTCTGTAACCCCAGACCTACGAAGTACGGAGACCAGAGAATCACTGAGGCTTATGAAAAGTGGCAAGTTCCAGGGCTGGAGGAATGGCTTAGTGGTTAAGGTGTTTGCCTGCAAAGCCAAAGGACCCAGGTTCGCTTCCCCAGGACCCACATTAGCCAGATGTACAAGGGGCGCACGCATCTGTTTGCAGTGGCTGGAGGCCCTGGTGCACCCATTCTCTAACCCTCCCACCACCAATTTCTCTGTCAAATAAATAAATAAATTTTTTTAAAAAATTTAAAAAGAAGTGGCAAGTTCCAGAATCAGTGAGACTCCATTTCACATCTCAAGGAAATAAGCAGATGAGAGATGGAGGGGACACCTGCCATTCTCCTCTGGCCTCCAAGGCGTGTGCATGAGATGCCACATTGGCACATATACTGATATACACCACACACACACACACACACACACACACACACACACAGAGCCAACCTAGTCACCTCCCCCTAGAGAAGATGGCTGGGTTTCCAGGGCACCAGAATCCACAAATGCTCAAGTCTCATATACAACACGGTAGGAGTTTATGCATATATGTTGTATGCATCAACCCTACACCACTCATTTGCTTGACTACAAAGTAGGTAGTTTGATTGCTGGGAGGGTGTGGTCTGTGTCTATGTGATGTATGATGAATGCATAATCCCCATGCACATGTGTGCACAGGCCAGAAGAGGCTATCAGGTCCTCCCCCATCAGTATCAGGTCCTCCCCCATCAGTATCAGGTCCTCCCCCATCAGTATCAGGTCCTCCCCCTTCACTATCAGGTCCTCCCCCATCACTATCAGGTCCTCCCCCATCACTATCAGGTCCTCCCCCTTCACTATCAGGTCCTCCCCCATCACTATCAGGTCCTCCCCCATCACTATCAGGTCCTCCCCCTTCACTATCAGGTCCTCCCCCTTCACTATCAGGTCCTCCCCCTTCACTATCAGGTCCTCCCCCTTCACTATTAGGTCCTCCCCCTTCACTATCTGGTCCTCCCCATCACTATCAGGTCCTCCCCCTTCACTATCAGGTCCTCCCCATCACTATCAGGTCCTCCCCCTTCACTATCAGGTCCTCCCCCCCTTCACTATTAGGTCCTCCCCCATCACTATCAGGTCCTCCCCCATCACTATCAGGTCCTCCCCATCACTATCAGGTCCTCCCCCTTCACTATCAGGTCCTCCCCCTGCACTATTAGGTCCTCCCCCTTCACTATCAGGTCCTCCCCCTTCACTATCAGGTCCTCCCCCTTCACTATTAGGTCCTCCCCCATCACTATCAGGTCCTCCCCCTTCACTATCAGGCCCTCCCCTCTCACTATCATGTCCTCCCCCATCACTATCAGGTCCTCCCCCATCACTATCAAGTCCTCCCCCTTCACTATCAGGCCCTCCCCCATCACTATTAGGTCCTCCCCCTTCACTATCAGGTCCTCCCCCCCTTCACTCCTCCCCATCACTATCAGGTCCTCCCCCATCACTATCAGGTCCTCCCCATCACTATCAGGTCCTCCCCCTTCACTATCAGGTCCTCCCCCTTCACTATTAGGTCCTCCCCCTTCACTATCAGGTCCTCCCCCTTCACTATCAGGTCCTCCCCCTTCACTATTAGGTCCTCCCCCATCACTATCAGGTCCTCCCCCTTCACTATCAGGCCCTCCCCTCTCACTATCCTGTCCTCCCCCATCACTATCAGGTCCTCCCCCATCACTATCAAGTCCTCCCCCTTCACTATCAGGCCCTCCCCCATCACTATTAGGTCCTCCCCCTTCACTATCAGGTCCTCCCCCATCACTATGAGGTCCTCCCCCATCACTATCAGGTCCCTCCCCCATCCTCTGATATCTTATTTCCTTGAGACAGATTCTCTCACTGGGCCTGGGATCCACTGCTTTTCAGGTGGATTATGGGAGCCCCCATAATCTTCCTGTCTCTGCCCATCTTAGTATCAAGGTTATAGACAAACACCTCCTGGCTGGTAAAGAGAGTGCCAAGGATGTAACTCGGGCCCTGGTGCTCACACTGCAAGCACTCTTCCGGGCTCAACCATCACCCAGCCCTCTCCCAGGTTGGTTTTTTATTTGTATTGTTGCATTGTTCTAGGACTGTCTCACACACACACACACACACACACACACACACACACAAATACCTTCACTCCACTATTGGGTGCATCTGTGGAGGCAGAACCAGATACAGAGCGCCTCCTGCACTGGGGCTCAAATCAGGGTCCGTTTGTGGCAGGGGTTTGGAAAACAAGATGGGGACTCGGTGATGCCACCATTCTCTGCCAACTCACCCTTCCTAACCCATCTGGGTCTCTGATAACCTGCCTGGGGGACTGGATTTATCCTCAAAATTTTAGGAGCTGCCTCTCGTTGAGACAGTGTGCCTTGAACCGCTCACGTGTGGCTGTGTGGTTTCACACCGAGCTACCAGTAGCAGTCAGGTGCCACGGTTCGGGTGGGAGGTCCCCTTGTTACGCTCCATGCTCTGTGAGGGCACCCTTGCACTTCATATCATCAAAAGGAACCTGTGCGCACACGTCAGAAACAGCCAGCAGTACACACGGCCAGCGGTTTGTTCGTTCTGAGTTAATGTTTCATTTAGATTAATCTACACCACGTCTCGGGGAGGCATGCGACACTCAGCTGGCCTTGAGACTATGGGAGCCTAGCCGGTGATGAGGGGAATGGAGGAGCCGGAGCCCATCGAGACAGACGCACCACCACCGTGACTCTCAGGCACAAGTCTGAACACCGGACCCGAGGGACAACACGAAAGTTCAGAATGACTGGCTGTCTTTGTTGGACTCCATGTAAAGTGTGCTGGCTGGGGATGGAATGGAGAAGGCAAATTTGGGGGATTTTAGTCCTCTGGCTTCCTAGATTCTGGCCCTCTGAACAAAGTGCAGCATAAGACTCAGTTTTCGTCTCTGCTCGTTAGCATTCATGGTGAGGGGCAGCGTGAACTCCGGATTTCCCATTACACCCTTTGCTTAGGTTAAGAGATGCTGGATGTCAGCCAGGCGTGGTGGCGCACGCCTTTAATCCCAGCACTCGGGAGGCAGAGGTAGGAGGATCGCCTTGAGTTCAAGGCCACCCTGAGATTACATAGTGAATTCCAGGTCAGCCTGGGCTAGAGTGAGACCCTACCTTGAAAATACGAAAAAGCTCTTTCTGGGTATGTCTAGAAGAGACTAGCAGCTGCTCGGTGGACCGAGGGAACACCTGCCTTCACCCAGGCAGGCACCACTGAGGGCAATGCAACAAGGAGGTGACTAGAAGACATGTTTGCTATCTCTGCTGAGCCAGACCTCCTTCCATCACCATCTCCTGAACCCTGACATCAGAGGACATCAAAGCCGCCAGAACCTTCTACCCGCAGGACTCACCCCAGCACCATGCCCCATGCCCAGAGCACCCACTAGACTCACACTATCAGCCCTTTGACCTTTGGATGGAGACTAAATGACCGCACGAGCTGTCCCATGTGCAGAAGGAGCTCCATGGGGTTCCTGACCCTCCATTCCTACGACTTCTCCTCAAATACCACACACCTGACATGCGTGACACTGGGTAATCGCATCACAGTGGGAACATCAAAGAGCATGCTCACGCACGCTAAGATGGCGCCGCCTCTTCTACGTCGCCTGTGGCTGACAAGCTCGGCCACGCTGGCTCTGTTCCCTGGGAAGCCATGGTGACTACCCTTGGGATCTCCCACTATCTGATTATGGAATGCTCCTCAAAGCCCATGTGTTACTCACATGGGTCCCTGGGTGGGGCTGTGGGGAGGTGAGGTGGAGGAAATTTGAGAGGTGGCCCCTCATGGATGGTCATCTGATCATGGGGTGTCCTTGCAGGGGACTACGGGGCCCAGCTCTCTTTCTTCCTCTGTGTCCCGGCTGGCCGTGAGGGGAGCAGTTCACCTGCCATGTGCTCCCCTCATGCTGTGCTGCTCTCCGCAGAGCCAAGACAACAGAGCCGATCTACCACAGGCGGGAAGAGTCAACTGTGCGTCAAAGCAAGCTTCTCCTCTCTTTATAAGGGGCTTTGGCTAGCACAGGACACAGGACTAAAAGTAGTCTCCTTAGCAAGGGAGCTGACGCGAACTCGCTCTCCCTACATTGTCATGACACTCCCAGAACCACGGTTTGAGATTGGGTCTGCGGAGGGATGGAAGCAGAGGACAAATCAGATTCATGTGAACTAAACTAGAAGGTACAGGTATGGGCTACCAGGTTCCTGAAAAGTAATTAGGCAAGGCATCATCCTACAATCCCAGCACATGGAGGTAGAGGCAGGAGAGCAGAAGTTCAAGGTCATCCTCAGCTACGTAGTGAATTCAAGGCTTGGGTTACATGAGACCTTGCCTCGTAAAAAAGAAAGGGAAGAAAGAAGGAAGGAAGCAAGCAAAGAAGGAAGGAAGGAAGGACAGAAGAAGGGAAAGAAGTAGGGAGGGAAGAGAAAGACAGAGAAAAGGGAGAAGGAGAAAAATAGAAAAGGGAAGAGAAGGAAAGGAAAGGAAACAAAACGAAAGGAAAGGAAAGAAAAGAAAAGAAAAAAAGTGAATAATAATGCTCTTGGAGGTCTGGAGAGATGGCTTAGTGGTTAAGCGCTTGCCTGTGAAGCCAAAGGACTCCGGTTGGAGGCTCGATTCTCCAGGACCCACGTTAGCCAGATGCACAAGAGGGCTCATGCGTCTGGAGCTCGTTTGCAGTGGCTGGAAGCTTTGGCGTGCCCATTCTCTCTCTCTCTCTCTCTCTGCCTCTTTCTCTCTCTGTCACTCTCAAATAAATGAATAAAAATGAACAAAAAATAAATAAATAAAATAATAATGCTCTTGGAATCCATAGAGCATTATAGAAAAATACCGGTGCCACGGGCAGGACATCTCCCAGTGAGCTATTGGTCAAGGAGACCCCTGAGGCCCCAGATAGTACAGTTATTGGCACTGCTCTTGGTTGCCCACCTGAACGAGAAGGCAAGACCCTATTGCTGGATACTCTCCTTGCTTCAGTTTCAGGACACCGGGAACTCAACCTAGAGCTAAGCTAGAAGCTTTCTGCCTGCTGACCAGCTGTCAGAATGCTGGAAAGTGCTATGCAGACTTCTGGGGGACAAAAGTCATCATTAGTCTTGCCCAGCACTGGACTCCACAAGTTCTACAACCTACCAGCCAGGCAAGATATGCCCACTGGTGCAGAGTGATATGGGGATAATCAGCTGCTCTGATTGGATTGGAGGCCTGCTCCACAGGAGGAAATTTGTGCCTGGTATTAAAAACCTAGTCAAAAGCCTATTGGCTGGAAAGGTCATAGGGAACTAGTACTGCTGTTTGACTAGATGAATATATCAAGTTGTCCTCTAAATATTTATGTTTATGCCCAATTTGTACTGATCACACCTTTCATCAGAGAAACTTCTTTCTGAAAAATGATGGTGTCTACAGAGAGACTCAAAATTCATCCAAGCCACTGGGTGTGGTGGCACACACCTTTAGTCCCAACACTGAGGAGGATGAAGTAGGAGAATCGCAGTGAGTTCAAGACCAGCCTGAGACTACACAGCAAGTTCCAGATCAGCCTAGGCTATAGTGGGACCCTTCCTCAAAGAAAAAAAAAACAAAAACAAAACACTTATAAAGGTACTGAGAAAGTGACTGTTGAGTGTTCATCACAAAATGAGACATTTAGATCATGCCCCCCCCCCTCAAGTCCCCTTTCAGAAGAGCGAGCAGAAAGAATGTAAGAGCCAGAGGATGTGGAACAGTTCTGTGAATGCTTTGTTTTGTACATGACGTGGTCTTGATGAAAGATTTTGGGTCCAGGAAGGGATCAAATTCAAGAAGAGGCAGGAGAACCCAGGCACATGGCTCCAACTTTTAGGTCGTTATCCAAGTGAGCAAAACATTGAAAATGCAAATTCAGAAAGAGGTAAATTATGAATTCTGAGATACATTTTAGGGAGAGTTGGGATCCAGAGGGAAGACTAGCAGAAAAGCCCAAAGCCTAAAATAAGTCTCCCATCTTTTCAGCCAGGCTGGGAAGTGGGAGGGGAGACAGAGTAAGTCACTCTCACATAGGGAAAGGTCTGGGCACACATGCACAGAGACACACATACACACACACACACAGAGACACACATACACACACACACAGACACACATACACACACTCACAGACACACACGTGGAAGGCAAGGCATGTGAGCCCATGTTATAAGGTCCCTCTCACATAGGGGTTCAGAAAAAAATAAGAGATAGAAATGACTCAGAGATTAAAGAAAGATCATGCATATAACAAAGCAAGAAAACATCCAAAAACAAGGCAAGAAAGTGCCAGATACAAAGAAATCCTGCCCCTTCCCAAACTGGACGGGAAGAGAGACAGCTTGCCAAGGCAAGGGTCAGGAGGGTTAGGGGCCAGGAGAATCAAGGACCAGGAGAGCCAAGGACGAGGAGAGCCAAGGACCAGGAAAATCAAGGACTAGGAGAATCAAGGACCAGGAGAATCAAGGACCAGGAGAGCCAAGGACAAGGAGAATCAAGGACGAGGAGAGCCAAGGACGAGGAGAATGAAGATCCAAGAGCATTCTACACACAATGATAAGGCTCCCTTATATGGGTTAGACATCCAAGTAGGATGGACTCAAGAGGGGCCAGCCCACAGGTGTGCCAAGCTGAGGAAGAAGCAGGAAGCTAATCCTGAGGAGGTTGTTGCTCACAGCCATCTTGGATAGGACTGGATCAGATGTGGGCTCTAGTACCGTCAGATCATGCAAGGTGGCATCTCCTCGGGCCTCTGTCCCTGGCTAACTGCCTATTAAAGAAAAGAACTGCTTTGCTCATATTCTCCTTCAGTGTTTGCATTTATGACCCCAGAGAGCCTATCATTACTTGCACAAGATATGAATAATACTGGGCCCATCAACATCCTGTCATGGATGAAGGAGGACGGCACAGGCCTCATCCCGCTCTGAGGAGTCACTGACAGCTACTGGTTACCGGGGAGCAGCAGACATCTCTGCAGAGGTAAATTGCGTATGCTCTGGCAAATAATCCTCCACCTGTGCTCATGCAGGCAACACCAATTCACGCAGTTGGTAACACAAATCCACACGGAAAGGAAGAAGACATCAGAGTAGAAAAGGGGCGAGTTGGGGGGAAGAAGGGGTTCAGTGAAGGGGAATAGGGATGGAGGACAAGAGGCTGGGGTGCAATGACTCAGTAGGGAAAGTGCCTGCACACAGCATGAAGGCCTGAGATAGGACCCTCAGCACCCATGTAAAAATACCAGTTGTGCCAGTGAACACCCTTAGTCCCCATGCAGGGAGACAGCGTCAGGCAGTTCCCTTGGTCTTACTGGCTAGCTTGTCTAGCCTAATTGGTGAGCTCCCAGTTCAGTGAAAGACCCTGTGAAAAAAATAAGGTGGACGAGTGATTGAGTACACTCACTCCACAGGCACACACGTGAGCCCACCACAAGTGCAAGCGTGCATGCACAATCACCACACACCATAAAAAAAAAAATCTCAATGTCTGCTCTGGGGAGGGACTGAGTTCGCTGTCACTAGAGGCATTCAAACCCTCCCAAACCAGATGCCAAGAATGTTACTGTTGGGGTTCATGCTTGGCTGGAGGGTTGGCTTAGTGTTTAAGGCACTTGCCGGCAAAGCAAAAGGACCCAGGTTTGATTCCCCAGGACTCACATAAGCCAGAGGCATAAGATGGTGCATGCATCTGGAGTTCGTTTGCAGTGGCTGGAGGTCCTGGGGCACCCATTCTCTCTCTCTCTCTCTCTCTCTCTCTCTCTCTCTCTCTCTCTCTCTGTCTCTCTCTCTCTTTCTCAAATAAATGAAAAAAAATTTAAAGGCAAAATAAGCTAAGAAGTCTGCCTACCAAAAAAAAAAAAAAGAAAAAAAGGATTTTGGAATCACAAAAAACCTCAAATATCTAAAATAATACTGAGTAACAAAAATAAGGCTGGTGGTATCACCATACCTGATTTTAACCTATACTACAGAGCCATAGTAACAAAAACAGCATGGTACTGGCACAAAAACAGACATGTAGATCAGTGGAACAGAATAGAGGACCCAGATGTAAGTCCAGGTAGCTATAGCCACCTGATATTCAATAAAAATGCAAAAAAATACTCATTGGAGAAAAGACAGCCTCTTCAGCAAATGGTGTTGGGAAAACTGGATATATATCTGCAGGAGGATGAAAATAGATTCTTCTCTCTCTCCATGCACAAGAATTAAGTCCAAATGGATTAAAGACCTTAACATCAGACCTGAAACTCTGAAACTGCTAGAGGAAAAAGTAGGGGAAACCCTTCAACATATTGGTCTTGGCAAAGACTTTCTGAATACAACCCCAATTGCTCAGGCAATAAAACCACAGATTAATCACTGGGACCTCATGAAATTACAAAGATTTTGCACTGCAAAGGACACAGTGAAAAAATCGAAGAGCCAACCTACAGAATGGGAAAAAATCTTCGCCAGTTATATATCTGATAGAGGATTACGATCTAGGATATACAAAGAACTCAAAAAGTTAAATAATAAGGAATCAAACAAGCCAATCAAAAATGGGCTATGGAGCTAAATAGAACATTCTCAAAGGAAGAAATACGAATGGCATATAAGCATCTAAAAAAATGTTCTATGTCACTAGTCATCAGGGAAATGCAGATTAAAACTACATTGAGATTCCATCTCACTCCTGTCAGATTGGCCACCATCGTGAAAACAAATGATCATAAATGTTGGCAGGGATGTGGAAAAAGAGGAACCCTTCTACGCTGCTGGTGGGAATGCAATCTGGTCCAGCCATTGTGGAAATCAGTGTGGAGGTTCCTAATGCAGCCAAAGATTGATCTACCATATGACCCAGCAATAGCACTCCTAGGCATATATCCTAAGGACTCATCTCATTTCCTTAGAAGTACGTGCTCAACCATGTTTATTGCTGCTCAACTTATAATAGCTGGGAAATGGAACCAGCCTAGATGTCCCTCAACTGATGAGTGGATAATGAAGATGTGGCACATTTATACAATGGAGTTCTACTCAGTGGTAAAGAAAAATGAAGTTATGAAATTTGCAGAAAAATGGATGGATCTGGAAAGGATTATACTAAGTGAGGTAACCCAGGCCCAGAAAGCCAAGCGCCACATGTTCTCCCTCATATGTGGATCCTAGCTACAGATGATTGGGCTTTTGCATGAGAAGGAAAATACTTAGTAGCAGAGGCCAGTAAGTTTAAAAGGTGATATAAAGGGAAGAGAAAGGAAGGGAGGAGGGTACTTAATAGGTTGCTATTGTATATATGTAAGTACAATGATTGAGATGGGGAGGTCATATGACGGAGAATGGAATTTCAAAGGGTAAGTGTGGGGGGAGGGTATTACCATGGGATATTTTTTATAATCATGGAAAATGTTAATAAAAATTGTGAAAAGAAAAAAAGAAAGAATTAAAGAAAGAAAAGAAAGAAAGAAAGAGAGAGAGAGAGAAAGAAAGAAAGAAAGAAAGAAAGAAAGAAAGAAAGAAAGGAAAGGAAAGGAAAGGAAAGGAAAGGAAAGGAAAGGAAAGGAAAGGAAAGGAAAGGAAAGGACAAAAGGAAAAGAAAAGAAAAAACAACAAAACTCTGTGCCTGAGGCTAGGATTAAAAGCACTTGCGTGCGAAACCTGCCAGCCTGGGTTCCATTCCCCTGCACTCACATAAAGCCAGACTTCATTTTTAGGAGCAAGAGGCCCTGGTATACCCATTCCCTCTCTCTCTCTCTTTCTCAAATAAATCAATAATATTTTTTAAAAGCAAAAACAAAAAAAGAAAGGAAGAAAGAAATGCCACAGGCTCATGTGTCAAACACTTAGTCACTAGCCAGTGGACTGTTCGGGAAGCTCCGGAACCCTTAGGAGGCAGGGCTTACTTGGAGAAAGCAGGTCAGCAGGGGAGAGCCGCTGCAGGTTGTAGCAGGTCCCCAAACTCGTCCTTTCTCTCTGCTTCCTCTGCCGCTTTCACACACTCCCACCACCCAGTGCTCCATCCACACACACAGACCCACCGACTGCAGGCTGAGACGGTTACAGGCACGCCAAGATGGTCAGCCCGGGCAGGGCAGCGGTCAGTTCCTTGAGTATTTGCTGTGTTCCGTTGCCTCCCACCAGAAACACTTCATCCACACTCTGCCAGCCAGGGCTTTGCACACCATCCAAAGTTAGCAACCTACACCATTGCCAAACAACCCAAAGACAATGAGCTAAGATAGCCCCAAAACTGTGCTAAACAGGCCCCTCTTGTCCTTCTTTGCCCATTTCAAAGTGTTTTATTACTTTTCCTGACACCCACTGTGGGAGAGACGGGAGCAGTTTTGTAAGTTTGCAGAGATGGGGCCGGGGTGAGAGCCAGCAGGCCTGGGGAGTCTGGATGGGGAGTGGGGCGGGCTGTGGGTGCAGTATGAGGGTACAGGAGCTAGCAGCAGAAGAAAGGCCTCCAATACCACACTTCTGTTTTATGGCATTGTCTCTGGGAGGCCGGGAGCAACCACTTTTCCTAGGAGACCTTGTCCCTCGGGGTCAGGCAGGCTACGTGGGAGAGGAGAAGGCTGGCCACTGGCCCAGTGGGACCCTCAACAGCTGGGTTCTGTGGGCAGGGAGGGCAGTGCTGCAGAGGAGGACAACTCCTGCTCTGGCCGTGGCACGCAGCACAGGCCTCAGCAAGACCCCCTCCAGGGCTCTCAGCCTAGAGGGACCGGGGGCCCCCAGGTGCACCTGAAGGGCTTGCTTATAGAGGAGAGCCTAGCTGGAACAGGGGTCAGCTCCGAGGTAATGGGGAGACGGGAGGAAGGACCCTGCCCAGCCACTTCAGCCCGTCAGCCCAATCATGGTCCGGTGGTGGGTGGCATGAGGTCCTCTGATTTTAGAACTGAGAGGAGACCATGCTTTGGGGTACTGGCCAGAGCAAAAGAGAAGAAAAAGAAAATGATTCCTCGGACTCTCTAGAGGACAGCAATGTTTGTAGTTGGCAGATATTTATTTCTTAAGCTTGAGGTATTGACATGGAAGAGCAGGTTTGAGGACCAGTGTGGGTAGGCTGCCCCCCAGACAGTCACTTACTTGCTGAGCACAGAGGACCAGGCCACCTGCTGGCTTCACGTCCTCCCGCACAGTGCTCCACTCTACCTGTATAAGTGGCCAGTGACATTATCAACTATCAGATCAAAGGGACAGTAACCATTAGCATCTCCACAGGGCCAAACTCAAAGCCAGCTCAGGGCACCCCCAATGTGCCGGTCAGGTACTGAAAGTCACTTTGGTACCATGCCCATCAGTGTTGCAAGTAACTTGAAGGAGGGAAGAAACTTTGCTCACGGTTTCAGAAGGTCCAGCCCATGGTTGATGGGTCTGTGTATGTGGACAGAGCATCATGGTGGTGTCCTGAGAGTGGTCACGGGGCTCTGCCCCTGCCCTAACCACCTCCTCCTGGCTTAACGAGCACTGTGTCCCAGGGTAGTCACGTTCAGAGGGAACTGCTGGAGGTCAGGGCTTCCACATGGATCACATAGCCCATGACACATGACACATGGGGGTGATATCACAAGGCCCATCTGTGACACAGGGCTGGAGAGACAGCTTAGCGGTTAAGCACATGCCTGTGAAGCTAAGGATCCCAGTTGGAGGCTCGATTCCCCAGGACCCAGGTAAGCCAGATACACAAGGTGGCACATGCATCTGGAGTTCGTTTACAGTGGCTAGAGGCCCTGGCGTGCCCATTGTCTCTCTCTCTCTCCCTCTTTCTCTCTGCATCTGTCTGTCACTCTCAAATAAATAAAAATAAACAAACAAACATATATGTATATACATATATATCTCCGCACAGCCTTTCCAAAGAAAGGGTGCCCACTTATCTCCCAGGGTAGCCACAATGCCATTTTCTCCCAATTTTTTCTAGGTCATTGTACCAGCTGCCTGCACCTAAAGTGAGCAAGCACGAACTTGTAGGAGCAGTGATGGACCCAGCAGGCAGTTGGACACTGTGGGGCCAAAGCCTGTGAAGTAGCCTTGACCTCTACAGAGGGGCTGGCATCCCTATAAATGTCCATAAGAAAGCAAACTCCACTCACGGAGTGGTGGATGGTAGAGAGGAGAAGGGCTGACTGAGGTAGATCTTTGCAACAAGCCCTGGGTTCATCTCTCTCCCCTGAACCTCACCCTCTGCTGCTTGTGGGGGCCTGCAACGCTGCTGGGCACAAGCAGGAGGGTGGCCTGGGAACGTGGGCTGTCTCCTTTGCTATGAATTGCTCTGCTCTGATGGGCACCTTCCAAGACTTGGTGGGTATCGGCTAATTAGTGTAAATACGGTAGTGCAGGGAGAATGGAGTAAGAGGCTGTTGTTGCTGGTGGATCCTCAGAGGTGGTGAAACCTGCCTGGGAGCTCCTGGGGACTCAGCCCCTGCCTCCCAACAAGTCCTGTCTCATAGCTGGGAAGCGCAGCTCGATGGGTGACGGCAGCGCTGTGAATTGGGAGTGTCTGGCCACTTTCTGTCTGTCATGTGAGGACTCTATGGCCATGGCTGGGCAAGAGGAAATCTTGGGCTGGACCCCGGGAGATGGGGACCCAACTGGGATAGCTAGTTACTAAGACCCAGGGACCTGGGCCCCCAGAGTGTTCTCTGGCCTGTGTAAGGACTCGAGAAAGAGCTGTGGGGCAGGCTTCTGGGAGCCAGTAGGCTGGCCGCTAGACCGTTTAGACACTGAACCACCTCCAGGCTCTCTGGAAATTCAGTTCATTCCTTCACCCATTCATTAACTCAGCAACTTCCCTATATTAGTAACTTTTTTTTTTTTCATTTCTAAGACCAAATATCTGACAAGAAGCCTCTTAAAAAGGAAGAGGTTATCCTGGCTCACAGATTAACGAAGGACACTGTGAATCACATAGGGAAGGCCTGGTGGCAGGAACGTGAGGCAGCTGGTCACGTTGAGTCTACAGTCAGGAAGCAGAGAACAGACAGGAAGAGGGGCTGGACTATAGAACGTCAAGGCCCACCCCTAGTGACCCTCTTCCTCCAGCAAGGTTCCATCTCTGAAAGATTCCACAGCTTTCTGAAACTGTGCCAGACTTGGCCATTGGAGACCAAGTGTTCAAACACATTAACCAATGGGGGACATTTCACATCCAAACCACGATACACCCAAGGCTATTGAACCTCGTCAGTGATCCTGAGTTTCTTGGTTTCTAAATTTATCTTGATGTGGACACTTCTTACCTTCTCTCAACTGAGCATTGGGTGACAAGGCACTTAGATTACTGCAGTATCCCCCAGGCCCTCATGCTTCTAGCCCCTCCCTCACCCACACCTGCATACATCTGCCTCATGTATAGCAAGTCCAGTGACCTCCATGCCGACAAGCCTCCTTGCTTGCTCCCACTGAGCTCCATGGTATCCTCACCACACCTGGCAGATGCCATCAGGCTGGGGGACCTGTGGCTTTCTCTCCAGTCCCTTCTCCCCTCAACATCCAGGTCCACATTCTCCTCCCAAGTCCATAGCATCTAGATGGGCTGGAGGGCTCTTTCTGCAGAGGGCCAGGCAACAGCGCATGTACTCGGCTCTGAGAACTGGGAAGTATTCAACTCAGAAACACCCACAGCCAACATGTAAATGGAGGAGCAGGGCCATGTTCCAATAAATCTTTATTGAGGCTACAATTGACCAGATTTGGCCCATTTCAACAAATACTCCCACTGTCCCACATCTCACCTGACTTAATTGTTTTTGGTAGCACTTGACACCATATCACAATGTGGGTAGTTGTCAATATCACCCATGTCCCCTGCTGGAATGGCCCTACAAATACAAGGACGGTGTGTATGTTGTTCATTTCTGTATCTCTGAAACCCAAGACAGTACCTGCATGGAATAGTAACTTGGGGTGTTGAAAATGAATACATAAGGGGGCTGGGGAGATTGCTCAATGATCAAAGACATTTCCTTGCAAAGCTTGCTGGCAGAGGTTCAATTCCCCAGCACCCATGTAAAGCCAGAGGCAAAATGGCACACGCATCTGTAATCCCCATGCACCTATGGCAAGAGGAGGTGAAGGCTGGAGAAGCTCACAGGCTGGTTAATCTGATGGTTCTTTGACAGTTCATTTGTGGTGTCAGGAGACCCTGTCTCAAAGAAGATGGAGCCCAGATACCTCAAAGTTGACCTCTGACCTCCACATGTGTGCTGTGACATGTGTATGTATGTGTGTGTGTGTGTGCACGTGCACAAATGGAAACAAATATTGAAAAATAAAATAAGTGAAGCTGGGGAGATGGCCATTCCTGAACAAGCATGAAGAGGTGAGCGCCTGAGACTGCCCGAGCTCAAACATCCAGATCCCATGTAAGACATGTGGGTGTGCCATGTGTGCCTACAACCCAAGGGGGGCAGAGACCCAAGGATAGATGGAGCCTCCACAAGCTCTGGGCACAGTAAAAATGAGACACTGGCTCAAAACAGGGACAGATGGATGAGTGACAGAATGGGACACATGGTGTGCTCTGGCCGCTGCAGGTGAGAACCCCTGCCCCAAGCGAGCATATAGGATACTGCAAGCTCACATATATGTGCAAACAACACACACACACACACACACACACACACACACACACTTACATACACACAAGCAAAAAAATTAAAAAATAAGTAATAGTAATAATAATGCATACAATCATATGTACAAATCGATAGGTCACAGGTTACTAACACTTTAAAGCTACAGGGGCCTGGGAGATAGCTCAGTCAGCAAAGTGCTTGCCTCACAAGCATGAGGACCTGGGTTTGATCCCCAAAACCCACATAAACGCCAGGTGTGGTAGAGTACCTGTAATCCCATGCAGGGGAGGAAGATCCCTGATGTTCACTGGCCAGCTAGTCTAGTCTACTCGGTGAGCTTAGTGAGGTGGGAAGTATTTCTTAGGGTGACACCCGAGGCTGTCCTCTGACCTCCACATGCAACAAAGTGTGCAAATACACCCCCACACATACACTTGCTCAGATGAACAGTGTACACATACATGTACACACATATGTAGAGCCTTTAAAAAATACAAAATTGGGCTAGAGAGATGGCTTAGTGGTTAAGGCGTTTGCCTGAGAAGCCTAAGGACCCATGTTCGACTCTCCAGATCCCACATAAGCCAGACACACAAAGGTGAGGCAAGTGCAAAGTCGCACATGCCCACTAGGTGGTGCAAGTGTCTGGCATTCAATTGGAGTGGCTGAGGCCCTGGCATGCCAATTCTCTCTCTCTCTCTAGCTAAAAAAACTTAAAGAAAAAGTACAAAATTACAGAACATCATAGCTAGTACATATAGAACATTTCATTACAAAGCCAGTAGGGAGACAGTGCTGTGGCGAGGTTGTGTAATTAGCTCAAGGTCATGGGGCTGGGGTCGCAATCTGGGGTGTTATGTGCCAACCCTTCTGTGATGGACGAGGTCAGTGGACAGAAGGCATCGGGCACCACTTGCCTGTGTCACCTGATCAGCCTTCCTCCTCCACGGGAGCCTTCTATCCTCACGAGCCTGTGCTGGGCCAAGTCTCCAGCCCCCTGGCCCTGCCAGTGGGCCACGCAGGTACTCAGGTGCCCCTCCCAATTATCTCCAGAAGGCCACCAGAGCCCTGCCATCCATCCCTCCCGGGACTATCTAGACAAGTGACGGCTGCCCCTCAGGACGCACTGACTCTACCTGAGTCCCCAAAGCCGTGCAGGCAAACCCAGTACCGCAAGGACTCCTGGCAGCCTTGAAGGCAAAGTGACCACTGTCTCAGGTTTGGGTGTTCTCTGTGACATGTGGCTGGGGATGCTGCTCAGTGGCAGAAAGACCCACCTGTATGGGAGCCATACCCTTTTCAGAACCCTGTGACTCAATGGATTGGGTGGAGAACCAACATCCTTGCATGAGGCCTTGACCTCAGGTCCTGGCAAGGATCTTGCTGGGTCCTGGCTCCAGTCCTCACCACCTCCCTCTGCTGCTGGGTTAGAAAACGTGCAGTCCTCCCTTACATTCCCAGAGGCAGGTGCCCAGGGCTTTGGGCTGCTTGGTACTTAGGCCAAACCCACAGTCAGCACAGTGGGGTGCAGACCTTCCTCAGGTTTCGACAAGCCCAGGCTCTCACCTCACGTCTGCTCAGGTTGGGTTTCTCTACCAAGGAGAAGCAAAGGCAGGTAGCAGCAGCAGCAAGACTTTAATACTGGCACCCAGAGACTTTTAGACTCAAACAAAAAGCCCCATCCAGGCCTTATTTGGAAGGGAAAATCTCCAAGTCGCAGAGGCTAGTGAGTCAACCAGCAGGAATGCCCGTGGCCTTTCATAACAAATGATGATTCCTTACCTTCTCAGGCTTCTTAACAGGCCGTGGTATCTGCTTACTGGACCTGCACAAGCCTGCGAGTGGGCAGATCCATGCATGGCCCAGACAGCTTACCAAAGGTCACAGGCAGAAGGGACAGCCAGACAAGCCCAGTGGCAGGCTTCTGGCTTTCACCCCAGGGCGGCTCAGTCACAGCCACCTTGTGGGCCAGCCCACCTGCTTTCTGAACTAAAGGCAGCCATCACGTGCCAGATGAGCATCATCTCCAAGTTCAATGCAAGACGCTGCACTACTGGGCCGCAGTGATGGGTCTGCAGTTAAAGGCGCTTCATTTCCCCAGTACCCACATAAAGCCAAATGCACAAAGTGGTGCATTCATCTGGAGTTCATTTGCAGTGGCAAGAGGTCCTGGCACACCCATTCATTCTCTCTCTCTCTCTCATTACAGAAATAATAAGTAAAATATTATTTTTTAAAATTTTTTGTTCATTTTTATTTATTTATTTGAGAGCAACAGACAGCGAGAGAAAGAGGCAGATAGAAAAGAGAGACAGAATGGGTGTGCCAGGACCTCCAGCCACTGCAAACGAACTCCAGAATGCATGCACCCCTTGTGCATCTGGCTAACGTGGGTCCTGGGGACTCAAGCCTCCAACCGGTGTCCTTAGGCTTCACAGGCAAGTGCTTAACCGCTAAGCCATCTCTACAGCCCAAATATTTCTTTTTTAAAGAATGAGTATGGCTTGCTCAAGGTCATGTGGTCTCAGCCCCCTTGGCTCCCAGCATCCCCTGCTCTTTGTCTCTGCAGACGCCAGGATCCGAGCCCAGGACACAAGATGTGCCTGGAGCCTAATTCCAGGAGTTGGCAAGCCAGGGCTCCTTCCTTGCTTTCTGCAAACTGCTTTAACCCTGGGCCACGGAACCCAGATGTGGCATCTGCGAGTCAAAATCAGATCGTAGCGGGCCTCAGCGGCCATGCTGGGGACCTGTGACCAGCGCTGCTTGCTGTGGCTGAGGGTTTCTGGGACCCTGCTCTGCGCGCCGCTGAATGGTGCCTGTCCCTCTGTGTACTTCCCAGAGCGCTGGGAACCTCAGCCTGCACTACTCCTACTGGCCCCCTTGCTCCAGGGCTTCTTGAGAGGGTCTCGGGTTCTTTGAGGGGACACCTGTGACTACAACTTGGGCCTGACCACAAGACGTGGCCAGCTCGGAGTGGGGTGGGCCAGTGCAAGGCTTAGAGAAACTTGGCAGGTGCCAGATGGAGATAAACCGTTCCTGTGCCCAGGAGGAGGAGAAGCAGGGAGCCTCACGGGCTTCAGGAGCACCTGCCTGGCACTGCCCAAGCCCAGAGCTGTGGCTCCATGGGGGAGTTCTCTGCTTCTGTGGGAGCCTCAGGGAGATGCAGAAACTGCACACTGGACCCCCTTATGGAAACCACGTGCTGCTCCATATCCCACACGCACTCCATCCCGCTGCCTTGGCCCTGTGCGATCCTCTCCATCCTCGGTCTCCTCCCTCCCGTGCCTGCAACTTCTCACTTCTGCAGCAGCTATACAACTGCACTCAGTGACTATGACGTGTCACATGCTGGACTATCACGTGTGTGCGCGTGCATACGAATGCACGCAAGTGCGCATGGACTGTGGTGCACACGTTAAGGTAAGAGGACAATTTTTGAATGTCAATCCTTGCCTTCTACCCCGTTTGACAGTTTCTGCATTTGCCTTGAGCTTCTGGAAAATTTGGTCTCCGCTTCTCATTCCCCCATCAGTGTGCCGCAGCTTCCAGGTTTTTTTGTTTGTTTTTTTAAAATTTTTTGAGGTAGAGCCTCACTCTAGTCCAGGCTGACCTGGAATTCACTATGGAGTCTCAGGGTGGCCTCTAACTCACGGTGATCCTCCTACCTCTTCCTCCTGAGTGCTGGGATTAAAGGTGTGCACCACCACGCCCGGCTGCAGCTTCTAGATTTTACATGGGGTCAGAGGATTTGAACTTGGGTACTCAGGGTGGAGTGGCAAGCACTACGTCCCCAAGGACAAAAGTCCCTATCTGTGACTTTCATTTCTGCCTTTGGATCTTCCCCTCGTCATAACCTTTGCCCTGAATTTTAGAAGATTATTGCTAACAACTGCCATCCACTGAGCCTGCTCGCTGGTCCCAGCCTTGGTCTCAAGACTTTTCAAGCCATTTGCAGTGACCTTCTCAAAAGGTATAAACACCCAGCCAGAAGCAGCTGGTGGGAGAAAACGGTTTATTTCCGGCTTACAGATTGCAGGGGAAGCTTCTTTGTGGTGGATAAAGCTGGCTCGCCTCATCACACACCCACAGCAGAGTCAGAACCAACAGCCAGAGCTCAAGCTGGCTCTGAACACACCTGAGGGCTGAACTCAAGATCTGCCCCCCCCCCCGTGACACACCTCTTCCAGCAGGGCTCCTCCACGTGCTGGGGACTAAGTGGGAAGATTAATCAAAAATACCTGCCAGGCGTGGTGGCGCACATCTTTAATCCCAGCATTAAGGAGGCAGAGGTAGAAGGATCACCATGAGTTCAAGGCCATCCTGAGACTACATAGTGAATTCCAAGTCAACCTGGGCTAGTGCAAAACCCTATGCCCCAAAACTAATAATACTTGAGACTTTGAGGACATTACAAACAATGCCCATCTCCAGTCACCCTCTTAACCATCTCTAGTTGCCCTCTCAACAACTCCGTGTGAAGTGATCAACTGCCCCACCCAGTGAAGGTCACAGGACTCTGAAAGCCAGAAAGACACTTTGGTTGCTATCAGGGGAGGTGCTACTCTCCTCATCTTATAGATGAGGAGGAAACTGAGGCAATAACCTCAAATCTGATCAAAAACATGGGCAGAAGAGATTTATGGGCACTACTCTAGGTGGGCAGTTGCCAGGGTTGTGATGAGGAGGCTGCTTTGTGAGTGATCAGCAGTGAGCACAGCCCATGCGCTCAACACTGTGGTGTGGACTCATTCAGATGCAATAAATGCAGCCCATGCACTCAACAGTGGTGTGGGCTCATTCCAATGCAATGAATGCAGCGCATGCACTCAACACTGTGGTGTGGACTCATTCAGATGCAATGAATGCAGCGCATGCACTCAACACTGTGGTGTGGACTCATTCAGATGCAATGAATGCAGCCCATGCACTCAACACTGTGGTGTGGGCTCATTCCAATGCAATGAATGCAGCCCATGCACTCAACACTGTGGTGTGGGCTCATTCCAATGCAATGAATGCAGCCCATACACTCAACACTGTGGTGTGCACTCTTTGAAATGCTTATGCTCCCCCGACCCTCAGACTACTTTTTCCAGGTCTCCTTCTGTGGCTGGGGTCCCAGTCCTTTTGTGCAGGTCACCCAATAACCTTCCCTTGGGCAAGTCTGATGCGCACCATTAGGAGTTGTTGACACTTTTCTCCCAGACTACTGCAAACTGCTTTCTTAAACTTGCTAAGGAAAGTCCACCTCTGCCCCCAGAGAAAGTGGCAGGAAGGGACCCTAAGATATTCACCTGGAGCCCTCCACAACTTGCAGCATCAGCAAAGGATGGCTACGCCTCCCATGCCAGCCCTCCAAGGGCCTTCTGCCCACCCTGAAAACAGGGGGAGAAGCTGGAAATTGCCAAGCCTCCTGCAGGTCCACTCCTCCTGATGAGGACTGGCCTCCCCAGCAGCCTGAGTCCTTGCTACAGCAAAGGGATCTGGGGGCCTGAGGGAGACAAGACATGACCACCACTCCTGTCATTGGCTACCAGACAGAGTCCCCTGATTTGTCCACCACCACCCCCTGCCCCCCGACACACACACCTTCCAGAATGTCAGGACTGAGCACAAACTGGAATGAAAGCAAGTGCTGTCCATTAGCACAGGGGACAGAACCCAGCCTGAGGGGGTATGGGAACGAGAGGAAGGGGGGTAAGGAAGCTGGCCGTGGCTCCTCTGGTGGAATCTCATTGTGGAAGCTTGCTATTCTTAGTGCACCCCTCCCGTGGCAGGCTTGGAGCATGTGAGGTTATATAATTTATTTATTCTGTGTGTGTGTGTGTGTGTGTGTACGTGTGTACGTGTGTACGTGTTACATGTTATGTGCACATTTGTCGGGCATGCATGCAGACGTCAGAGAAGAATGTTGAGTGTCCTTCCCTTTCTCTTTTTAAAAACATTTTTATTTTTTAAGCAGAGAGAGAGAATTGGAATGCCATGGCCTCTAGCTGCTACAAACAAACTCCTGACATGTTTGCCACTTTGTGCATTTGGCTTTATGTGGGTTCTGGGGAACTGGGGCTCATTAGGCTTTGCAGGCAAGCGCCTTGACCACTGAGCAATCCCTCCAGCCTGGAGAGCCTTATCACTCTCTGTGAATTTCTTTCCTTCAGCCACATCTCTCCCCCAACCTGGAGCTGCTGTCTTTCAGCAAGCCCCAGAGATTTGCCAGGCTGTCTCCCACAGACGGGAGTTACAGGTGTGCACGGCCATGCTCATGTGAGTTCTAGAGAGTCAGACTTGATGGTCTCCAGCCAAGAGGCCCTCATGCTTAAGTGGAAAGTGTTCTCAACTGGCGAGCCATCTTCGCAGCCCTGCATGTGGGTTTACTAAAGGTCACTGTGGCCAGGAGAGGGCCCATCAAGACCTAGAAGATCCATAAAGGTCAGACCCAGCACTCAGAGCTGCAGCTTGCACCCCTGTGCCTCAGCTGTCCACACGGGACCCGAGTCCTCCTGTCTGGCAATGGGACAGATGGTCTCAGTTACTTTCGTCCATCCTTGTGAACCACATTGCTTCCCTTTTGCCCAGCATGGATTCAGGAAAGGATGCACCACTGATGGGGATCAGGAGCAAGGTGGCCTTTCTTCTGGAGGGAAGTCAGCTGGAGACTGGCGCACGGAAACACGGAGGCCACCTCGCCTGCCCTGCAGGACTAGAATGGGAGTCTGGCCCAGTCTCATCCAAGATGGCCGCAGCATGGACTGCAGCACCAGCTTCCTGCTTCCTCCTCAGCTTTTCAGGGCTTCACACCAGTGGCCCACCCTTCCTGAGTTGGCCTCTTCAGCCCACCAGCCAATCGGGTTCCTCTCCTCCACCTAGAGTCTGATGATGAGACTCATTCTAATTAGACGCTCACATATTTGTGGCTCATGTAATTGAACCTGCACCCAAGGGTGGACTCCCTTCCCCTGCCCAGCTTCTCTGTTTCCCTATGCCAGGGGGATGCTCTCGTCGCCCCTGCTTCTTTGCAGCCTCTGTAGGAAGAAGAAGGAGAATTTCATTTTGCTTGGGCTTTCCTACTCGCCTTCCTTCTAACTTCTAACTCTCTCTAAAATAAATTTCACAACTTACTCTTCCCACGAGTCTGCATTCTCAACTCGTTGCTAACATAGATAAGAACCCGGGACTGGAGAGCTACTGGTGTGGGGCGCTAATCCCAGGGAGCTCTCCATCTTGCATCATTACCTTCCACCAAACAGGGACCTCGGGGGCTCTTTGTTGCTCTGACACTCCACAGTCCAAACCCTGCTCCCCAGAGGTCACCTCCCACCAAGATAGCCACAACCCTCCTCATGGAAGGTTCATTGCCCCTCATCTTTGTAGACTTTCTGTGAATGGAATTGCTTGTGCCTGGCTCCTCTCACCTAGCATCAGATGGTGTGAAGAGTTGCTCATGAATTCTACTACAGTGTGATCTGCCTGCGAACACACTACCTGTCCTGTGCCTCTGTGGATGGCACCTGTGCCATGTTCAGGTGCAGGCTGCGCCGTGCCTCTGTGGATGGCACTGGTGTTCTAAGGGTGTTGACCAGCCTCGACCCCTCCCAGCAACATGAGAAGCTACAAGTGGTCAAGCCTTCTCCAGCTCCAGGACGTCAGCCCTCCCAGTGCTGGTCACTCTGCTTTGAGGGTGGCGTGGAAGGCTGTGACTTCCGTTGTATTTCCATAGTAACCAATGATGTTGAGCATATTTTTCTACACTTGCCATCTGTCTTTTTCACACTGACACTGGAGGAGACCTTTATATCTAGCAAGGACCACTCCAGCCGGTGGTAAGGACGGAGACTTGGACTGACAATGCCCTTTGGTTGTAGGTAGGCAGACAGGCTTGGAAGTCATTGAAGGACAACCCCACCTAATGAAAGGGAGACACCCTTCCATAGGATTTAAAAATGCATAAAAGGGAAGAGACCTTCCTCCTGAGCTAAGTCGTCTGGTCTGGAGTGGAGCCTGTCAATCACGCTCTCACCTGGTCCAGTGACCCCGTCTCACGTGCTAAAAGGTGAGAGGCATAGCAGTTAACCCCTTCATGAGGTAAGGAACTTAGTCTCTGGAAGCCCCTCCCTGTGAGCGGTTCCTGGAGGAGCATTCCTGCTTTTCTGAGTTCTAACTCCAAAAGCACAATCTTGGTTCTTGTCTTCCTTCCTTCTTTCCTTTTCCTTTTTCCTTCTTTCCTTTTCCCTCCTTCCTTCCTTCTTTCTTTCCCCCTTTCTTTCTCTGAAATTCCAAGCACCCTTGTCCTGACACTTGGGGTTTTTTCCACATCCCCTTTCTTATGCTCAGGCCTCATTGACTGTGTCTAACTCTTCATGGTCAGGAAACAAACAAAACAAATGAAAAACCAAAAACTGGACAACATGAAAATCTGCAGCTCTTTCAGACCCCGTGGAGTTACGCAGGCAGGATTTCTGTCATTAACCTGGAATAAAGTCAACCTGTCATGAAGTTTTCACCTGTCCGTGCATAGCTGGGTCAGATTTGCTCAAATCTTGGGGGTGAGTGTTTCCCCCACATTGAGAAGCAAGGTCTGCCCATGATCTCCTTTCTCAACGTTTCTTGGTAAGGTTTGGGTGTGGGGGTTGGACCACCTCGTGAAACAGGTGGGAAGCTTCCCTCCATCCCCTGCCGCACCGATGGTCAGGCTGTGGACACTGTTCTGTGACCTTAGCAAACGCCTGCAGCTCCTCTGCTGGGCCTGGACTCTGTCTCCATGGTGCGGAACTCAGAGTAAACTCCCCTGAGGTTGAAGGCTCACTTGAGAAACACCCTAGAGACAGGCTTGTATGGAGGCCATGAGCCACACCCGAGCTTTTGTGGGGCCTCGGCTCCGCCTTCTCCTTCTGTCTCTATGTGGCTCCTCGCTCTCTCCTTCTGCAATCTTCCACTGCCAACCTACCCTCCTGCTTCCCCAGGCCCCTCTTCCTCTGCCCCTTCTTCTCTCCCTGCCAGCCAGAACTACCCACAGATTCCTCCCCAGTGCATGTGCACCCACACGTGTGTGCTGGAGTGTGCCCATGTGGGCATGCTAAGTACAGTGCCCACTGCTAGGAGATGTCAGCTAACACCAGCAGTGCCACGTGGTCATCCCTGTCCCGGCTGCAGCCTTGTCTTCTTCCCACTCCTGGCCTGCATTGTCTCTGTAGTACCAGAACCCAAGGGCCTAGCTGGTGTGTGCAGGAGCTGGAAAGGGAGCAGCCTGGCTCTGCCCTGCTCACTGGGTAGAGAGACTCACGATGGTGGCTCAAGGACAGAGCATTGCTGCCAGAGAGAGAAAGAGAGGCCCTGTCATGGAAGAGGAGGCATGTGTCTCATGCTAGCAGACACAAGGTCTAAATTATGCATGAGTGACCAGGTGTTAACTGGGACGACCTGGAGCAGGGTGCCAGGCAATTCACCACCTGTTGCAGTTAACCCCTGCATTGCTGAGACAAAATAGCTGATCAAAAGCAGCTGATTGTGCCAGTCATGGTGGCACACGCCTTTAATCCCAGCACTCGGGAGGCAGAGGTAGGAGGATTGCTGTGAGTTTGAGGCCACCCTGAGACTACATAGTGAATATCAGGTCAGTCTGGGCTAAAGTGAGACCCTACCTCAAAAAAAAAAAAAAGCAGCTGATTGAAGGTAAGGGTTTGCTTTGGCTTACACTCTCAAAGGGAAGCTTCACAACGGCAGGGGAAAGCACAGCATGAGATGAGACTGGACGTCACTGCTTGTTACAACAGGCGGAAGACGGCAGCAAGAGACTGAGCCGAGCTCTGGCAAGGGGGAAACCGAGCTATAAGACCCCAGAGCCCATCCCCAGTGACACACATTCTCCAACAAGGCTACACCTCCAAAAATTACCATCAGCCATAGAGCAAGCATTCAGAACTCATGATTTGGGTGGGGGGTGGAATCTGATTCAAAACGCCACACCACCTTTGATGGAGGACATGGTGTTATTACCTTCACACTACTTACAAGTGAGCAGATGAGCACGTACTTGCCAAGGCCTGCGGACAGCTTTCTTCTCAAGGACGTGTGGGGCTGGAAGTCAGAGTGGGAAGGGGGTAGCAGGGGAGGCACAAGTGGGTGGTTGTCAGGAAAGACAGCCTAGGAAGGGGCTGCCCCCTTCCAGGCCTTCCCTGCAGAATCCAGCTGGCTGCGATAGCCCTCAGTGTCTGCTCATGGAAGAGGCCTTCATCTGTGGACATTTCCAGACACAGGTAGCCTGAGATCCTCGTGCTCATTCCCGGCAGTGCCTTGCACACTGGACCCAGCAGCTGAAGCCAGCAAGAAAAGGAGAGCTGAAGCTCGTGCACGCTGGGGGTGGGGGGTGAGCTCTTTGTCTCGCCCCAGCCTGCGGCCTAGAACATCCAGGCCCATGGCCACAGACAGCTCCGAGGGCTGAGCTGAGAGTCAGGCTGAGCTCTGACTAACCTCTTCAAATCCTGGTGTCCTCTCCACAAAGGGCAGACTCCCTCCAGTAGCGAGGCCCACTCCTCCCCATTCCCACAGGCTGTGGCTGGGTGGGAGTTGGGGCAGATAAATGAAGCCAGGGTGTGGCCCTGAAGACTTTGGGATGGAGGGGGAGATGGGGGTTCACCACCCGCCATCTGGAAAAGGGACCTCCGTGGACTTCTCCAAGCCAGGGCTTACAGGGGTCTCTGCAGAAGGTCTGTTTGATGGCAGCAGCGAGAGTAGCAGTTGTCACCCTCGTTGCAACCTCCTGCTGGGCCTTGGGGAGACTGGAAAGAGAACGTTCTTGGATTGAGAGACGCCCCAGGCTATGGGAACTGACTGCAGGAACCAATCCTGTGACCGCAGGTCAGCACCTCACAGGGAGCCCCTCATGACAAGGACCAGGGACTGGGGTCCTTGAGAAGGCTGGCTCCTCAGGGGAATGCAGTTATAGAACATCAAGTCTGGCACCTGAAGCTCCTTAGCCCATGGACATGCACCTGCCCTGGAAGGAACAGTGTGACATTGAGTGACAATCCTACACTCATCTCCACCCTCCAAGAAAGCACATGAACATCGGTGGCCCTGGTAGCATGTCAACACACCAAGAGGGAGGCAAGAGTGATGAGCAGAGGCCAGGACTGACCATCAGAGGTGTGTGTGTCAGGACTGGAGAGATGGCTTAGTGGATATGGTGCTAGCCAGCAAAGCAAAAGGATCCCAGTTCGACTCTCCAGAACCCACTTAAGCCAGATGCACAAGGTGTTGCATCTGGAGTTCATTTGCAATGGCTTCAGGCCCTGGCACACCCATTCTATCTGCCTCTTCCTCTCTCTCAAATAAATAAATAAGGGGTGTGTGCTAGTTACTTTACCTGTCACTGTGATGCCTGACCAAAAGCAGTGTGAGGAAGGGAAGGACTTCTGGGAATATGCTCTACCAGGGCAGGGAAGCCATGGTGCAGGAACAGGAGGCCAGCGGGCCACGGTGCAACCACAGTCAGGAAGTAGAGGACAAACAGGAAGTGAGGCGCAGCTGTAAACATCAAGGCTGGCTCTGTGACCCACTTCCTCCAGCAAAGCCCTACCTCCCAAGGTTTCCACAATTTTCCCAAGCAGCACCACCAGCTGGAGACCAAGGGTTCACACATGAGCCTATGGGGATGACATTTCATAGTCAAACCACAACATCATGTGAGGATGCCAAGCCTTCCGTGAATGGAACCCTCACACCTCCATGAACACAGGGGAAGATGGAAGAGGCTGTGGATGAGATTCATAGGTTAGTCAGCACCATCGGGCTGTGAACATTACTGTGGCTTGCTTATTCCTAAAAGCTTGGAAGAGTAACGGGTGTCCAGTTTGCAGAACATATCTGTAAGGTTGGTGGGTCGCCATGTGGAGGGAGGGGATTCATGCTGAGGACACACTTCCAACGTCCAAAAGACTCTCAGGGACTCCATGTTTTCTGGTCAACTGGGACAAGTCACCTCCTGATGTAGGTAGATGAAAAAACAATTACTGGGCTGGGGAGATGACTCAGCGGTTAAGGCGCTTGCCTGCAAAGCCTGAGGACCCATGTTCCGCTCTCCAGTCCCACATAAGCCAGACGCACAAGGTGATGCAAGCACGCAAGGTTGCACATGCGCACAAGGTGGCGCATATGTTTAGAGTTTGATTACAGTGGCTGAAGTATCTGGTGCACCAGTCCTCCCTCTCTCTCTCTCTCTCTCTCTCTCCCCATTAAAACAAAAAAACAACCTAATAATTGCTGGTTCTTGAGTGTTCCTCCCAGGCACATCCTCTACAGGCTTTTGTTGCTCTAGCCTCGGGTGTTTCCCCACATCAGCTTTCTAGCGCTCTCTCTTCTTTCCAACGCGTGCCACAGGAATGAAGCTCAGGGCACAGATGTCCTGGCAGTCAGGCTTCAGCCGCCTCTGGTGGGTGGGGACATGTCTGTCACCTCTCTGTAGATGCAACCAACGGCTTCCTAGGGGCGCCCTTCTCACCCCCTTACCCTAACCTCCTCAGGCTGCGTCAGTGCCTTGGGGACGAACCCTCTGCCGGCTGACAGACCGTGCTGCGTGTCTGGTTTGGGCTTGGGTATTTATTTAGATTCGTGCCTCTCAGGACAGCTCCAGACATACCCATTGGTTGGGTTTTCTTTGCATTTGTTTCTTTTATTTCTGAGTAAGTGTCTTGTGTCTCCCACTAGATGTGGGGTCTTCTTCCTTGATCACTAATGGGGAAACGCAGAGGTCCATTTCTCCATGCTTGCACTCAGTAGGCCCACAATGAGAGGAGAAGCTCACATTATCATCCGTCGGCCATTCTTCCCTTCAGCCAGATGTCTACCCACTCGCCCACTTATCTGCTCCTACCATCCACTGATCCATCTACCCGCCCATCCTCCAAACCACCCTTTTATCCATCCGTGCTCCCATCCAGCTGCCTGTGCATTCATTTACTCACCAGCAATTCATCCAATCACTTATCCTTCAACCCACTCCCCCACCCACCCATCAACCCATCTACCTCTCCATCCGTCCATCCTCTTATCCAGCCACCTACCCATTCATCTGCTCATCAACTATCCATCAACCCATCTACCCCTCCATCCAACCATCCATCCCTCCATCATCCCTCCATCCACGCCTCCAAACAACCATCCCAACAGCTACTTTGTAGACTCCAACCTCAGCGAGTGAGCTGCGGGAAAGACTCCTTCCTCCTGCCCCATCCAGTGGGGGAAGCAGAGAGAAGCCCAGGGAAGCAAGCACAAGCGGTCAGATATGCATGAAGACAAGGAGGCCGGGGTGGGGAGGACGCCATGGGCTAATCTAGACTGTGTACCTGAGTGCTGCGGGGACACCAGGGGAACTGAGGCTGAACCTCCATCATTAGGAAGCTGGCTGATCCCGAAGTCCTCCAGCCTCCCTCTGTAAGACCCAAAGTCAAACTGCAGCTCTGTTAGAACTCCAGAAGGCTGCAGCTGCCTCCCCCACTGGGGCAAACAGCTGGGCTGTGGCCGGAGCTGCCCACCAGGAGAGGCCACTCTGGACTCTGGGGAAACCTTCACAAGGACAGGGGTGGGGAGGGAGTGGGGCGGCTCTGCCCCTCATTCCCCAGGGAGGCCAGAATGCAGACACTATAGCCAACCTGAGTCAGATCTGAGAAAAGAATCATTTTAAAACAAAAATAAGACCTGACCTGATGTTTCTCAGCCTTCCTCGTTTTCTGCTTGGGGCTCTGTGGAGTGCTGAGGCTCTGTGGGAGAAGCCATGGCAGCAGCGCCCTCCAGTAAGGTTCCTAGCTACATTCTGGGAAGGGTCCCCGTTCCATACTGGAGACGCACAGAGACAGCCAGCCCTGATTCCCACCTCATCCTAGCACCTTCTCATCAGCAGCCATATCCCCTCAGAAGGGCTGCGGGGTCCTCCCAGCTGTCCCCCATGCTGGCCTTTCCCAGGCTCAACACTTGGCTGCTCACAGTGCCGGCAGGTGCTCCTGGTGGAGTCCATCAGCATCCAATGGGGCCCTGTGGGGAGCGGGGTCCCGGAATGCAGGGGGGGGTGGCTACTTGGGACCCACTAGGGAGCTGTCTTGGTCTTCCTGCTCCTACCATGTTACAACTGCCACCACCCTTCAGGGGCTCTGCTCAGTGCCCTGCCAGCATCTGTCCTTGCCCGCTCTTACCCAGCGTGGCGGAGAAGCGAGGGTGGGTGCTTTGTGGACCACAGACCATGAACTAGAAGGGACTGAGCCCTGCTCCTATGCCCTGACCAAGAACCACACTCCCACCCTGCATGTGCCCATTGAATGGACACTGGCCACCCTGGCTCTGTTGTTCAAATGCGTATGCATGCAGTTGCAAAAAGCCAAATACAAATTGATTTTAAACCACTACTGAATTCAAAGTAGCTTTTCTGTTATTGTAGTTTTCTCAGCCAATGATTCCTAAGAACAAAAGCACCAGCATAGAATAAGGCTGGGCATTAAGATTCAGCCCACAGAGTTGAAAAGATGGAGAGCCCGGATGCAGTTATTTTCCTTTCTGATAGAGAAAATGAGGCCCAGAGAGGTCAAGAGCCATGGCCAAGGTTACACCGCTTGATGGTTGATGGTCACAGAGCCTGGATCACCCTTGGCTCTGACTTCGACAGGGCAAGTACTCTAATCCCCTGTACCTACATTTCTTCCCCTGCAGGGTGGGATGGTTGAAAGGAAGAACAACGTGGATACAGTGCCTGCATGCAGCAGGTGCTCAATAAATGGAGGACCAAAGCCACTGTCACTACCACTTCCGCTGCCATCTCCCTGTCCGTTAGCATCTCAACCACTATAACCCCAGCAGTGAGGTCACAGAGTTCTGTCACTTCTTGCACTGCCCACAGCCACCGTGAGGGAAAGAATGCCCCCTCGCCTCACCCAGGGAAACAATTGACTTTCCTGTAGAAGCCAGTGCTTTCCGAACGCCCTCTGTGTGGGCCTGCAGCCTGCAGCCAGGGAAGCCAAGGGGGCCAGAAGTGGAAGGACGGCTCACTGGTTAGTACCAGCATGGAGCAGTCTGCCCATCCGGTGTCCATCATGGGTCCGCGGAAAAACGCATGGGGAGGAGGGGGAACGGGAGGGACAGAAGGGGAGGGAGGAGAAGGGATTAGTAGAAAGATGGAAAGGCAGAAGGGGGAAGGAAGAAAGAGGGACCAAAGGTTTGTCTGGGATATTTCCTGCAGCTGCAGAGAGAAAGGTTATGTAAGAAGAGAAAGAGAAAACAGGTCAACACTTGAAGTGAACTCCAGGTGGTATTTCCGGGGACCAGGGCCACCAGCAGCCCTGAAGCCTAGCACCTCGGCCCTACCTGAGCTGGTGTTGCTGGGAGATAAGGATCAGAGTCCCACCTAGAAGAAAGAACCCAGAAACCTCAGCCCAGTGTCCGGCTCTCCTTCAGGCCACCTCCTTCCCTGAGCAGTGGGAGGTGACCTCACAGGAACCAGCTGTGGGGACAGGAAGCAGTGGTAGAATTGTCAGTGGTCAGTAGCTGGAGAAAGGCTTGCTGGGAGAAGGACCTCAGGCCCTGGCCCTTGACACAGGGGTAGATGGGGGGCTCTCCCTTACAGGCCTGGCCACGCCGGGCTGCTGGCCCTTCTGGGAGCGAGGAGTGGGAGCCGGAGCTGGCTGTGCCCGTGGGCTGCTCAGCCTGCTGAGCTGTATCTATTTATAGCCTGGGATGCTTGTTTTATTTATTTGTGTTTTTGGCTCCTATATCTCAGAGATCCCAAGAGTTTTGTTCTGCCGGAGTGTGGCTTTGCCTGGAACAATGTGGACTCACATGCTACCCCAGAGATGAGACAGAAACCTGCTGCACCAACACACACGCACACATTACTGAACACACAAACCCATTCATGAGCACATGCACACACAAATTCACGCATGTGCAAAACAAACACACACGTGCACATGCACTCACGTGCACACACAGAGGAGGTGCCATTCCACCATCCTCCAGCCGGGGCCTTTCTCCCTGTTGCCTGCCCCTGGGGCCTCACCAGCCCAGCTCCACATTACAGCCCTTTGTTGCCCGCACCACCTCCCTCTACACAAATATACCTACACTCACTTTTGACCTTAAAATCCTCCTGCAGGGCTAGAGAGATGGCCTAGCAGGTAAGTACTTGTCTGTAAACCCTAAGGACCTGGGTTCAATTCCCCAGTACCTACATAAAGCCAGATGCATCTGGTGTTCATTTGCAGAGGCTAGAGGTGCTGGTGCACCCATTCTCTCTCTCTCGCTCCCACTCATCTCTTTGCAAATAAACAAATAAAATATATTTTTTAAAAATCCTTCTGCAAATGAGCCCACCACAAGTCCTGGGTGGGTGAGGCTAAGCTTGGTGTTCTTATAAGCCCTGGAGTTGCCCATTGGGGCAGAGCAGTGGGTGGCAGGAAGGGCTCCTTTGTGAGTAACAACTTTGGGCCTAAGTTTTCATCACCACAGCTTTGTGACCTCATGAAGAAGCCACTGAGGTGTCTGGAAGCCCAAGCAGGCCTTGTCTGTCTCCCCAGGGACACTCACCTGTCTGGCCCAGCTGTGGGCTTTCTACCTTCACCTCTTGGGGAGAGGGAGGTATCATCACCTCACTGCGGTACCACAGGTAGGTAGTGGCAGATGGCAAAGTGGGAGAGGGGCTGTTTCTCACATTTACTCATGATAACCAGGCTCCATTTGCCTCAGGACCTTTAACCATAATCCAAAGATGCGTGTGTGTGCATGCATGTGTATGTGCGTACATGCAGGTCTGTGTGTGATTCTTTATATTTGAGTATTTTGGTTTTAAAACAAGGTTTTGCTACACGTCCTATTCTAGGCTAGCCTTGAACTCACAGTGATGTTCCTATCTCTGGCTCCTGAGTGCTAAGATTGCAGACCTATACCACCATGCCTGGATCCTATTTGCTTATTTTTTATATACATATTTCATTTTTACTTATTTACTAGAGAGAGAGAAAGAATGGGTACACCAGGACCTTAGGCCACTGCAAAAGAACTCCAAATGCATGTTCCACCTTGTGCATCTTGTTTACGTGGGTCCTGGGGAATCAAACCTGGGTCCTTAGGCTTCACAGGCAAGTGCCTTAACCACTAAGCCTTGTTTTTTGACACAGGATCTTACTCTGTAGCCCAGGCTGGCCTTGAAGTCTCAGTCCTCTTCCTCGGCTTCCCAACCAAGTGCTGGGATTACAGGTGCATCCTACGTCCAGCTATGTCTTCCTTCCTTCCTTCCTTCCTTCCTTCCTTCCTTCCTTCCTTCCTTCCTTCCTTCTCTCTCTCTCTCTCCCCTCTTTCTTCATCTTTTTTTTTATGAAGCAGGGTCTCACTCTAGCCCAGGCTGACTTGACTTGAACTTATTCTGTAGCCTCAGGCTGGCCTCAAACTCATGGTGATCCTTCTGCCTCAGACTCCTAAGGGCTGGAACTAAAGGCGTGCACCACCACTCCCAGCTTCTTTCTTTCCTTCTTTTTTCTTCAGTGCAGGGATGAAATTCAGGGCCTCCTGTGCTGGGCAAGCCCTTTGCCCCTGAGCTACACCTCAACCCCTCTAAACTCCTTTTGGTCACTATTTCCTAGGAAAAGTTGGGGGGGATGCCAAGATAAATTTCTATGGAAGCCCTGCCTCTCTTCTGGAGTTTTCACTAAGGCCACAAAAGCTCAGAGAGCTGGTGCACTGCCCCATCCACCTCCACCACACCAGACCCTGGAGATATGGCTGGGGCTGGACAGGCCAATTTCTCCTTCAAGGTGTGATGTTCAAAGTGCCCTGTTGAGCATCAACTGACAATTGCCAGTGAGCTTACAAGCCCAGCTCCGCTACAGGGCCCTCTGCAAGCAGAGCAGTTTGGTGACCATGGCTCCAGGCTGTTGATTGTTACTAAAATATAGCAGGAGTTTGCAAAGCCTGACAGCTGGGGTTCCACTCCCCAAATGTACCAAGTGGCGCACGCATCTGGAGTTTGTCTACAGTGGCTGGAGGCCCTGGTGCACCCATTCTCTCTCTCTCTCTGTCTCATCTGTCTCTCCTTAGACATAAATTTTAAAATATACTTTTTAAAAAGACAGCAGGGGACTGGAGAGATGGCTCAGAGTTAAAGTGCTTGTCTACAAAGCTTAATGACCCTAAATTTGATTCCTTAGTACCCATGTAAAGTCATATGCATAAAGTGGCTCATGCAGTGGCTAGAGGCCCTAATGGGCCCATTCTCTCTGTCTGTCTGTCTCTTTCTCTCTCTCTATTTTCTCTTTGCTTGCAAATACATAAATAAACCATATATATATATATATATATGGTTTACATATATATATATATATATATATATATATATATATACATATATATATAAAGACAGTAGAGGGCCAGAGAGATGACTTAGCAGTTAAGATGTTTGCTTACGAAACCTAAAGACCCATGTTCTACTCTCCAGATCCCATGTTAGCCAGACGCACATAGGTGAGGCAAGCGCAAGGTTGCACATGCCCACTAGGTGGCACAAGCATCTGGAGTTTGATTGCAGTGGCTGAGGCTCTGGCATGCCAATTCTCTCTGTCTGTCTCTCTCAAATAATAAGTCAATAAAATAAAATACAGTAGGGCCTAGCTAGAGGCAGGAGCTTGGACTTTGGCTCAGGAGGGTCCTGGGCTCCAAGTCATCTCTGCTGCTTACTAATTGTGTGACTCAGGCTAAGTTACTTATCCAGGGATATAACTCATTCGGTTAGAGCACTTACCCAGGATACCTGAGGTCCTGTGTTAGATCCCTAGCATGAAGCTGAGTGTGTTGACACAGGCCATTAATTCCAGTTCTTGGGAGGTAGAGGTAGAAGGATTAGAAATTTAAGGTCATCCTCAGGGACACAGCATTTTCAAGGCCAGCCTAGGCTATATGGGGGGGAAAAAAGTTATGGTGCTAAGGAAATGGCTCCGTGGGTAATGTGCCTGCTGTGCGAGCGTGAGTGATGCAGAACCTGGGGTTCCAAGAGGGATTAAATTCCACAAATGTGCAGGAGATAATAGGCCAGTGGACCCCAACTAATGGGCCTTTATCTGGACTAGCAAAGAATTGAAAACATGGACTCAGAGAAGAGTAAATTATGACTTACAAGGTGTAATTTAAGGAGAGTTAGGATCCAGAGGAAAGGCAGCATGAAAGGCCCAAGCCAAAAATAAGTTCTTCTCCTTACGTGGGTGGAAGAGGGGAGAGGAGACAGAGAAAACCTCCTTCACGTCTCCAGGGAAGAGACCTCTAGAGAAGGGGCTCACACAACACATGGAAGCAGAGCAGGAGAGCCCAGGCCATCCCCTTCTGGACTCCACACACACACACACACACAAATAAAAGTGTCACCCTCTCTGTGCCCTCATGGCTTCAGTCACCTAGAATGGTGGGGATGCCAAGCCCACCTCACTGGGTTATCAAGAATAGTGAATGGATGTCATGGTGCCCGGGGTACCAATAATGAAGGCTTTATTACCACTTTTATTTATATTGTAAAAACAGAGGACAGTGTGATTCTATTTACAGCCGACGGTGACTAACAGATGGCCCAGCGCCAACCTCCAGCCTCATTCCCTAGGCTGAAGTTCAGCCACCCCACAACATGGGAGGAACTCAAGGCTTTGCCCCAGCCAAACCTATTGATGATCTTCTCCATTTTCCTCATGGAGCCTTGGGCAGAGTGCTCCCGGGCCAGAGAGTGCTCCCCTCCCAGCCTCCATCTGGGCCCTGGACTCAGAGCTCTGAATGTGCATCCAGGTTAGAGACATGTTTCTTTCTGTGGCAGCCCTTATTCGCCCCACCCAAATGACATGACCTTCCCTAAGATGGACCAGAGGCAAGTGCCCATCTTCTAGCCACCCTGTTCCTCAGTGGGCAGAGGGAGAGAGAGAAAGCACTAATCTGTCCCCAGACCCACTGCAAAGCAGTGGCCCGCGGTCTCGGGGCTCTGAGTGCTGGCCTCTGATCTCGTCCATGTAAAATGAACCCTCAGGAGATTTTAAAGGTTCCTTCCTCCCTCCTGAGCCTGATGCCAGCCCCCAAAGCTGCTCACACACTTCCTGATGTCTCCTTTGTCCTGAGGACTTGACTTACAGAAAGAGACACAGCAGCTGCCAGAGAGGAGACTGGCCCAATGTGGGCATGAGGAGGGCATGGGCAGTGGGAGGCTGGCAGCCTTCTGGATGGAGGTCAGGCTATACCCAGGGCCCTCAACTAAGGCGGCTTCTCCAGCAGCCAGCATCTCTGCTGCCCCTCATTTGCACAGAGACTTCTGCTTCTCCCCCTCCCCGCACAGCAGGCAGCCCCCCTCCCCCAGCCACTTTGGGAGAAGATTATGGGCGGCTTTCAGCAAATACAGTAACAGTGGGGTCCTTTCAGAGTGCCCCTGCTCTGTGGCTTCCTTCCTTCCTTCCTTCCTTCCTTTCTTTCTTTCTTTCTTTCCTTCCTTCCTTCCTTCCTTCTTTCTTTCTTTCTTTCTTTCTTTCTTTCTTTCTTTCTTTCTTTCTTTCTTTCTTTCTTTCTTTCTTTCTTCTGTGGCTACAGGTCCTGCCCAGACAGCTAATGCCTGGCTCTGAGACAATGTGCCTGCTGGGATGGCACCTCAGAGCTCCTTGGATATTTGGTTCAACCCCTTCTCTTCTCTGTCCCAGATGTGTCTACAGATGATGTGAGCACAAGCTGCTCGCAGCCCCCACCCAGGACCACCAGAGGCTAAGGAACAGGGCCCTGCTGGGGAAGGTGGGGGGGTAGGGTCATGTCCCACCCATGGCTTCCATAAAAGGTGAGCTGCAGATCACAGGGCAGTCCATGCTGAAGCCCCAAGCACAGGAGCCCCGCCGTGCTCATCAGCATAGGGTGGTAGTGGGCCATCAGATTCACTGCAACCTGGGCAGCCTCTCTGCAAGCGGAGGACGGCCACTGGGCTGGGAAGGAGAGTCTTGTAGTCACCTGCTAGTTTGGCAAGGGGGCGCATACCAGATACAGTTTCTGTGGCCTCCAGGAGTTGATGGCACGGAGCAGGGGTCCGAAGCCAGCCAGGAAGTAGCAGGACAGGGCTGAGGGAGAGGACTGGAAGCTCCCCTCTGAGGCCTCCGGGCTGCCCGTGGGCTCTACAGTTGCTCTGGGACTCTGCCCTCTGGGGTGTGGGACAGGCCAGCTGGGGGTGGAGTCAGGTCCGAACCAGCAGCTCAGATGCACCTATAGATCTGTATCCATGATGCTGGGGAGGAGGGGCTGTACTGTGTGAATACACACACATATGCACACTCTGTCTGGGCTCACCAGGCCGGCCTCAGCTAAGCAGAACGGGAGGCAGCACCATCCGGGAGCCACATGGACCAGAGCCTTCATAGGAACAGCGAACCCAGCTCCAGACCAGGGGTGGGCATCGTCCAAGTCTGGAAAGAAAAGGCTTCAAGGAGGGCTCACGCGGGGTCCTGCAGCAGGCGACCCCTGGTGACCCGGGAGGTCCTACCTTGCTCAGCCCAGATGCCCGATGGGCCAGGGAGCCTCCTGTTCCTGGGAGTGTGAAGTTTGCTGCTGGGAGGCCTGCGAGCAAAGGAGGGTGGGCCAGGCCTTTCTAAAAACAGACCAGTGACAGTCAGCGCTGTCCACACAGCTCACTTAAAGAGGGGACTGAAAACCATCTCCCCAGTGGCTCAACCCTAGAAATCGGCCCATCCCCCCCGGTCTGACGTGATGTCTGAGTGCCCCATGACCAGAGTCTCTGCAGGCCTCCACCCAGGCTGTCTGCTCCTCCCAAGGTCAGGAGGGCCGAGGCCTGCAGATGAGGTCTCAGTGCTGCCCGGCAGGATGGCCCGCTGAGGGACGACGCTAACTGCTGGAGGAACACGGCCAAGGAAGCTCTGAGTTGAGGGCCGTGGGGAGCAGCAGGTCCTTGGGGAACCTGGCACTTGTCTGCAGCCCCACAATGGACAGAAAGCCGCTCACAAAGCCTAATTATGGAAGTAGCAAGCGGCGGCAAGGAAGTCAGGCTTGCACCTGGGTAATGTGATACATCCGACTGGGATGGGCTCTGCATGCACAAGTTGTGTGTGTGTGTGTGTGTGTGTGTGTGTGTGTGTGTGTGTGTGTTGCACATGCACACTCATGTGTTCAGCCTTGGGATGGGCTTCCTTTAAAGATTTTCCAAGCCGATGCTCTGGAAGCAATCAAGACCTGCCCAGACCAGCTGCACAAGAAATAAATAAATAAACACTTAAGTCAACAGCAAGATTGGCAGGAACCATTCTGTGAGCGAAAGGAGCCGGGGGAGCGGCTGTCAAGTGACAGAAAGTGTAATAAATTCCATGTCACTCTGAAGACCGCGCTCTCGAGGCTCTCTGGGCCGATAACCGGGATGAGACTTGAGGGGCTGACGGGGGACACTCGCTCATGCCGTCACTTCAACAGACGACACCAGAATAGATGGCACCGCATCTGGATGAAGTGGGTTTTCTTCCCCCTGCGGACCCGTGCCCAGCGTCCCCATCTGAGTCCCATAAATCAGCACAAGCGGGTGGGACTTGAGGTCAACATCCAAGTGACATCTGGAGGGAGGAGCTCGCCTCGGGCAGGAGGGAAAGGCGTAGACCGAGGAGAGGGGGCTGCACCCCGACAGTCTGCCTCACCCCCAGGCAGTGTGGTGGGAGCGGTGTGCCCTTGTGTCACCTCAGCCATCCCCGTCTTAGGGTGAACTGTTCTGTCTTCCCCATCTTCCCAGTCTGCTTTGTGGATGTTTCCAAAATGGGAACAAGAGCCCTGAAGAATGAGCCTGGAATACAGGTTCCAAGCCTGGCCCAGGGGGTCAGGTTCCCATGCCGCGAGAAAAGCCAAGCAATATTTTGGGCTTATTTTATCTTATTTATTCCTTTTCTTTCTTTCTTTCTTTCCCCCATTTGTTTGTTTTTCAAGGTAGTCTCACTCTATCTCAGGCTGACCTGGAATTCACGCAGTAGTCTCAGGGTGGCCTCGAACTCACAACAATCCTCCTACTTTTACCTCCCAAGTGCTGGGATTATAGGCATGCACCACCACATCTGGCTTATTATTTTATCTTCTAAAAAATTATTTATTCATTTATTTACTTACTTAAGAGTGTGTATGGGTGCACCAGAGCCTCCGCAAATGAACTTCAGACACATGTGCCACGTCGTGTCTGGCTTGACATGGGTGCTGGGGAACCAAACACCACACTGGCAGCCTTTACAAGCTAGTGCTTTAACTTCTGGGCCATCACCCTGGCCCCTATTTTATTTTTTCCATGCGTGTATGCGTGGTACATGCACATGTGTGGTCTGTACGCATGTGTGTACACATGTTCATACACGTGTCATCAAAGACACCATCTACTTCTTTTTTTCAAATGTATTTATTTATTTTTTAAAGACGTTTATTTATTTATTAGAGACAAAGAGAGGGAGAGAGAGAGAGAGAATGGGTGCTCCAGGGCCTCTAGTAACTGCAAAAGAACTACAGATGCATGCACCACCATGTATATCTGGCTTACCGTGGAACCTGGAGAATCTAACCTGGGTCCTTAGGTTTCACAGGCATGTGCCTTAACCGCTAAGCTACCCTCTACTTCTTTTTGACACAGGACTTCTCATGGGCCAGGCCCTTACCAACTAGGCTGGACTGGCTGGCCAATGAGCCACAGGGGTCTTCCTGCTCACCTGGCCAGCCCTGGGATGCCGGGCACACACCACCTTGCACACGGCCCTTACGTGGATGCTGAGGATTCAACCCGGGTCCTCGCACTTGCCGTCAGGGGGTGGTGCTTGCCTCTGAAAACAGACCACACCTCCTTCTTGAAAATGGGGAGTTTGTTTATCATCAGCTGCTCAGAGCAGGAGTTTGAGGAAAAGGGACAGAAAAGGGAGAGGGCAAGGAATTGGGACGGTCTGTCTGTGATTAGAGGGGGCAGGGAGCCAGGTAGGAGCCAGGAGACAAGGGGAAGCAGGGAGTGGGCATGGGAAAGGGTGAATGTGCCGCCAGAAAAGCTGCCAGGAGGCTGAGGCGGAGACAGAGGGAGACACAGGCAGAAGTGGGGAACAGAGAACCTAGACCTTCCTCAGGAAAGAGGGTCAGAAAAGAAAGAGAGAAAATGGGCTCTAGGGGCTTTTATGCCCATGTCCTTGGGGCATGGTGACTTGCCCAGTGAAAGGAGGGCGCTGTGGGGGTGGAGGTGCTCAGGGAAGGAGCTAGATGGGCGAGGCCTCCTGTTGAGTTTTGGCCTGGGCAGTAAGGACAGGGGGAGGGGAGGAGTAGGAAGCCCTGAGACTCAGACAAGCATCTAACCTAGCTGAGTCATCTCTCTAGCCCTTTATTTTATGTTTGGGGACAAGGTCTCATTTTGTAGCCCAGGATGGTGGTAAACCCTAGATCCTTCTGCCTCAACTTCCCAAGTGTTGGGATTGCAAGCATGCTAGTCTACCATACCTGGCCCTTAGCTGAATTTTATTTGGGGCCACAAGGCCAAGGTGCTCATGAATCTCACTGACAAGAACCTACTGCAGGAGCTGTGTCTCCCCCCCCCCCCCGGCCCTGATTCTCTCCTTCGGGATCTCCCCCATCCAAGAGGGATCATGAGTTGGTCTGCCAGCCTCACCAGACACAGCAGGTCATGTGAACACAGAACAGGAAATCTTGTCTGCAAACCTGGAGCCCAGTACAGACGTGTGATGACGCTCCCATGTCATTTCTCACACAGTGCTGAGCACAAAGTCTTGCCCAGGGCAGCCTGGGGTCAGAGCTAGCAAACCTTCCCATGGGCCATCAGCAGGGGCTCTAGCCTCACACCACAGCCTTGTGGCAGGGTCCCAGCTTCCTTTTCCCATGATCCCCTGCAGCAGGTGATAATAATGACAGTCACTCTTCATGGAGTGTGTTACACATACCACACAATTCATTCCCTAAACCCCAACTTCCAGAGAACACATAGGTTTGGAGGAGGAATGGGTCAAAGTCAGAGCTAGCAGGTGGTGGGGCTGGGTGTCATTCTTGGACATACCCTATGGTCATTGCCAATCCTAGGCACGTGATCCCTGCATCATAACTTCTTCCAGGTATACTCCACCTGGATATATATACAAGGGCTCAAGCAAAGTTTAATGAGAACAAACCAACACTTGCCCATGTGAGACTTACCTACTATATTTACATAGTACTTTTTCATTTACTCTTTGTTTTGTTTTGTTTTGAGGTAGGGTCTCATGCTATCCCAGGCTGACCTGAAATTCACTATGTAGTCTCAGGGTGGCCTTGAACTCACAGCGATCCTCCTATCTCTGCCTCCCAAGTGCTGGGATTAAAGGCATGTGCCACCATGCCTGGCTATCATATTTTATTTAATATTTTATTTATTTATTTATTTACAAGCAGAGTGAGGCAGAGAGAGAGAGAGAAAATGGACATGCCAGAGCTTCTAGCTACTGCAAATGAACTCCAGACACATGTGCCACTTTGCGTTTCTGGTTTTAGGTAGGTACTGGGGAATGGAACCTGGGATGTCAGGCTTTGCATGCAAGTACATAACTGCTGAGCCACCTCTCCAGCCCATTCACTCACATTTTAAAGTGAGACTTATTTTAAAAGAAAAATTCTGGTTAATACTCCAGATGTAATTCCAATACTGATTTTTCTGATCCTGAGGCATAAATAGCATCTAAAACCACGGTTTCATGTCTAGCAAAGTGTTCTTGCCTCCTGAAGATTATTTTTATATTTGATTAAACCAGGAGAGTTTCAGTCTTCAATAATTGATTTTTGTTTTGCGACAAGAGCTGATAAAACCGAAGACTGCCTCTACCTCCAAGTGCTAGGACTGCAAGTGTGTACCACATCTGATTTGTGCCATACTGGGGACCAAACCTGGGCTTCATGTACGCTATGCCAGCACTCAAGCAACTGGGCTATGACCCCAGACCCTCAGCCTTCAAACCTTTAAACACAGAATTAGCGTATGATATAAGAATTTCATTCCTGGTTCTATACCCAAAAGAGCCGAGGACAGTGTCTGAAGAAACACACATGGCTGTAGGAACATAATTCACAATGGCCAGAAGATGGGCGCGCGCCCAGTACGGAGGGCTCAGCAAACAAAATGAAGTGGAGCCACCCAAGGCGTGTTATTCAGCCTTGAAGGAACAAAACCCTGATGCCTGTTACGGCATGGATGGGCCTGCTGGCCATCACACCCCATGGGAGTAGCCAGATGGACAGGGTCACGTGACATGATCACACTTCTGACAATGTTCACAACCTATGAATCCACAGAGACTGAAGGCAAGCCTCCGGGCCCTGGAGAAGCAGTGGTGGAAAGAGGGGACAGAGGTGGCTGTTCAAGGAGTGTAGTGCTTTCTTCGGGGTGCTTCAAATGTCTTAGAGCCAAACAGTAGCAAGAGGTATACACCATGGCAACTGTCCTGACTGTAAAGAAGGGCATGCTTTTTTTGTTGTTTTGCTTTGGGTGTTTTTTTTTTTTTTTTTTTTTTTTGAGGTAGGGTCTCACTCAAGCTCAGGCTGACCTGGAATTCATCATGTAGTCTCAGGGTGGCCTTGAACTCACAGTGATTCTCCTACCTCTGCCTCTCAAGTGCTGGGATTAAAGGCGTGTGCCACCACGCCTGGCCAGAAGGGAACACTTTAAAACCACTCATGGGGTCATGGTGGCACACGCCTGTAATCCCAGCACTCGGGAGGCAGAGGTAGAAAGATCATTGCGTGTTTGAGGCCAGCCTGGGACTACAGAATGAGTTCCACGTCAGCCTAGACTAGAGGGAGACCCTACCTTGAAAGAATCAGAAACAGAAAATAAATAAATAAGCTGCTCTTGGTTAATTTCATGTTACATGAAATTCCTCTCCATTTTTTTTTAAAGGGAGATTTCTGTGTATTAGCAGGTGTTAAGGGCATACCTTGCCAAATGAGATTCTCTCCTTAATGGAACAAAAAGGAAAGAAAGAGAATTTCATCTCATATTCTAATCCCAGGCACTCAGCATGGAATCTCCCGGTGTTCTCCAAATGACCTTGGGCTGTGAAAGGGAAGGTGACGGTGTATTCCAGTCATTCCTAATGCAGCTTGAACCAGGGAGGTATAGCCTCTTCCATTTCTGGAAGTCAGAAGTCAAGATCAAGGCGTCACCCCCTCCAAAGCTCAGGGGAACATTGTGGAGGGGGGGGGAAGAATGGAAGAGCCAGAAGATGGAGGAGCGCTGCGGAACTGTTTCTAGACACCGTGCGGCCGTTGCACTTGACCTCCCAGTAACCAGCGTTACCAGCACAATATTGGGTCTGTCAACATTCTGCGTGGGCAGTGGGGCAGGGCATGAAGCCTCTTTCCGTTCCTGAGGAGGGATTGGCAGCTAACGTTTGCGGGAGGAACGGGAGATGTTTTTTGCAGTGGTGTGGCCACAGGTGAGTTTCCTGTGCTCTGCTAAGTAATGCCCACCCGTGCCCAGATAGGAAACTCTCATTAACTCAGTGGGTCACACACCAGGAAAGAAAGACATCAAGGCGGAGGAGGGATTAGTTGGGAAAAAGAAGGAGTTCCATGGAGGGAGACAGGGATGAGGGATAAGAGAAAGTAATGGGAGGAGATTATAATAAAAATACATCATAAATATGGATTAGCACTGTCAACAAAAATTTAAATTTTAAAATTTATTTATTTATTTGAGAGAGAGGAAGGGAGAGAATGGGCACACCAGGGCCTCTAGCCATTTTGCAAACAAACTCCAGACACATGTGCCACTATGTGCATCTAGCTTACGAGGGTCCTGGACAATCAAACCTGGGTCCTTAGGCTTCATAGGCAAGTGACTTAACTACTAAGCCATCTCTCCAGTCCCTTAAATTAAATTTAAAAAATGAAAAAGATCAAGACATCAGCTAGGGTGGGTTTCTCCGGAGGCTTCTGTCCCTGTGCAGATGGCCCCCTTCTGGCTGTGTCCTCGCAATCTTCCTCTGTGTGCACGCCAGGTGTCCCCCTGTGACAAAATTTCCTCTTCCGAGCCAACACCCATGACAGTGAGTTTGGGGTCGTCCTAGCAGCCCTGCAACTCAGCCAAATCTCAAGAGGAACCTGCCTCTAAGTAACCTCATTCTGAGGTTCTGGGAGTTAGGACCTCAGCATGCCTCCCCCAGTGTGGTCCCAGTTCACTACAATGAGGAGCAGACCTCAGCACAAAGCCTGGAGAGAGCCGAGCAGGCTGTGTGTGTCATTCAACCCAGACAGGGGGCACCGACGACAGGCCAAAGTAAGGACCCCACCAAAGTCCAAAGTAGTGAAGCAATGGGCTCCCTGGGGTCACTTGGAGGCACATGGGTGACTGCCCAGTAGCTGCATCACCAGCATGGAGGACAACTCACGATGTCTCTGGAGCTCACTGCAGACTCGCCCAGAGAGAGTCTTCTCCGGCCATGGTTCACTGCTCATGTAGCCTTGGGAGGAGCCTGTGAACCCCCCCTCCACCCCCGTGCGTATCATCTTCCTGAGACTTGTAAGTTTGGTTCACTTCCTGAGTCTTATGAAACTCCCTCCTCCCTCCAGGACCTCTTTTTTTTTTAAATATTTTTTTTGTTCATTTTTTATTTATTTATTTGAGAGTGACAGACACAGGGAGAAAGACAGAGAGAGAGAGAGAGAATGGGTGCGCCAGGGCTTCCAGCCACTGCAAACGAACTCCAGACGCGTGCGCCCCCTTGTGCGTCTGACTAACGTGGGACCTGGGGAACCGAGCCTTGAACCTGGGTCCTTAGGCTTCACAGGCAAGCACTTAACCGCTAAGCCATCTCTCCAGCCCTCCAGGACCTCTTAATTCAGAGGAAATTACTAGATAACACAGGCCAAGAGCCCAGAGACTCCATGTCCATCTGTCCCTTGATTCATTTCTTTTACAATATTTTATTATTTATTTGAGAGAGAGAGAGAGAGAATGAGCACACCAGGGCTTCCAGCCACTGCAAATGAACTCCAGATGCATGTGCCCCTTGTACATCTGGCTTATATGGGTCCTGGAAAATCAACCTGGGTTCTTTGACTTTGCAGGCAAGAGCCTTAACCACTAAGCCATCCCTCCAGCCTTTGTCTCTTGATTCTTGCTGTCTCCAAGGGCATTAATGACTATAGGAGCCACATGCCTTTCAATAGTTCTTTCTTCCTCTCTTCCTTCCTTCCTTTCTTCCCTCCTGCTTTCCTCCTCCTCCTTTTCCTCCATCTCCTTCTTTTCCCTCTCTCTCTTTTTAGACAGCCTCATGTATCCCAGGCTAGCTTTGAAACTCCTTATGTAATTGAGACCTTGAACTTCTGACCTGCCTTCACCTCCTAAGAGCTGGGATTACAGGTGTTTACCATCACCCCAGGTTTAGGTGGTGCTGGGGGTGGAGCCTAGGATCTTATACAAAGCTAAGCAAGCACTCCACCAACTGAGCGACATCTGCAGCCCTCAGTGGAACTTTCTGTTTTCCTGAAAAGGCCCCCATGGGAGCAAAGACGTGAACACACGTGGGGTCTTGTTTCAGCATTCGAAGCGGTATGGTCTCTATTCCCCCATTGTCACACATCTCCACGGTGCCTCTTGCTCCATCTTGACAATTGTCTAGCACTGGGGGAGACGGCGGGGTCGGGGGGGGGGGGACTAGGTAGGTGTATGATTCTAGTGAAGGCTGTGTACATGTGCCTGGGTCAAGGCCACGCACAGAGGGTGTCTGACCCGAGCCCAGGGGGCTGCTTCCTGAGTTTGCATACAGACAGCCTTAGTGACTGGCCTTGGTCTGAAGACTCCAGAATGGAGACTTTGTTTAATACACATCTTTCTTCCCTAGGCATCAAAGGGAGCGATTTTTTGTGGAGTCAACAGACGGCAAAACAGGACACAGGCAGTGAGAGCCCACCCCTGCTTTGGCAGTCCTGGCTGGGTGGAGGAGAGATTTGAGATAGCACAGGAGGGAGAGAGGTGGGCAACAGGGCCGTGCTGCTCCTGCGACTGGCACACAAACCCACTAAGTCTGGCAGAACCGGGCATAGAGTCATTGAGGAGTCCAGAGGAGACCAGCTCTCCATCCCACTCCTCCATGTTGATGACCACACTGAGGCCCTGTCTCCTGGCTACATATGTCCAAGGATGATCCCATTACATTCCAGAAGGTTCAAAGACCATCTCTGAAAACAGGAAGTCAACTGAGGAAGCATGGTCCTTGTGATTGGCGCCCCTAAGCAGACCTTCCACTCTTCACAAACCAGAAACTGGAGGTCTCTTCAAACTCTCGACCTCTCAGAAGTCCTTAGTTCAGATACTGACACGTTCTCATTATCTAGACATGCCAACTCCCTCCACTGCTCCCCACCCAAGGGATGCTGAGGCCGCTTCACCCTGCCCACATCCCTCAGACTCCAGCCCCAGCTACCTTGTCTCTAAGCTTGACCAACACCCCTCCCTATGTAAACATCCTCTCCAGGCTATTCCTTCTCCTGCAGAACCCACCTGGGCCACCCCACTTCTGAGGAGCCTCTACCACCAGCCCTGGGGCTCCAGAAGGACAGACACTCCCTTGTTCATGCTGTATAACCTGAGCACTGAGCACAGTTAGCAAATGCTGGATGGATGGATATGGGTGGAGGGATGGATGGGTAGATGGGTAGATGGATGGGTGGATGGATGGATGGATGGGTGGGTGGGTGGATGGATGGGCAGGTGGATGGATGGTTGGATGGATGGGAGAGCCTGGCTATTTATAGCCAGTCCAAGGATGGCAGGAATTAACAAAATAACATCCATGTTCAAGGAAGATCTCTACTGCAGGGCTCATGTGGGAACATGGCTACCACCTTGGTCATGCGATCTGGAGGGGCTGGGGAAGGAGTGCAGCTGCCTTGAGAGAAGGGCCATGTCCCTGCCTGGGCTACTGCAATCTCTGTCCCCTGATGTCCACATCACTCAGAGGCTCCACATTACTAACAGATGCATCAAGGGCACCTGTTTGTTTGACAGTCATTTCTGAAGTGCCAGGGGTCTTCAAGATCGTGTTCTCCTCAGCTCAAAAGCACCCACCAGGGGCTGGGGATGCTCAGTTAGTAAAGGGCTTGCTATGCAAGCGTGAGGACCTAAGTCTGGATTCTGAGCACCCATGTAAAAGCTGGGCATGGCAGTGCACGCCTGTAATCCTAGCTCTGGGGAGGCAAAGACAAGAGGATCCCTTGGACTTGCTGGTTAGACTGTCTAGCTAAATTAATAAGCTCTTGGTTTAGATTGAGCGACAATCTCAAAAAGTCAGGAGGGGCTGGAGAGATGGCTTAGCAGTTAAGGCACTTGCTTGCAAAGCCTGAGGACCCAGGTTTGGCTCCCCAGAACCCACGTAAGGCAGACATACAAGATGACACATGCACATGAGGTCACACATGCGCACAAGATGGCACATGTGTCTGGAGTTCAATTTCAGTGGCTATAAACCCTGACATGCCAATTCTCTCTCCCTCCTTCTCTCTCACACTCTCATAAATAAAATAAATTAAAAATTTTAAAATAAGGTTAAAAAATAAAATAGAGAGCAATTGAAGACATTTGATGTCATCCTCTACCCTCCATGTGCTCCCTCTCCCTCTCTCCCTCCCTCTCTCTCTCTCTCTCTCTCTCTCTCTCTCTCTCTCTTTCAGGCACACACACACACACACCACGTGCTCATGCAAGCAAACAAATAAAGGCATCTTTAAATGGCTGGAGAGGCAGAAGGTTGCCTTCCCTCAGCAGCATGTAGGACGTGCATCTTGGAGGAAATTGGGTTACAGAATGCAAGCTGCCTTAATAAGTCAATGCTGAGCTCCTAGGAAGGAGAAGAGAGGCCAGTAGGCTGACAGGAGCCAGCTAGGAAAGGGACAGTGTCTAGGACAGGGCACTGTGACCTCATCTTCTCCCCTACAGAGATGCTAGAGCTCAGAACAGGTGGAGATTTCCTTTGGGACATAGTGATCACCCAGCAGGCACCTGTGCAAACAGACTCAGGACCCCATCCTGGTCACTAGGAAGTAAGAGAAACAACTTCCATATTGTGGATCAGCATCCCTGACTGCCCTCCTCCTGGGAGCAGAAAGGAGCCAGGCTCGGCAGGCTGAGCCACTTCCTGCCCCAGAACAACAAAGTGAGGCCCAAACAGACCAGACCAGCAACAAAGGGTTTCAAGCCATCTCTCTCCCACCACACCCAGGACCCTGTATCTTCCTGCCATTTCTTGTATTTTTTATAAATGTGTGTGCATGCATGTTTATGTGTGTCCATAGAAATGCAACTGTTCATGCATGTGTGTGCACATACATACGGAGGCCAGAGGACAACCTTAAATGTCATCCTCAAGAACCCCATCCACCTCCTTTGGAGACAGGGTCTCTCAGCCCAGGGCTCACCAAGTAGGCTAGACTGGGAGGCTGGATAGAGGCAGGGATCCCCCTGTCTCTATCTCCTAGTGCTGGGGTCATGTTTAGATGCACAGGCACCAGGGATCAAAGCCAGATTTCACGTGTGCAGGGCAAGCCCTTTATTGACTGAACCACCTTCCTGAAGCCCAGATTTCTTGTGTTTCCTGTGACATTGTGAACTCCCAGTCAAGTCAAGAGTTAGGTGACCTTGGGCTGGAGAGATGGCTTAGCGGTTAAGCGCTTGCCTGTGAAGCCTAAGGACCCCGGTTCGAGGCTCGGTTCCCCAGGACCCATGTTAGCCAGATGCACAAGGGGGCGCACGCGTCTGGAGTTTGTTTGCAGAGGCTGGAAGCCCTGGCGCGCCCATTCTCTCTCTCTCCCTCTATCTGTCTTTCTCTCTGTGTCTGTCGCTCTCAAATAAATAAATAATAAAAAAAAATTTTTTTAAATAAAAAAAAAAAAAGAGTTAGGTGACCTCTGCACACCGCTCCATCCCTCATGACCAGCTTGGTGCTGGACCCACTTGGATCGTGGCATGGGTTTCTCTATATTCAACAGGAAGAATGGATGAATAAACTCTGGTGGTGTTTAGGGGAACGGGCCCCCCACAGGGCACAAAGAGAACCTACCAATAACAACAGCTCAGCCTGCAGCCTGGGGAGGGCCAGGAGCTAGGCACAGCTATAGGCCTCTTTGTGGCAGCCATGTCTGCTCTGGCCCTGAGGCAAGGACAAGGTAAGGGACCTGTACTGTGGGGCCAAGGGGTTCTGTGGGCCTTGCTTAGCCAAGGGTAGGGACCCCAAGATAAGTACTTGGAGGTGGGGTGGTAAAAATAAAGCCCCCCTCCCCCCGCCATCCTCCAATGACTGCTTTTCAGATTCTGGCTTGAGGATGAGGGTGAGGAGAGACAGGGCCTGGGATGCTCCTCCCAGATACTCCCAACTTGGAAAGGGAAGGCTCTGCATTTATAGAACTGGGAGTGTATGTCTACAAAGGGGCCCTTTAAGAAAATAACCTTTAAAAAAAAAAAAAACACATTTGAAAAATTTACCAGACCATATGACAGGCATGAGCTCCTCCCTGGATGCCTCCCAAGACAGAGAAAGGGCCCTGAGGCTCAAGTTCCCTTGGAATCCCAGGAAATCCACTCTAGTGTGACAATGTGGAGCCTTGGCTCTTCTTGGAGGGATGCTTAAAAGTTCCACTAGTTTATTTGCAAAGAATGTTGGGAAGCAAACGTGGCCGCCTACAATCCTAGCACTTGGGAGGCTGATGAAGCAATTATCACCGTGAGTTCCAGGTCAGCCTGGGTGACATAGTGAGTTATAGATCAGTGGGAGTTGTAGTTGAGATACTACCTCAAGACAAAAAAAAAAAACACAAAAAAGAGGGTGGAGGGGCTGGAGATATGGCTTAGCGGTTAAGGAGCTTGCCTGTGAAGCCTAAGGACCCAGGTTCAGCTCCCCAGAACCCACGTAAGCCAGACGCGCATTGTGGCGTATGCGTCTGGAGTTTGCAGTGGCTGGAGGTCCTGGTGTACCCATTCTCCCTCTCTCTCTCTCTCTCTCTCTCTCTCTCTCTCTGTGTGTGTGTCTAATAAATAAATAAATATTTTAAGCCAAGAGTGGTGCCTCACGCCTTTAATCCCAGCATTTGGGAGACAGAGGTAGGATGATCTCCCTGAGACTACATAGTGAGTTCTAGGTCAGCCTGGGCTACAGTGTAACCCTACCTCGAAAAAAAAAAAAAGAAAGAAAGAAAAAAAAAAAGGAGGCTGGAGAAATGGTTTAGTGGTTAAGGCACTTGCCTGCAAAGTCTAAGGACCAGATTTGATGCCCCAGAACCCATGTAAACCAGATGCACAAGGTAGTACATGCATCTGGAGTTGGTTTGCAGTAACTGGAGGCCTTGGTGTTATACCCATTCTCTCTCTCTCTGTCCCTCTCTCCCTCAAATGAATAAATAAAATAAAATAAAATTCCTTTGAAAAAAGAAAAGCAGCTGGGTATGGTAACACATACCTTTAATTCTAGCACTCTGGAGGCAGAAGTAGGAGGATCGCTATGAGTTCAAGGCCAGCCTGAGAGTACATAGTAAATTCCAGGTCAGCCTGAGCTAGAGTGAGACCCTGCCTCAAAAAAATAAATAAATAAAAACAAAAGGAATGCTAGCATCATACTTCTGTGAACCTTGCTCTCAATCGTGCATGACTTTTGCTTATATCTTTAAGTAGTCATTACTTACATAAGATAATCATGCAAGTATGTAATAGAAGAAAGCCTAAGTGATTCAGTCATGTACAATATGTTGGATAGATCGGGAAGTGTCTGGCCGGGTGGGCCGCCTGTCAGATGGCTGCGACTCAAGGCCAGGCGGAGTGCCCAGAAAGCCACCCAGCCTCTGGGGCCTCCCCGCCTCGCGCAGGGCAGACACCACGCACATGCTGAGCCTGGATCCTCCCTTCTCTGCCACTCAAGACCTCAGCAGCAATGCAGCACCTAGTGAGGGGGTGCCCAGGCCACGGGGAGACCCAGCTCAGCCACCCTGGACCACATCCCGGGCCCTGGGCAGTCACGGTGGGTGGAATCCCGGCATTTCCTCCCTGTGACCCTGGGCCAGTCCTGCTCCGCCCTGACTCTGTTTCCGCTTTAGGAGAAATAGGAAAGAGGAAGTATAGCAGCCCCTCCCCGGGGACTCAATGGGGCGAAGGACATGGAAATGCCTCTCACAGAGATGGGCTTCAGCAGACAGAACCCCCTGCACTGGCCTCTGCCCCTTGGCTCTGATAAAAGCAGACAGCTTATGGGGAGGGGAGAGGAGGGAAAGGCAGGGCCCTACTCCTTATTCAAGCCAAGCTGGAGAGATGGGGTGCCACATTCCCCTGACTCCCAGCCGACTTGTCAGCACTGAGGGAGCTCAGACTGTGGAAACACCCAAGCCGGCTCCAGCCTGGCCACCCTGACCACACGCCTGTGCTAATTCTGCCAGGAAGATCAGCCTGTGGTTAGGAAGAGCCGCCATTATCGTTTCCAGAAAATTCCTTTGTGCAGAGAGAAGCTGCTTCCCATTCCTGAGGCCTCTCCAGCCTGCACCAAAATGATTTTCAGTTACACTGGAGCTGTTCCCCGATTTTTATTGTAACTAGCCCTCTCTCTCTCTGCATCCCCACACAGCTTAGGACCATGACACACCTGCCCCCTCCCCCCCCCCCCGTTTTCTCAGTGACTTCTGGCTGTTGGATCTGACTGCCCTGTGGTGCCCGTTCGGTGTTCCAGAAATGCCCTGGGGGCCCGGTGCAGGTGGCAAGTCTGGGGGTCCAAGAAGGAGACAGTTGGAGAAAATAATTGACAAGTTCCTCTCTGCATGGGCTGGGTGTGGCGTATTTTAAATTTCTTTTCTTTTTGTAAATAGATCTTAGCTTTTGCTTATTCTTCTTGTTATTTTGTCATCATTTATGTGTGTGTGTGTGTGGGTGGGTGGGTGGGTGGGTGGGTGGGTGGTGTGTGGGTGGGGAGGTGCTCATGTGCCATGGCGCATGTGTGCGGGTCACAGGATGACCTCTGTGTTTCTCCTCTCCTCCCACCTTCTCTTGCCACTGCTGCTCTGTGAGCTTCAGACTCTCCTGGCTCCGCCTCCCATTGTGATAGGCACATTGGGGTCCTAGGTGCATGTGCCACTTATGTGAGTACGTCGGAGAATCAAGCTCAGGTGGACAAGCTTGCGAACAAGTGCCTTTAATTGCTGAGCCGTTCTGGGGATCTTCATTCCGCTAGCAGGAATGCCCAGGGGAGAGTTGAAAACCCAGGGCCAACTGTCAGGTGCGGGCTTCAGGATTGGCCCAGCTGGGTTTTTCACACAAGTGAGGCACCAGCGTCATGGGGTCGGTAAGGTCCCTGGGATAGTGAGCAGGGCCAAGAGAGAGAAGAGTCAAGGATGAATGGAAGAAGACAGAACCTGAAGAGACATCAGCAAGCGAGTCTGGAAGTGAAGGCAGACAGGGAGGAAACAGGAGAGGGGGATGTGGCCAGAGGGGTGAGTTTGGATAAGCCTCTGTGACCACTGGGGGTGGTAAAGCTAGAAGACAGCGATGCGATACTTTCCACGACCAGAACTGACCTGGAGACCAACAGCTTCTTCTTGAGTGCTCCTCCCTCCCTGCTGTGGAGAGTTTAGGACCCTTCCCCTCAGCACCAAGCCCCCCGCTGAGAAGTACCCAAGCCAGGAGAGTGCACAGCCCGTCTACAGCCCTGACCGAGCAGTCCGACAGCAGTCAGCATCAGATGCCAGTCACGTGAGTGAGGCTTCTTGGGGGCTCCAACCTCTTTTTGTGGGTTCTAAGGATCTGAACACAAGTTGGCACATTTGTGCAGCAAGCACTTTAAACATCGGGCCCTCTCTCTAGCCCTAAAACTGGAAGGGAGGGCTGGAGAGATGGCTCAGCGGTTAAATGCTTGCCTGTGAAGCCTAAAGACCCCGGTTCGAGGCTCGATTCCCCAGGACCCACGATATCCAGATGCACAAGGGGGCACACGCATCTGGCATTCATTTGCAGTGGCTGGAGGCCCTGGCACGCCCATTCTCTCTCCCTCTCTCTCTCTCTCTCTCTCTCTCTCTGCCTCTTTCTCTCTCTGTCGCTCTCAAATAAATAAATGAAAATAAACAAAAAAAAGTTGGAAGGGAGAAGGATGAGAAGGGACAGGCCGGAGCTGGTGATCTACTGAAGTGGACACAGGCTGAGCCCCACTCAGTTCCAGATGGGAACACTGTGGATCTCAGTTTTGAGATGAGGCATATGTAACTGGCCAAGTCTCAGGTACTGTGAAGCAGGAAACCCTCCAAGGGCTGGAGTACATCTGGTTCCTGGCATTTTGGATAAGGATGTGCAACCTGCACTGTGTTTATATAAAAGAAGACGCAGGAAGATCAAGGCTGCTGGTGTTCTGGCTCTCACTGGCCACCTCAGGAAGCCCTGGCGGGGCTCATACTGTGTTAAAGAGCCCACCCGGCCTTCTGCCTTTGGAGGGCTTCTCAGATAGACAAGTAGAACCAAGGAATACTTCTCCCACCACGGCACCTACGGGAGGAGCCGGTCCCAGTTTGTGTCTGTGTCACAGCGCCAGTTTCTGCCCCTACCACTGGTCCCTTACAGTCAGGCTGTCTCCTGGAGTGAAGGAGACAGCACAAGGAAACAGCTCGGAGCATCACGAAGGTAGAAAGAAGAATCATGGCATCTCCTATCTCATCTCTACTGGGGCTTCCTGCTCAGGGCTCGTGAGTAACATGGGGGGCAGGGTGAGCTCGACCCACCATGGAGAGACACAAATAAGTCTCACATCACCTTAGGGAGAGGTGCAAATGACCGACCAATGGCGGCACAGCTTCCATCCAGAAGGCTGCAGCAGCTTTCTAAGGGCTTTCCAAGTGGTTTCCATGGTTACCCTTCCTCTCCTTCCACTCACCTTGTATCACCACGCTGGAGGAGAAATGAAATAAGTGTGACAAACATGCTGATACGGAAAGAGGGAGAGACAGAGGGAAAGAGAGAGAGACACACACACACACTATCAAGGCCAAGTACTTCCTCTAGCCCAGTGGCCTGGGTCCTTGGGCAAACTGGGGCCAGCCCTGACTCAACTCTAATTTAGAAAAATCCGTGCATTGAACATAGAGTGATGTAGAGGGGAAGGGGAGAGAAGAGATGAGGGGTGGCCCTGCCGCTCCTTCCCACATGTGATCCTTCATCCCTCAGCTGTGGCAAGCGCAGGTGTCTCTAGCAGATCTGTCCAGCACGCCTCATCGACCCCACCAGATCTTTTTCCAAACCTGTTCTGTTTTGTCTTACAACCATGGGCAGAAGAAGCCATGGAAGGGCAGAAGGTCCCCGTCTGAAGAAGCCATCCCACCACCCATGGATTCTTTTCTTCCCGTTCGTTCAACAAGAATTTGATTTTTTTTTTTTTTTTTTTTTGCTCCACCTCTTCTTCCTTTTCCTCCTCTTCCTCTGCCTCTTCTGCTGACAGGGTCTCATTGGTTATTCTGGAATTCACTATGTAACCCAAGCTGGCCTCAGATTCACAACAATCCTCCTGCTTCGGCCTCTTGAGTACTGAGATTACAGGCATAAGCCAGCGTGCTTGGTGTGAACAGGGTGCGTGGTGGCACGTGCCCAGTGCAGACCCTCTCCATCAATGACCCTTCCTGTTGGACTCTGGAGGATTAAAGTGAGTGGCACCCTTCAACATTCTCATCCCTGTCTCCACTCAGCTCAGACCCTAGAAGCAGCCCAGAGGAGGCTTGGAAAGATGGCGTCTGACCTTCAGCTGTCTGCTGCCCTGCAAGGTGCTTCTCTGGAACCTGGCAGCTGAGTGCATTGAGGGGCCAGCACGCCCAAGCAGCAGATGTGAGTGGCTAAGACAGTGACCCAGCATCTCTGCTTCTCTCCTGATCAGAGGCGGGGAAGGCAGGGGCTTGGCCTCAGCCGCACGTGCTTCTGGCCTCTGGAAGGAAAGGATGGCCCACAGTGTCCCTGCTGGCTTCTGCAGAAACCATCTAGGGCCCAAAAGAATCTGTTTTCTTTCCTCCACAAAGGCAAGAGCCTGGAGGTGTTGGGAGAAGGAAACCTAGACCAGGGTGTGGTGCTGCAGTGGGACAGGTACGAGGCCTGGTCCTCGAGGTGCCCATCTAGACATGGGCCACATGGCCCACTGCCCTATAAAAGAGCCAGCTGGTACCTGCTACTGAACCCCACCCCACCCCAGGGTCACACTAGGCATTTCCATAAAGCCTCACCACTCCATCCTGAACTGAACCCCCTGCCCACCCACCTCCACCCATATCAAATCACTCAGGACCCATGTCTGAAGAGGAGCTGGCTAGAGAAGACCTACTCACACTCCTTCCTGAGGAAACAAAATGAGCCCTTGGCTGCCCACCATGGAGGCAAGGGCACCAGACCAAAGTGCCAGCAGGGCAAAGCACTGCTTGTGTCTGCTTTCCTGGCAGCAAAGGTATGTGTGCCAGCAAGCCTTGAGGCTCCAAGGAAGGCTGATTAACCAGGTGGTTAAAACATCAGTCCTGGAGCCAGCCTGCTTCTATTCAAGTCAGACCAAAGCTGCTCACTGCTTCCAACAGGGTGACCAGGTAGGTGACAGGACTGCCCCCCGGAATTGCCATTCAGTCACCACCTGCAATACACAAGGCCTGTGTCCCCTCTATATCATCATGCAGCCATCTGCCCAGCCCAGCCTGTGCTCTTACTCAACCTCTGTTCCATGAGGAGACCTGGCCTTGGGATCAGATGCATCCCCGGAAGGTCCTTGTCCCTGTGTGGCTGACCCACCTGAGGGGTGAGCTGCCTACTTTCCACCATCCTGTCAGGCAGAGAAGGGCCTGGCTGCGTGGTTGGGAATTAGGGAATAAAGGGATATGTCTCCTTCTCGCCTAGAACAATCTACCAGGGTCAAGAGAAGGGCCACTTCCTGCTCCGTCCACAAGCAACTATATGAACTTGGATTTCTCATCTGTGAGGTGGGAAGTGAGGATGCACAAGGTGATGTTCTACGAGGCCTAACATTGTCCCGTTGCCTGAAGCCCAGCCTGGAGCAGACCCTCTGTCTGCCCTTCTACTCCAGACTCCAGGACAAGCCAAGTTTCTGCCCTGCCGCCCTCCACAAAAGCCCCGGCAATGCACGCCCCAGGATCTCCATTCTTTGCCTCTTCTCATGCCACATCTCCCGCCCCTCTCACGCACCCACATCCCTTGTCCTCATTCTTCCTGGAAGGACACCCCACCCTTTAGAAATGCCCCACAGATATCCCTCCCTTCTGCCCACCAGACCTGGTGTAGGGGCCTCTCCTGTGCCCCCCCCCCCACACACACACTATCTTTCAGTAACATCAGTCTCACTAGAAGTGAAATTGCTGATGACCCGTCTCCCTCCCTCCCTGGCCTGTAATCTCCTTGAGAGTAAGACCTTTGTACACTCTGTGTCCAACACAGGGCAGATGCCCATGAAATATACGTGAAATGAGCAAGCTCCCTTAGCAAAGAGCAACCCCCCAGCCCTGGGATGAAAAATAGACCACAATGGCTGCTGAGGAGGGGGCCCACCCACCCCACTCCCCAACATGCGGCTCCTCTCCTCACAATCCCTGCCTGGTCCAGCTCACCCCAAGGCAGCTTGAGGCTGGTGGCTCGGCCATCATCCGACACCAGCTCGTCAGTTGTTGCCATGGAGACCAGCCAGCAATCAGCTCCGTGCCCTCGTGCTGCCGGGCATAGGGAAGGTGCAGCCAGCTGCTGCAGAGAGAACCCGCCAAGCAACGGGCAGCATGTGGCCCTGCACCCACGCTCAGGGCTGACCCCTGCCCACCCCGACTCTCCTTCCTCAGGTGACCTCAGGCAAGTCGGTCCACCTTCCTCAGTTCCATCTGCAGAATACGGATATGGAGGGGCGAAAGCAGCCTGTGTTGGGCACGGGGCTGTCACCATGTCATCGTGGTGTGGGGCTGTCACCATGTCACTGTGGTGTGATGACTTCTGAGGTAGCTTTCTGGGAAGCTACTGGGAGGGTTTCTGTGTCTGAACCTGGATCCAGTCTCCCCCAACTCAGGTGGGGCTGGAGGGAGGAGACTTGATTTGCCATAGCACTACAGATGTTGTGGGATATCTGAAAACAAAGAAGCTGTTTTTATAGGGTACTGATGAAATTAGAATATGGCCTGGCTCTGAGGACCACTGGTAGGCGTGCCACACCGGTCCCTTCCTCTAATGACCTAACGCACTGAGGTTGGCAACCTTGCTTATGAAGGACTTGGGGTGGCATCGCAATTACAGACGAACCTCTGGATCTCTGTCTCCTTATTGCTGTAAATTGAGGCCACATCTGGGGATGGCTCGCGCAGGACATTAAGATGCTGTCACCTGTCCTGAGAGGGAAGGAAAGCAGCTCTCCACAGTCAGCATGGGGCCTGGAGTAGAAAGGACCACCCGGGTCTCAGGCAGGCCTGGTCTCTGATCAGTAAACACACCTGTCTCCTCCTGTCAAACATCAGCTCAACCCAGCTGCAGGAGCTTGGCTGTGCTCCCCATGGGAGGACCTGTGACCCCTGAGCTGGTCAGCTATCAAGGCAGCAATGCCGTGTAACAAGTCACCCGAGGAATCTCACCAGCTTAGGACAGCAGAAGCGGACTTTCTCCCATATGTGAGGGCCCAGGTGCCTGCAGGTTACGCAGCCCAGTGGAGGCAGAAGAGTTCTGCATTCCGGCGTATGGGCGGAGGGCGGGGGAGCATCACAAAGCCATTATGCAAAAGATTCAAATATGAATGTGTCCACCAGAGAGGGATGGAGGGAAGAAATTGGAAATAGAACCAAATCTACCACAAACTGCTAAGCAGAATCAATAGAAAACAGTGTGTCCCTTGCAGGGTAGAATGGTCGAGAGGACTATTGAAAGCGTGTTCTATACTGTAGTGTGCTGGATTCACGTGTAACAATGTATAATAATTGCCAAACCTCCCCTGTGCAAAATCTTCCGGTCACCATAGGGTGACCCTAAGTGATCTTGTGGGGGGTGTTGGTGTGGTACATGTGTGTTCACAAGCAGTTGTACACGTGTCCCATGCACATGTGTGCAGAGACCAGAGGAGAACATAGGGTGTCATCTATCTTCTGTTTTATGTTCTTGAGGCAGAGTCTCTCACTGAACCTGGAGCCATTAGGGTTGCTGTTGTTGGACTGGCTGACCAGCCCGGCCCTACTGTCCTCCGACGTCTGCCCCTGTCAGCACTGGCTTAGGGTATGGGTGGCTATGTTCAGTTCCTTGTGCAGGTGCTGGGGATTGAACTCATGTCCTCCTGCTTGGTAGCAAACACCCTTACCCATTGAGCCATCTCCCCAGACTCTGTCTCATTCTTATAAAAGAAACAAAGGGACCGTAGGCAACGAGGCCGAGGGCCGCCTCACAGAGGAAACTTCAGAGTTGACTTATTAACACAGCTCCTCACCCCCTGAGCAGGCACTCCTCAGAGAACGATGGACGGGCAGAAGGAAGCTGGCATGGCATTTCAAAATTTGTAGGATATTAAAAAAGGGGAGGTTGCCAGGTACAGTGGAGCACGCCTTCAATCCCAGCACTAGGGAGACAGAGGTAGGAGGGTCGCCATGGGTTTGAGGCCACACTGAGACTCCAATAGTCAGGTCAGCCTGGGCTAGAGTGAGAGTCTATCTCAAATAACCAAACCATAAAAAATAAAAGGGGGAGTTGTATACTGTCCCTTAGGGGTATTTGGCAGTGTGTCCCCAGGCTCCAGGTGTGTGTGGTTAGCACTGGAATCAGAGCTCCCCTCCCCCCTTAAGTCAGCCTCTGTCCCCCGCTCTCCACCTGCTCCCACAGAGGGACTCAATTTCAAGGTGTGAATACTCTGGCTTTGCCCACCTGAGAGCTGCTGTGAGTGTCAGATGAGAAAAAGCCTGGGACTGTGACGTGAAGCAGAAAGTCTAACAGACCTCAGTTCTGCTCTTGGGGAGAGACCCAAGCCCCTGCAAGCTGGGCTCTGTTTTCAGAAGTTCATCTGTTTTCTAGTTTCCAAAGCTCTGCTCACCCAAGAGAATAATGCAAACACTTATGATGGCCATGATGGTATTTTAATAGTCCCAGGGGCACTGATCACTATTACAAATCCAAAAATAGTCAAGTTATTAATGCTCGGCAGCGTGGTCTGCAATGTGATACGTCAGAAAATCATTCTTGGAGAATGCAACTTTGATTTCGTAAGCATGTCCTTATCTCCTGATTAGGGTGGTCCAAAAACAGGGCCAGACCACAGGCCCACTGGAAAAGGGTGCCCCCTCCTCTTCCTGCTGAGTCCTCCACTGTGGGAAATGGACAGGCTGCTGCTCACACTGGCCCTGTCCTCGAGACCTTCTGCCCTGGGTCCTGCACCATGACTTAAGGATTCCTGCTCCAACCCCAAGCCACCTCCTCCAGATAGTTGCCCACCTGCTGCCTCAGCCTAGGGTGGCCCGAAAGCACAGTCTGAGGACCTGGCTTGGGGTCAGGCACAAAGGTAAGTGTCCCCAGTATGTTGATCATGTCCCCCAAACGATGAGGCTGAAGGTCAGAACCCTAGTACTTATGAACAGAAGCTTATTGGGGAACGGAGTCTTTGCTGATAGGACGGGTCAGGGTGAGGTCATACTTGGGATAATTTAATGGTTGGCATCCTTAAACAATGAGGGAGGGCCTAGAGGTGAAAAGCACTTGCTTACAAAGCCTACGGGTCCAGATTCAATTCCCAAACTATCCACGTAAACCAGACACAAAAAAGTAAAGCAGTGACACTGGCCTTGGCGCACGCACATGCACACACGCGCGCGCGCGCACACACACACACACACACACACACACACACACACATGAAAATAATTTCTTTAATGAGGCACGGGCTGGAGAGATTGCTTAGTGGTTAAAGTGCTTATCTGCAAAGCCTAAGGACTCGGGTTCAACTCCCTAGAACCCACGGAAGCCAGACATACAAGGTGACACATGCACACAAGATGACACACGTGCACAGGGTGGTGCACATGTCTGGAGTTTGATCGCAGCGACTAAAAGCCCTGGCACATCAATTCCCTCTCTCTCTCTCTCTTTCTCATAAAAAATGAGGGAAATTTGGACACACAGAATGCATAGGGAGGAGAATGGAGTGGGAAGACTACAAGCCAGGAAGGCTGGGAACTGCACGCAACCAGAGGCAAGGAGAGAGGCAAGGGCCTATTCTCCCTGAGAGCCAGGAGGAGCCAGCCCTGCCTTGGACTTCTGGCTTCTGTAGATGAGAGAGACAAAGTGTCCGTCACAGGCTCCCAGTCTGTTATGACAGCCACAGAAACCAAGCGCAGGCTCCACCTCCCTGAAGCTGCTGTCCCCGGAAAGAAGTCAGGCCAGGGTCCCTTGCATCGACCCTTTTTGAAGCATTGTGGTGGTGCAGCCGTGGCCAGGGGAGAGACAGGACCTAGAGTGCAGCGCAAACAGCTCAGCCCCTCTGCCCAGCCCTTTCGGAGACTCCTTGGTTCTGGTGGTGGTTTGAATGTGAATGTAAGTCTCCCAAAGCCCCGGATATCTTTAAAGTTAAGCTTCCTGCTGGGGTGGGGGGAGGGTGTTACTGGGGGGGGTGAATCTGAATCCAGCACAAAGGCCTGGAGAGAACAGTGTGCACTCTGGGGGTGCGTTTCTGCTTGCCGCCCTCTTTCCCTCAGCTTCTGCCATCACGGACCTTCCCCTGGATCTGTCAGCCTGAAATAAACCCCTTCCTCCCCAGACGGTGTCTGCTTTGACATTTGTCCCAGCCACACGGTGCTGACTGCAACGGTGCTCAAGGGGTGGGCTTTCTTGTTTGCGTGTATGTGCATGTGAGTGTTGTGAACGTGTACGTGAGCGTGTCACAATGGGCGTGAGGAGACCAGGGGCAATTTAATTTCAGGCATTGGTCCTTGACTGCCATCTCGTCTTGAGCAGGGTCTCTCATTGTTCACTGCTGTGTTCACCAGGCTGTGAGCTTCGGGGCAATTCTTCTGCTCTGCCTCCCCTCTCACCCTCGGCACAGAGAGATTACAGAGGCCAGTGCTCCAGCGTCTGGCTCCCCATGAGTTCTGGGGATCTGAACTTGGGTCCTTATGCTTGCATGACTTCAAGTGCTTTATTCACTGACCCATCGCCCAGCTCCTCGAGGGTTGATTTCAGCACCCACCTCCCAATGCCAACCATCACAGTAAGGAATGCACCAAGCCCTGGCTGGGCACACTGCTAGGATGTCACCAGTACTGGTCCTCTCCCCTCAGGATGAATCTGGGTGTCTCAGACTGGCTGAGCTAATCCTGGAGAAATATCTAGATCATGGTGCCCCCTTGGCACCACACAGGGATCCTGGTGAGCCTGGATCATCCTCACAACTGAAGCCCCCATGAGCATGGGGCTGAGGGACAACCAGAGGTCTCAAGACACTCACTCTCCCTCACGGGGACATCTTGCTGGAATCATCATTTGACTTTAACATGGGAGGATAAGTTAAATTATTCCATTGGTAAAGCTGGGTGTGGTGGTGCATGCCTTTAATCCCAGCATTTGGGAGGCAGAAGTAGGAGGATCACCATGAGTTCAAGGCCCTTCTGAAACTACAGAGTAAATGCCAGGTCAGCCTGGGCGAGAGCCAGACCCTACCCACCCCCTCAAAACTTATTCTATTTGTAACCACTCAAAAAACAGTTGTTCTGGGCTGGAGAGATGGCTTAGCAGTTAAAGCGTTTGCCTGCAAAGCCCAAGGACCCCAGTTTGATTCCCCAGGACCCATGTAAGCCAGATGCACAAGGGGGCACATGTGTCTGGAGTTCATTTACAGTGGCTGAAGGCCCTGGCACACCCATTCTCTCTATATATCTGCTTCTCTCTCTCCTATAAATAAATAAATATAATATTTTCCAAAAAACAGTTGTTTGATTATGACTAGAATTGTGGCAGGTTTTCATACTTTGTCTCACAATCATGAAAAATTAGGCACACAGATAACCAGGAATGAGTAGAGCGAAAGAGATTTGTTGAGGAAAAGATGAAAAAGCCCAAAGTGTCAGGGCCACATACTTGGGATTTCAGCCAGCATCCAGAGAGAGAAAAGAGAAAATTGAAAAGTTCCACTTCCTGAGTTAGAAGCCAGCAAAGCAGGCTCGGCGGGCAGTGACGGTCTTCGAGCTACTGCACGGAGGGGGAGTAGATGTATTGTCCATCATGTCACTCCGGGGATGACTGTCCCTCCCACCTCATTAGCATGTCTCTAGGTGAGAGGTGGCCTCTTGACCACATGAGTGATTGACAGGCTCCACTAGACGAACTCCACTGGCAGGGACCATCATTCTGATGCCTCTGTGTTCTTCCCTTCCATACAGGAAGAGGGGAAGTGAGGGCCCTCCTTCCACACCTTCCAAGCCTGCCACTGTCGACATGACAGGATGGGATATAAAAGTCCCATGAACTTTAACGACGCTCGAGCCTCGAGGGCTCACAAACTCTGGTCCACTTCTGCTCAAAATGTCAGACCCAAGGGGTCCTGAGCTGCTGCCTCCTGGTTCCAGAATGTCCCAGGTGCAGCAGGTGAGAAGCATCCTGGCCCTGGGCAAAAGTCTCCCACACCTTCCTGCAGACCCCAGGATTCTCTTGGCCCAAAGCTGAAAGGCAGAGCTGCCCAGGGTTTCCTGGAAGGCCACTGAAGAGCCCCCTTTAGTGACTAGCAGGACAACAGCCATTAATCACTGTTCTCCCTGCTGTCAACCCAGGCAACAACCTCCTATAGGTGCCACGTAAACGCACTTAACCTTTAAAGGCCCGGTGCTGGGGGGGGGGAGGCAGGGAGGGGGTTGAGAGTCTCACCCCACAGAGGCTCCCAGCCCCTCCTTCTCCTCCAGGGAGGAACTCCCCCTCCCCAGCCCCCCATGTCACAGAGGGAGAAAGTTTAGGGCAAGCAGGACAAGCCTCTGTAAGCCCAGTCTCATCCATCACGCTGACAGAGCTCTGGCTGCCAAGGGTCCAGGGGACTTCCAAGAGGGACAAAGGCCAACACAGATGTCAACACGCACCGCTGAGCTTGTCTGTCGCCATGTCCCAGAAGCTTCTGCTCCTGAGGCCTCTGATGGCTGATCTTTCCCAGCCAAAGGGGCAGATAGGCCGGCAAAGGAATGTCCCCTCAGCCCTCACCTTCCTGCTTGTTTTTGTTCTGAGGCAGGGTTTCACTCCAGCTGACCTAGAACTCACTCTGTAGCCCCAGGCTGACCTTGAACTCATGGCAATCCTCCTACCTCAGCCTCCCAAGTGCTGGGATTACAAAAGGCATGAGCCACCATGCTTGGCTTCACCTTCCTGAGGGGGCAAAAAAAAAGTTTTAGTGATAATTTCATATGAGCACATAATGTATTTTGATGGTAATCCCTTCCTGTTACTTTCTTTTGTCCCCATCCTCCTTCTCCTTCCTTTAGCCCTGTCTTCATTCCAGCTAGTCCCTCTTCTATTTTTTTTTTTTCAGTTGTTTTATTTATTTTCAAGGAGAAAGAGAGAGAGAGAGACAGGGTCCAGGATTTGATCAGTCTGGGCTAGAGTGAGACCCTCCCTCAAAATAAATAAATAAATAAATAAATAAATAAATAAATAAAATACCTCTTCTGTCAAGACAGGTACAAAGTCCCAGTGCTTGGAAAGGCCACAGACCTCCTCTGAGCACTAGTGACATCAGATCTGCACAAGAGCAGGAGTTCTGTGAGCAGACAAAGAAAACTGATGCAGCGGCTAGGACATGGGATTGTGGCTGGGGTACTGGTCGCCCTGGAGGGCCTGAGGCCAGCTCTGACACCTTACACGTGTAGGACGCTGGGTTTCGGTGGAGGATATGTCTCCTCCAGCTAGCACTGGGCTCGAGGATGGCTTCAGCTGCTGAGAGGTGTCCTACCCGTGACCATACCCCCTCCGAGGAGCCACAGCTAAGGGCTGCGGGGTCGAGTCAGAGCTATCTGGGCCATCTTAGGACAGCTCTGATGGTCACCCTTCTACAGAGCTCTCCTTCTCCCTTCCTTTTGTTCTTTTTTAAAAAGAAACATTTTAGGGCTAGAGAGATGGCTTAGCAGTTAAGACGCTTGTCTGCAAAGCCTAAGGACACAGGTTCAATTCCCCAGCACCCATATAAACCAAATGTACAAAATGGAGTTCGTTTTTGGTACCTGGAGGCCCTGGCATGCCTATTCTCTCTATATCTGCCTTGTTCTCTCTCTCTCTCAAAATAAGTAAATAAATGAATAAAATATTTAAAAAAAAATTTTATCTGGGCATGGTAGCACACGCTTTTAATGCCAGCACTCAGGAGGCACAGATAGGAGGATTACTGTGAGTTCGAGGCCAGCCTTGGACTACAGGGCAGCTTGGAAAAAATATATATATATATTTTTTTTTAATTTATTTGCAAGCCAAAAGAGAGGATGGGTGTACTAGGGCCAACAATGAACTCCAGATGCATCATGCACCATTTTGTGCATCTGGCTTTGCATGGGGAATCAAACCAGAATAGACAGCTTGGTAAGCAAGCGCCTTCAACAGCTGAAACATCTCGCCCGTCCTCTTTTGCTCCTTATTGTCCATCCTGCTGGCTCCTAGTCTGCCTCCTACAAACCTGCACCCAGTGGACAGGGAAAGTAAGGTGCTGATCCAGAAATATGTGGTTAGTCACCTGATCAGAAATAAATGCAACCCATCACTGGAAACTCGGTCCATTTCACAATAAAGACGTGCTCTGCTTCTGTGCTGGTTGGATTCAGGTGTCCCCAATAATCTCAGGTGTTCTGAATGCTAGGTTCCCAGCTGATGGAGATTTGGAAATAAACGCCTCCAGGAGGCAGTGTATTGTTGGGGGCAGGCCTATGGGTGTTATAACCAGTGTCCCCATGCCAGTGTTTGGCACAGTCTCCTGTTGCTATGGTCCACCTTACGTTGTCCAGGGGTGATGCCCAGCCTCTGCTCATGCCGTCGTTTTCCCCTGCCATCATGGAGCTTCTCCCTCGAGTCTGTAAACCAAAATAAACCTCTTTTCCCCCACAAGCTGCTCTTGGTTGGGTGATTTCTACCAGCAATGCGAACCTGACTGCCAAAGCTTCTAACAGACCGCCCCCTCCCACACGCACACACACAGAAGACAGGAGGGGTCTGAGGCCCTCTGGGGAGCCACTTCCGTACCCCTAGTAGGACACTGTGCATCTAAGACAATGCCACAGGGTGGAAAAGCAGTGCGATGTGTCAGGGGTGACAATAACACACAGAGCTACGGTGATGTGACCCAGCATTCATCTCCACACCGATGGACAAGGCCATACCAGGATGTTAGGTGAGGACACCAGGACGGGGCTCTGAACCTTGCCCAAGACAGCAGAGCTCAGCACAAACACAAATGCCATCCAATCTGAAGCTATTTTCCCACCTTGCCCTCCCCGCTCCAGGAGGAGGAGCCCTACCAAGCCATTAGGGTGTGGGATAGGGAAGGCAGCATCAGGAGAGGACACACAGGGGACTCAGCTCTCCCCCTCCTCCCCGGCCCCGAGGCTGGAGGCTGGAGATGAATCCGTCTGCCTTAAGGTGCTGTGCGTCTGTATTAATCACACTCACCCTCAAGTCTATTTCCACTGCTTTCCTGAAAGTTTTTCAACTCGTTTGAGTACTGACCCAATACCAGTCAGGAGCAGCTAGAGAATTGTCCGTGCGCTTGTTTATTGTGAGGAAGCTTAGTTGCCAGGGATCTGTTAAATAAAATACCATGGTGTTTTGTTCACTCGTTGTGACCCATCTAAAGGTCTCCATTTGCAGCTTGGAGAGGACACAGCTTTCTCTCCTCTGGTGTTTTCAAAAGTGCCTGGTGCATGTGACAATGGCTCACAGATTGCGGTCCTCACAGGGTTGGCTTGTTCCTATGACAATGGCAAGTGAGCAGGCACTTCTCTTCTCCCAGCCTCCTTGCCAACCTCAGGGAACAGAAGCCAAAGGGCAGGAGGAGTCCCAGGATGAGGGAGGGACCAGGTGGAAACCCGCCCTTCAAGTGAGCCCGGGGCACAGGGCAGCCTGGAGAATGGTGCATAGAGCTGCCCATGTGGCTGGACTACACACGAGGCGCAGCCTGAGCCAGACGGGTCTCTGGGCTAGGAAGAACATGCCAGCGTCTTGCCTCATTAGTCTGAAGCAAGACGTTGGTGATCCTGACACCTGAGCTCAAAGTTAAAGAAAGGCATGGAAAATAACTGGGGATAGGTAAGGGAACCTAAGCTGGGTGTGGTGGCGCACACCCTTAATCCCAGCACTCGGGAGGCAGAGGTAGGAGGATCGCCATGAGTTTGAGGCCAGCCTGAGACTACATAGTGAATTCCAGGTCAGCCTGGGCTAAAGTGAGACCCTACCTCAAATAAACAAAAACCAAAAACAAGGTGGGGGGAGCCTGAGGTGTGACAGGTGAGGGAGAACTTGGCCTGTGATGGGTGGGCTGCCACAGCAGGTACAGGTGTGGTACTCACAGGGCCGTTGTGAAGGATCCTGTAAGTAGGGTACTGCGGGGGCACTAAGCTTGCAGCCCCAAGCCTTGTGATTTCACTGGAGGCTGCCATCCTTCCCAGGGAAAATGAGCTATTCCTGATTCATCTTCCTCGCACCTTAGTCTCTCCTAGCTCAGGGTAAAGTATCTGAACAGGAGCTTCCTCTTGCTTCCTGAGTCTGCGTAAATCTAGCTCAATCCGCCCTTCCTGTCTCAGGGTGGCAGGTGACTCACTGCCCCTGCACACCCCTTCCCCAACACCACCCTCTTGCTACCACCCCTGTCCCTTCTCAGCCTCCACCTTCAGCTCCTGGTAGCAGCCAGTACAAAGGCAGACTCGGTTGCCTTCATTGTAGACGACAGCACAAAAACACAATAAAATAAAATGAATGTTTTCTCAGCAAGAAATTCATTAGATGAGTTACTGTTGTAATTTAATAATGGGATGGGAAACTACAGCAAATTATCAAAGTATATAATTAGAGTAAATCTGTTTTAAGGTCCTTTATTGCTTAGTATTCTCAGATCTTACCTTCCTTCATCTTCATTCCCCACCACCACCCCTCCCCTGTTTTGAAAGAAGCGGAGGGCAGTGGCTGATTTCTATGGAGTGGGGGGTGCCTCAGCTGAAACACTGCCCCATCTTCCCTGGAGGACAGTGTGCCTGCCAAGTCTGAGACCTCGGGCTGACCCCTCCAGGACCAAGGAGCATCTCTTTCCCCACAGACCCCTAATCCTACCTCTGCTGGAACCTTGCAGCCAGGGAATTAACTTTATTTTTTTAAACACTTTTTAAAGTTTTTTAAGCTTTTATTTTTTATTTATTAGAGACAGAGAGAGGGAGAGGGAGAGAATGGGCACACCAGGGCCTCTAGCCACTGCAAATGGACTCCAGACACATGTGCCACCCTGTATATCTGGCTTACTTGGGACCTGGAAAATCGAACCTGGGTGCTTAGGCTTCGCAGGCAAGCCTTAACCACTAAGCCACCTCTCCAGCCTGGGGATCACTTTAGACCTAAATGCCAAGCTGGCCAACGCTGAATGAGATGACGAAGGGGTCCTGGGTAGTGTGGGAGACCATCCCTCACATAGGACACACAGATGGCATGGACCCCTAGACCTCAGATTTGCCAAAGATCATATCCCATCCCCCATTTCTACATGGCTCAGTGGGTAAAGTGCCTGCCACACAAGCATGAGGCCCTGAGTTCAGATCCTGAGCACCCACGTAAAAGCCTGGCATGGTGGTACGAGCCTACAATCCCAGTGCTGGGGAAGTGGAGACAGGGCATCCCTAGGGCTTGCTGGCTAGCTAGTCTAGCAAAATTGGGAAGTTCCAGATTCAGTGAAAGACCTTGCCTAAAAAAGAAATGGTAGAGAGTGATTAAGGAAGACTCTGGACATCAATCTCGGGCCTCCACAGATATGCACACACATTTACACACACGTGTACCCACACACACAAATATGCATACACCCACAATACACATGTAGAAAAATGAATACATAAAAAATATGGGGCAACAGGAAACTAAACCTCAGAAGTCTCAGAACTTGCCCAGCATCACGTGGCTGGACACGGTAGATCTGGGATTTGATCTCAAGGCCTGGACTTCCAACCAGGTGGGTCCACAAAACATGCACCCTGGGGTTCCTCGCTGCTGTGTGCCAAAGCAGCTAGACGCTCGGCCGGCCACACCGCAGCAGGGCTCAGAAGATGAAGGGACAGAGGCACGGTGCACAGCTCTCATTCTGGGTTAGTCTTACTCTCTGGAATTCAGTGTGAAGGTGAGGGGAGCCCCAGGGTGAGGGGTCTGGGGTACTCTGGTGTGAGAAGTGTAAAGGGCACTGGCATGGGGGGCGTCAGAAAGCCCAGTATGAAGAGGCGTGGGGGCCACAGCGTGAGGAGTTTGGGGAGCCCAAGTTGTACAGTCACATCAAACCCAAGCTCCTGTACCCACAAAATGAAAGGAGTGAATTCCCTTCATCAGAAGGCCTTGTTGGGCGTGGTGGCGCATGTCTTTACTCCCAGCCCTCGGGAGGCAGGGGTAGGAGGATCACCACGAGTTCGAGGCCGCCCTGAGACCATATAGTGAATTCCAGGTCAGACTGAGCTAGAGGGAAACCCTACCTCAGAAAACAAAAAAACAACAAAAAAAAAGGCGGCCCACATTGTGTCCTCAGGGACTCATCAGACCTTGAGCGTGGCCTTGCCTACTGGAGAAGGGACCACAGCCCATCTTCCCCGGGGCAGGAGGGTTGGGAAAGAAGTTTATGTCCTTCTGAAGTAAGTTCAGTGAAAGAATGTTTGGGGACCATCCAAACCCACAGTAATGTGACTGTCTTTTACAGACCCCTCAGTCTGCACTCTGGAACCAAGTGACCCGGACAGAAGCAAAGCCAAGTGCCACTTTGTTAACAAAATGAGTTCTTGGCTTTAGAAAGAACGTAACTCCCTAGAGAAGCAAAGAGATCTTCCCTGGCACCAGCAGCGCTGCCTGGGTGTCAGATCAGATGGTGCCCACAGCCACTGTCCCACCCCAACCAGCAGAGGTCCCATCTTCCCAGCCCAGCACTGAGCTAAGCTTCCTCTGTGAAGAGAACAGGAGTAGCTGGGGGCACTGGAGGAGGGAGGAGAAGGGAGGACGACTGAGAATCTATGCAAATGAAATGCAAAGTGATATGCAAATTGGAGCTGCTCTTCCTGGATCCCCAGTTGTTTTTCCCTGTCTGAACCTCAGTAGCCCTCTCCGATTTCTGAAGGCCACCTTCTCCTTCCAGTTCTGTGTACCCGCAAGGACTGGGAGCCACGTGATGGGGTGGGTCAGCAGAGCTTCCCAGAGGGTAGGGGCAGGCCAGCTGCTGACCTCCCACAGGCCTGACAGGTGTCAGAGCCTGATGTCCTGATGTCACAGTTTCTGGGACTCCTTCTCTGCCTGTTTCCGTGCAGCCCGTCTTTCCAGTCCAGGGCAGTGCCAAAGCTAGACACACAAGGCCCCAGGGATGCCTCGGTGCAGAGTGAAAGCTGTGGGCATGCCAACCTTCTGATCTTGCTGCGGCTACAGGGGTCACCCCTGAGCCCACTCACGGTGTTGTGTGTGGTGCTTCCCCCCAAGACTTACAGATTCATGAGGAAAGACAGCTGGGTGGGCACTGTGTCTCGCTGACCATCCAAGGCGGGTCCTTTACTCCCAACCCCCCCGAGCAGAATGGCTATGTCAGAAATGAACATCGGCAGAGCCCTCCCCCCCATCACACCTTATGCCACAGAGCTCTGTACAAGGATGAGGCCATTCATCATGGCCATGAGTGCCAGGGCGCCTGACAAGGACAGGCTGAGCACCAGCCCCAGTCCAGGGCCAGCCAGCAATGGGGATTCTCTGTGTTACTTCCTGCCCACCCACCCTCACCACCCCAGTGCTCACGCTGAATCAGAGCATGCTCAATTCATTTCCAAAGTAGGGGCTCCCCATCTCTGTATGGTGGAGATCAGCCTCTATCTAAACTCTGGCCTAAAGAGAAATCCAGCATTCTGCCACCAGAGGCCTCAGTGCTTCCTTTCCATGCTTGCTGGCCCTCTCTGAACCAAGGGGACAGGAAAAGAATGCTGTGGACAAAACCAAGTCCCCCCAGTTAATATGTCCAAGTGGGGACTGGAGAGATCGCTCTCCATGTACAGGCAGATGCACAAGGTGGCACATGCACCTGGAGGTCGCTTGCAGCGACTGGAGGCCCTGGTGCACGCCAAGACTCAGGAGGCAGAGGTAGGAGGATCGCTGTGAGTTCAAGGCCACCCTGAGACTACATAGTGAATTCCAGGTCAGCCTGGGCTAGAGTGAGGCCCTACCTCGACCCCCTCCCAAAAAATAAATATGTCAGAGTCCCACCTCACAGTGATACTGTACTTAGAGACACGTCCTCTGGGGTACTTAATGCTGCAGGAGGTCTTGGGGGTGGGATTCTGTGATAGTAAATATGGATTGTCAACTTGACAGGATCTAGACTCACCTAGGAGACAAATCTCTGGGCATGTATCTGTGAGGGAGTTTCTAGATGGGGTTAAACAAGGCCTACCCTAACTGCAGGTGACACCCTCCCATGGGCCGGGGTCCTGGACTGAAAAGAAAGGGGAGAGAAAGCAAGTTGAGCGCCAGCATAAATCACCATCCGCTTCCTGACCATGGAGGCCACTGTCGCCTGGCACCAGCCTTGCTGCTGAAACACAGCTGGAGAAATGGCTCAGAGGTTAAAGGCACATGCTCGTAAAGCCTAAATGCCCAGGTTCAATTCCCCAGTACCTGTGTAAAGCCAGATATACCAAGTGGCACATGTGTCTTCAGTTCAGTTGCAGTGGCGGGAGGTCACTGCTTCACGCTCCTGCCGCCACAACTTCCCCGCATGGTGGACTGTTGAAACCCTCTCCCTGACGTTGCTTTTATCAACTGTTCTGCCACAGCAACAACAACATAAAAGGTAACTAACTGAGGCCCTCGAGATGGAACGAGTGCCCCTGCATGAAGAGTCACTTCCCTCTCCACCATGAGAACACACAGCTGGAGGGTGGCATCTTCAGGGCAGGGAGAGACTGTCATCAGAAACAGCCGTGCTGGCGACCAGTCCTTCAGTCCCAGGCACTGTGGGAAATCAATGTCTGCGGCCTCAGCCCCCAGCCGGTGTACTTCGTTACAGAGCCCGCAGCCAAGTAGATTGGTGCAAATGCCTTATTTGCCTTTTAGGACTAATTAACACAGGCTGGGCGTAGTGGCACATGCCTTTAATCCCAATGCTCAAGAGGCTGAGATGTGAGGATCACTCTGTTCAAGGCCAGCCTGGGCCTACAGAGTGAGTTTCAGGTCAGCCTGGACTAGAATGAGGCCCTACCTCAAAAACAAATAAGAAAGAAGAACCAGCTGGGCATGGTGGTGCACGCCTTTAATCCCAGCACTCGGGAGGCAGAGGTAGGAGGATCGCCATAAGTTCAAGGCCACCCTGAGACTACAGAGTTAATTCCAGGTCAGCCTGGACCAGAGTGAGACCCTACCTCGAAAAACCAAAAAAAAAAAAAAAAAAGAAAGAAAGAAAGAAAAACCAATTAACACAGAGATGGAAAGGAGGGTGACCCACAGGCCACAAATAAGTCTCCAAAAATAAAAATAAAATAACAGGGCTAGAGAGATGGCTTACCAGTTAAAGCACTTGCCTGTGAAGCCTAAGGACCCAGGTTCAATTCCCCAGAACCCATGTAAGCCAGATACACATGGTGGCACATGTGTCTGGAGTTTATTTGCAGTGGCTAAAGGCCCTGGCATGCCCAATCTCTCTCCCCACCCCCTCTCATAAATAAATAAATAAAAATTTTTTAAGCCAGGTATGGTGGCGCACGCCTTTAATCCCAGCACTAGGGAGGCAGAGGTAGGAGGATCACCATGAGTTCAAGGCCACCCTGAAACTACATAGTGAATTCCAGGTCAGCCTGTACTAGAGTGAGACACTACCTCAAAAAAAAAAAAGAAAAGACTTTTTTAAAAGATTTTTTTTAAAGCAACATAAAAACAAAAGTCTGATCTGCCTGGAACCCCAAGACAGAGGAGGTTCTGGATGTTACCCTGAGCACACACATTCCCTGCCTCCCTCTGCTCAAAGCTCCGTTCTGGATAGACTAGCAGCTGCCAGCCAGCCCCCTGCAGGCACAGCCCAAGATGCATGTCTTTGGCGTGTATTGGAGTCTTTTCAGCTCAGGCCATCTCTGAGCTGCATGAGTCAAAGATAGAAACAACACGGGAAGTGTGTACCACAGCCCCAGGCCCCAGGCACACACCCACCAGGGCAGCTCCTGGGAATCCCACCCACCCTGCATGATAGTTGAGGGGACACCACAATTACCACAATGATAAACAGGCTGGTGCAGAAGTCTGCTCCACAGAGCACCTACCAATTAGAGGTGGGGATGTGGCGGGTAAGAGCAGCTGGGCCTCTGATTAGCTGTGTAACTTCAGACTTCCTCCTAATTTCCCTGGGCCTCCGTCTTCAGGTCTGTGAAACAGACACCGTGTAGGCCGCATCATGAGCTCCGCAACGAACTATGCTGTGATTTATCACAGGCTATGGTGCAAGAATCGAGTTACGTACCTCTCCATATTTCATATCCTATGAGGACAGGGAGGTGCTATCAACACCTCTATCCTACAGGCAAGAGACTGTGGCATGTGACAGGTCATTTATCCACCTATCATGACACAGTAAGGCAGGACTGGAGTCACACCTAGGCATCCTTCTCCAGTTCCTGCATCTCAGTCACTGTCTCCTGGTACCAGCCTTGCTGCTGAAACACAGCTGGAGAAATGGCTCAGAGGTTAAAGGCACATGCTTGTAAAGCCTAAATGCCCAGGTTCAATTCCCCAGTACCTGTGTAAAGTCAGATATACAAAGAGGCACATGTGTCTTCAGTTCAGTTGCAGTGGCAGGAGGTCCTGGAGCATGCCTTCTCTCTTTCTTTCTTTCTTTCTCCCTCCCTTCCTCCCTCCCTCCCTCCCTCTCTCCCTCCTTCCCTCTCTCTCTCTCTCTCTCCCCCTCCCTCCTTTCTCTCTCTCAAATAATTTTTTAAATATTTTATTTATTTATTTACTTATCTGAGAGAGAGAGAGAGGCAGATAGAAAGAGAGAATGGGCATGCCAGAGTCTCAAGCCACTGAAAGCAAACTCCAGACACATGCACCACCTTGTGCATCTGGCTTACATGGGTACTGGAGAATTACACCTGGGTCCCTAGGCTTCGCAGACAAGTGCCTTAGCCAAGAAGCCATCTCTCCAACCCTAAATAAATACTTTAAAAACAAATACCTGGGGACTTGAGGGATGGCTTAGAGGGTAAGGCATTTGCCTGCAAAGCCAAAGGACTCAAGTTCGATTCCCCAGGACCCACGTTAGCCAGATGCACAAGGTGATACATGCATCTGGAGTTCGTCTGCAGGGGCTAAAGGCCCTAGTGTGCCCATTCTCTCCCCCCACCTTCTCTCTATAAAATAAATAAATTTAAAATAAAAAACCTGGAAGAGCACTGGGTGCAGAGAGGGCTGGCAACACAATGTGGCTGCCAAGTGACCCTAGTCTTACCATTGTGGGTCAGTGTCTTGTGCTAACCCTCTCCCATGAGTTGGTACAGGCTATTGTTGCTTTATAACAAGCGGCCCCAAAACAATGATCTGAAATCAGCTTCACATTTGTGAGCTCCGGTGGCTCAGAGGTCCAGACACAGCCTAGCCGGGTCTTCCAGTTCAAGGGCATCATAAGCTGCTATCAAAACTGGGAATACATGCTGGAGAGATGGCTTGACAGTTAAGGTGCTTGCCTGCAAAGCCAAAGGATTCCCCAGGACCCACATAAGCTAGATGCATAAGGTGGCGCATGTGTCTGGAGTTTGTTTGCAGTGGCTGGACACCCTGGTACTCCCATTCATTCTCTCTCTCTCTCTCTCTCTCTCTCTCTCTCTCATAAATGAATGAATGAATGAATAAAAGTAAAATAAACCTGGGAATACCAGTCATCTGAGAAAAGGCTCCACCTCCAAACTCACCCTGTTGGCATCATGAGTACTTGACGGGCTATTGGACCTGGTTCTTGCTGGCTGTCAGCCGGAGGCCACCCTCTGCTCCTGGGCACATGGCCCCCTCCATGACACAGAGCAGCGACATTTGCTTTTTTCAGAGCCTGCAAAGAGGAGGGTGTCCCTGCCAGACAGCATGACTTACAACCTTAAGGTGATTACATACATCTGGCCAGTTTAGTCTTGCTGGACTCCAGGGGAAGATGCTACAAACTAAACACAAGGCAAGAATCACAGAGGAACCCTGCTAAGCCATGATGTGATGCAGCAGTGACACATGGGCATGTCCCCAGTTCCCAAATGCAGGAGGAAACATGAGGGCAGGTGAGGGACCAGTCTGTGCCCTGTTTATCATCCCTGTTTCCATTTCCAGAGCTCACCCAGTACATAGAGATAGGGTTGCTGCAGAGACCCAGCAGAGGCAGAGCAGGGGCTGGAGTTCCTGTGCAGGGACCGGAGAGAACGTGGTGGGGGCCGGTTCTTCGCCGCCGCACCCCCAGCACCTATCAGGCCCCGGGATGCTCCGCGTGCTGTCGGCATCTGCAGATGAGATGTGTGGGTTGGTTGACGGTGGCAGGTGGCTGCTCAGCCTGGCTTCCACCCAAGCGGTCACTATGGGGAGAGGAAAAGAGGTCGCCCGGCCTCAGGTGTGCACCGCCGCCTCCCCTGGCTATCATCTCATCGCAAGTGGGCCAGCAGAGGAATGGAGAGGCTGTGGTGCTTTGAAGCAGAAGTCCCCATGGACGCCTGAGTTCTGAGTGCTTAGTCCCCAGCTGGTGGCAGTGCGGGAGGAAGAACTGTGCTGGAGGAAGTGTGTAGTGGGGGGTGAGCTAAGAGATGTTCTAGCCTCCCCCCCCCACACCTTGTCAGAGTTTGGCTCTCTCCTCCCTGCTGCTGCTTTCCACCTGCTGTGGCTGAGGTGATGTCCAGCCTCTGCGCACGCCATGCTTCTCCTGCCGTCATGGAGCTCCCCCTTAAAACTATAAACCAGGGGCTGGAGAGATGGCTTAGCGGTTAAGCGCTTGCCTGTGAAGCCTAAGGACCCCGGTTCGAGGCTCAGTTCCCCAGGTCTCACGTTAGCCAGATGCACAAGGGGGCACACATGTCTGGAGTTTGTTTGCAGTGGCTGGAGGCCCTGGCGCGCCCATTCTCTCTCTCTCCCTCTATCTGTCTTTCTCTCTGTGTCTGTCGCTCTCAAATAAATAAATAAAAAACAAACAAACAAAAAAAACATATAAACCAGAAGACGTCCTTTCCTCCCATCAGCTGCTTCTGGTCAGGCGCTTTGTCCCAGCAACAAGAAAGGAGCTCCGGGGCTGGAGAGATGGCTTAGCGGTTAAGCGCTTGCCTGTGAAGCCTAAGGACACTGGTTTGAGGCTCGATTCCCCAGGACCCACGTTAGCCAGATGCACAAGGGGGCGCACATGTCTGGAGTTTGTTTGCAGTGGCTGGAGGCCCTGGCGCGCCCATTCTCTCTCTCTCCCTCTATCTTTCTCTTTCTCTGCCTCTTTCTCTGTCTGTCGCTCTCAAATAAATAAAAACTGACGGGAGCCTCTTCACTGGGCAGGAAGGGCGAAAGCCCACGGTAGCAAAGCCTCCCTGACAAAACCCTGCTGGTGGCAGCATCTAGTGAGGACTTTTATGATAGCAGTGCAATTGTGAAAGAAAAAACTGATTAAAAAATTGGTTTCAAAGCTTTCGATGCAAGAGTTCATTTGTTTCCTCATTCATGCACTAAATAAACCCCTAATTAATCTTGAACCTTGAAGAAAGGAGACTGGATTGCCATTTTCTCCATAAGGACACACTTCACGTCTGGGAAGTTTGAAGAGGCTCTTCAGCATTTTCCTTCAGTGTTGTTCCCTCAGCATTTAGAGTGGCTTCATTAGGCTGTCGAGGCTGCTAATTGCATTACCATATCTTTAAGCTTCATAGGTGCGGGTCAGGTTCACCATCCTCCAGATTGTTCCATCAATTTGCCAGTTTGACATGTCAGAAACACAGTGCACTTTTTGCTTCCGGAAGCTAGAGAAGCTGAGCCAACTGGGCACAGTCTTCGGGTGGGGGACAGGGTGGCAGCTGGTCACCACCATGGGGAGGGGAGGGGAGGGGAAGGGAGGGGAGGGGAGGGGAGGGGAGGGGAGGGGAGGGGAGGGGAGGGGAGGGGAGAGGAGGAGAGGAGAGGAGAGGAGAGGAGAGGAGAGGAGAGGAGAGGAGAGGAGAGGAGAGGAGAGGATCTAGGTCTAGACTTCTTTCACTCAAAGAAAATATTGCTGCAGGGGCTGAAGAGATGGCTCAGCAGTTAAGGCACTTGCCTGCAAAGCCTAATGACCCAGGTTTGATCCCCAGTACCCGTGTAAAGCCAGATGCACAACGTGGCACATGCATCTGGAGTTCATTTGCAGTGGCTGGGGCCTTGATGTGTTCTCTCTCTCTCTCTCTCTCTCTCTCTCTCTCTCTCTCTCTCTCCCTTCAAATAAATTATCTATATATCTATATCTATATCTATATCTATATCTATATCTATATCTATATATATTACATCTACAGAACCAGGCTTTGTGGTGCCACTTGTGACCCCAGCACTCATGAAGCTGAAGCAGGAGGGACACGTATTTGAGGTTAGCCCAGGCTGTGTAACAAGACCCTCTATAAAACTTGAATACATAATAATTAAAAATATTTTTAAATATTTATTTGTTTGAGAAAGAGAGAATGTGGGCATGCCAGGGCCTCTTGCCACTGCAGATACACTCCAGATACATGCGCCACTTTGTGTGTCTGGCTTTACATGGGCACTGAGGAATCAAACCCAGGTTGTCAGGCTTTGCAAGCAGGCGTCCTTTAACTGCTGAGCCATCTTTCCAGCTTTAAAAATATTTTTTTTGCTTGTGTGTGCATGTGTAATGTGGTGTGTGTGTATGCATGTGTGTGTGTGCGCACACGCATGTGTGCATGTGTCCCATGTACTCATCGGTGATGGAATGAGTTCACCTGTGCTGGTAAGACAAGAACATCAATGTCCCATTCACCACTCTTCCTCAACTATTTGAGCCGGAGAGTCTTGCTGACCCTGGAATTGGCCTCTTTCTTTTTTTAGATGTGGTCATTCTTGGGTCTTTGCTCCCCCAAGGGACTGGGGTTACAGATGTATATGGCCATGTCCACCTGCTTATGCAGGTCCTAGGAGTCAAACTTGAGTGCTCCCTCAGGCCCTTCTCTGTCTCTCAGAGTTGCACAGAAGTTCTTTTAACCACTGACCCATCTCTCTATCCCTAAATATTTCTTGTAAGAGAAAAGTGGAGTTTGGGGCTAGGGAAATGGTTCAGTGGGTAACAGCGCTTGCCACGCAAGCAGGAGGGCCCGAGAAGTTTGCTGTTCCTGCACCCACATAAATGGCTGGACATAGCCACACATACCTGTAACCCCAGTTCTGTGGAAAATAGAGATCAGAGAATCACTGGGGGCTTGCTGGTCAGCCAGTCTGACTGAAAAACAGCAGCTCCAGGTTCAGTGAGAGACTCCATCTCAAGGAAACACACAGATGGGCAAAAAGAGGACGGTGGCTTTGGCCTTTGCATATGTGCATGGGGTGTACACATCTGCACACACACACACACATACACATGTACGCACCACATGCATGTACCTCACACATATGCCCACCCCCCCCACACACGCTAGTTACAAGTCATTGTGGTGACATCATTCCCACAGGGAAAAAAAACCTCCAGCACTCCAGCCAAGGAAAGAAAAGCAAAATGAGCTTGTGTGTGCATGCACGTGTGTTTGTATATAGATAGATGAGAACATATGCACACATGCATGTTTATATAGATATAAATATATACGCATATATATGAATATCTATATAAGTATGTTTAGACAGAGATAAATATGTAGAGATATAAATAAATGTACATATGTGTGTTTAGGTGGATAAAATATATATGTATATATAAATATCTATATATGTATGTAGATATAAATATACATATGCATCCATGTGAGTATCTACATCTATGTCTATGTGGCTATAAATATCCATGCATAGATATAAATATACATATGTAAATGTAAGAAGATTTTTTTAAATTTCTTTGAGAGAGAGAGAATGGGTGCACCAGGGTCTCCTGCTGCTGCAACCAAACTCCAGATGCACACACCACTTTGTGCATCTGGCTTTACATAGGTGCTGGGGAATTAAACCCAAGTCATTAGGTTTTACAGGCAAAAGCCCCAATGGCCAAGCCACCTCTCTAGCCTTCTTTTCTTCCTAAGCATGTTTGGGCTGGGGAGATGGCCCAGAGGTTAAAGGTGCCCACTTACAAAGCCTGATGGTCTAGGTTCAATTCACCAGTGCCCATGTAAAGCCAGAGACACAGAATGGCCCATGTATCTGGAGTTTGTTTCCAGTAACAAGAGGCTCTGGAATTCTCTCTCTCTCTCTCTTTCTCTGCGTGTGTGTTTGCAAATAAATAAAAATATTTTTAAAGGAAAGCATGTTTAACAGCTGAACCATCTCCCCAGCCCTAAGCAGACTGAAATGTATGCTTATGCAGATGTGATATGAATGTGTGTGCCCCTTGCTTTCCCTTGATTTCCTCACTTGGTGCCACCAATCCAATACTCTTCCCCCAGGAAGGAGGAGTGTTATCCCACACCTGACCAGATGGGTGGGGCTTATGTGAGGGTCTCCTGTGGCTCAGATGCTGCCCCAGGCCCGCTTCAGTTTCCTCAACTGTGGAATGGGATAATAACAAATACTAGCAGGGTGGTTTTTCTTTTCTTCCTTTCTTTCTTCCTTGCTTTTTTTCTTTTTGGCAGGGTTGGGGGAGGGTGGTGTATGTTTGAGTGACGTGTGTGAGTGTGGACATGCATGTGCCACAGTGCGTGTGAGATGGTCAGAGGATAACTTCCAATGTCAATCCTCATCTGAGGCAGGGTCTCTCGTTGTTCATTGCTGTATTCATCAGATTAGCTCTTCCTCAGAGCTTCTGGGCAATTCTTTCTCCAACTCCCTTCTTGCCAAAGGTACCCTGGGGTTAAAGATGTCCACCAGAGCACCTGGCACCCACCTGGGATCCGGAAATCTGAAATCTGAGCCCAGGGTCTCACACTTGTGCAGCAAGCACTTTATCCATGAAGCCATCTTCACATTTCCTGTATATATATTTTTTAATTTATTTATTTGCAAACAAAGAGAGACAGACAGAGAGAGAATGGGCACACCAGGGCCTCTAGCCACTGCAAATGGATTCTAGACACATTTTCCACTTTGTGCATCTGGCTTTACATGGCTACTGGGGAATCAAACCTGGATCCTTAGGCTTTACAGACAAGCACCATAACTGCTGAGCCATCTCTTGCCTACCCCCTGTTTTTTAAAATATGTATTTATTTGATTATTAGACAGAGAGAGAGAGAGAGAGAGAGAGAGAGAGAGAAATTTGTGCTCTAAGCCCTTCTACCTCTGTAAATGAAATCCACATTTTGGATCTGGCTTCACATGGGTACTGGAGAATCCAGCCTAGGCATGCAAGCAAGTGTCTGTAACCACCGAGCCTTCTCTCCATCCCCCTAACCCTAACCCTAGTTATTATGAAGGTTAAAGGACGTGATACAGGTAAACTTGGGGCAAAGCCTGGTCTCTATTATTATTTCCATCATTACTGCTTTACAACGTATGCACAAACAGATGCTAAGAGTAAGTGTGGCCATCTCAGCACTTGGGAGGCTGAGGCAGTAGGATCATGAGTTCCAGGCCAGCCTGAGCTACATAGCAAGTCCTAGGCCCACCTTGACTATGTAATGAGGCCACGTCCTAGAAAAACAAAGACTACCCAGAAGGGGATGCTACAAAGACTGGGAAGATGGTTCAGCAGGTTCAGTTAGGCTTGGGAGAAGAGATGTCCCACGAGCTAAGCTGCCTGCAAGTTGTGCAGCTTCTCCGAGTCTTCACCCACACTGGGGCAGGCTTTTAGGCAACGAGTCACTCCTGCTCAGTACGTAACCCCAACAAAGTCACTGGCTCACCAACTTTTGTGGGCTCTGTGGGATCTGACATCTGACATCTAGGATGACTAGATGTCCATTTGCGTCTCCCCAAGAAAAGTTAAGGCAACAGTAGAGGAGACAGGAGTATCATCGGGGCTCCCTGTGTTACTGAAAAACTAGGGAACTCAGGCTGGAGAGATGGCTTAGTGGTTAAGGCATTTATTTGCCTGCAAAGCCAAGGGACCCCAGTTTGATTCCCCAAGACCCACGTAAGCCAGATGCACAAGGGGGCCCATGCATCTGGAGTTTGTTTGCAATGGCTAGAGGCCATGGCGTGCCCATTCTCTCTCTCCCTCTCTCTGCCTCTTTCTCTCGCTCTCTCTCTCAAATAAATAAATAAACAAAAATTTTAAAAGAAAAAAAAATAGGGAACTCCAGGTTCAGCAAGAGATTCTGTCTCAGGGAAATAGGGTGGAAGAGCGACAGAGAACACCTGATGTCCTCTTCCTCCCTCCACGTGCATATACGTAAGGTGTGTGCATCTGTACACAAGCATGAATGCATCATGCATGCATGCGAACACATACATCACACACACACACACGGAGGCTAAGAAGCACAGCTCTGTCTAGTAACCACTGATAGCTATAAACTGCTTAGCCAGTCACTTCTCTCCTCACAAAAAATGCCCCAGGGCAGCTGAGCGTGCCACTCTGAGACTCTACATAGTGAATACCTGGTTAGCCTGGGCTAAAGTGAGACCCTACCTCGGAGGGGGGTGCGGGGGGATGCCCCTAGGCTCCCCAGAATCTTTAGGCAAAGTCCTTCAAGAACTGGAGGTGACAAACGCTTGTCACACCACACCCTCCCCCACCTGCGGAGCCAGCTGCACAACCAACGTCATCAGCGAGGACAGTGGGGGGGGTGGGGGGACAGGGCTCCTCTGGAGAAACGCACAAACCCTCTCAAGCTAGCCAAACAAGTTTGCAGAGCATCCAACCAGCATCTGCACCCAGGCTTCGGGGCCAAACGGAAATGACAAATTCTGAAATCCACACCCCCCAGGATTACTTCTCAGGTCCAGGCGGGGAGCTTTCTCTCAGTAGGAAATGCCCAGCCATGTCAGCATATATCCTTGACTGCCGGCCCGTGTCACTGCAGGTGTCTTGCCTCGTTCAACATTATTTTTCAGAGGATTAGATAGCAGTGCTAGCTCAACTCGTGGTTATCAGTGGCCACTGCAGAAACCTGGACCTTGCATTTACCGCAGAAACAAAATAAAGGAATAGAGGGCTGGAGAGATGGCTTAGCGGTTAAGCGCTTGCCTGTGAAGCCTAAGGACCCCGGTTCAAGGCTCGGTTCCCCAGGTCCCACGTTAGCCAGATGCACAAGGGGGCGCACGCGTCTGGAGTTCGTTTGCAGAGGCTGGAAGCCCTAGCGCGCCCATTCTCTCTCTCTCCCTTTATCAGTCTTTCTCTCTGTGTCTGTCGCTCTCAAATAAATAAATAAAAAATTTTTAAAAAAAATAAAGGAATAGAACCTTCCAGGACACAGAAAACTGACCTAAATGGCAAGGTGAGGACAGGTACAAAAACAGAAAACAGGCCAGGTGGTAGTGGCGCATGCCTTTAATCCCACCACTTGGGAGGCTGAGGTAGGAGGATCATCGTGCGTTCGAGAACAGCCTGAGACTATTACATAGTGAATTCCAGTTCCAGGTCAGCCTGGGCTAGAGCAAGACCCTACCTCAAAAAACAAAACAAAAAGCAGAAAACCAATGTAGGAGCCAACAAGGAAAATACTGTCTTTTTGTTGTTGTTGTTGTTTTTCTGAGATAAGGTCTCACTTTAGTCAAGGCTGACCTGGAATTCACCATGTAGTCTTAGGGTGGCCTTGATCCTCCTACCTCTGCCTCCAGAGTGTCGGAATTAAACACCTGGCCTAAAAATACTGTCCTGATTAAAGATAGTGGAGGAGCCATAGGACTCGCCTTTAAAATGCATACATTTTGCTGGTGTTTTTTTGTTTGTTTTGTTTTGCAAATTGTGGGGGGGGGCAGGTTGTGTGCGCACTTATGATGACTGATGTGATATGTTTTTGGCTTTTAGAACAAGAAAAGTCACCAGGGCCCCATCTGTTATGTTTATGCCAAAAGAAGTAAACCTTAGCACTTAGAAGGTCGCTCACCCCCCCCCCCCAAGGCTGGGGAACAGAGCTGGCCCCATCCCCGGGGATGAGCAGCAGTAGACACTGGCTAAGACACACTTTGGCCTTATTGATCACAAAGCTTCATTACTTCTGTGGGCTGCAGATCAATAGGCTCACCGAAACATAATAGACTTTTTTTTTTTTTAAGAAAATCAATTAAACAGAATATTTTTTTACAGAACTGAGTTTGCACGGCCCTTTGTCACGGGTGTGTAGCTGAACGGCTGTGGCTCTCTCCAAGAGCTATCCCCATAATGAAGCCAGGGCCAGGCTGTGTTGAAAAGTCAAACTTGAGGGAAGAAGAGGATTCTTGAGAAAAGCAAAGATGGATTGACATCGCAGCCTTGCTAGAGAGCTCTAAGGTGACATGGGTCATCTGCCCGTATGTGGGCAAAACCTGGGCTTGTGTCTCTCCACTCTTGGTTTAAACAAACATGGAACTGAAACTTCTTGGAAAGCTCAGATTGATTTCTGAATTTCCCCATTTAGAAAGCTGTAGGAAACTCAGCAGGCATAAAGATGAAATACAGCCAGGCTGTGGCCGCACGGTTGCCACCGTGCTGCGTGAGCCCCTCTCCCCCAAGGCCTGTGGAGGAGCAGCTGGGGCTCAGGGAAGGTTTTGGGATGGTGGGGAAGGGAGGCTGCTAACCCTGGAGCTTCAGCCAACTGACCACACACATTCGATTTATCTTGTCTCTTTTGTTTTTGTACACGTGTGTATAGTGTGTTTGGTGTGGTATCTGCACTCATGTCCTCAGGGGAGGACAAACGTTGCCCTCGTTCATCTTCACTGTTTCCTTTAGAGTCTCACTGAACCCAGAGCTGACCAGACAGCCCCAGCAAGCCTCTGGTCTCCCCTCCCCATAGGACTGGGGTGACAGGCACATGTGGCCACACCCAGCTGCTTGTGTGGGTACAGGACGAATCAGGCCCCGTCAGTATAGGACAAACACTCTCACCCACTGAGCCATCTCCCCAGACCCACATCTGGTGTTTGTTTGTTTGTTTCCTCTGCTCACAGTGATGAAAGCTAATTTTCACTGCACTCCAGGGAGTGAGGAAGGGTGGGCAGCGCCACATGGAGGGATAAGGCCCCAAGTTGAGGTGCCCAGTGCCCATCCAGCCGGGTGGGCTCACCCATGGTGCCCTTGGCTTCTGCCTCTGTGGTGCTTTCTTCCTGTTCTGCCATGGCTCTGGGTGACATTTCAAAACGGAAGCAAACAGGCTCTCCTCCCCCTTCTGGCAACTCTGAAATAAACCACTGAAATGGATGGACACGGTGACGTGGTGCGGAGCCCAGCAGGACGGCAGCCAAAAGTCCACAGCCCTGCCAGACCAACCGCACGTCCCTGCTTGTGTGGAACTTCTAGAAATAAAGCCGCCAGTACCTCCACAGAGAAGCCGGGCATTGACATTTCAAACTCTCCCTTGGCCTCATTCTCCTGGCTTGTGTCATCCCTACACCAGGGTGGGGCTCAGCGGTTAAGGCGCTTGCCTGCAAAGCCTAATGACCTGTGTTCAATTCCCTAAGATCCACATAAAGCCAGATGCACACAGGGGCGCATGCATCTGGAGGCCGTTGGTAGTGGCTGGAGACCCTGGTGTGTCCATTCTCTCTGTCTCCTCTCTCTCTGCTTGCAAATAAATAAATAATTCCAAAAAAAAAAAGACCACCAGGGTGGAATCTCAGCCTAGATTTATGTCTTCTGGGGCATGTTTACCATCATGCCCTCTCATCTGTCTGTCTCTGGCTGCCTTGGGCTTGTCCTTCCACAACTCAGCTTCTCTTCCTGGGTGTCCCTTCCCACTTCTCTCTGGGTGGACAATGAGTCTCCATTCACGTCACCAACAGCTGTCTTCTGTGGGTGTTCCTGCTCTAGTTTTGTGTTGGAATTGAAAGGATTCTACATTGAATCAAAATCTGGGGTGAAGTAGGAAGCCCCATTCCTTCCTGCAGGGCTGAAAGAGAATCAGAAAGACCCTCAAATGCATCTCGGGCACAGAGGGAACTGCCTGCAGCCAAGATGTTGACTTGTGCCCTGAGCAGGAGCTTGTCTCCTCCTTAGTCTCCCTCCAGAGAGCTGTGTCAGGGAGGCTCCAGGGACTCCAGGATGCGTGTCTGCTGTAGGAGAGAGGAGACAGTGGAAAGAGGTAGAAATGTGGGCTGGAGAAATGGCTTAGCCATTAAGGTGCGTGCAAAGCCTAAGGACCCAGGTTCGATTTCCCAGGTCCCACGTAAGCCAGATGCACACTGTGGCTGGTGCCTGTGTCTGGAGTTCCTTTACAGTGGCTGGAAGCCCTGGCACACCCATCCTGTCTTTATATCTCTCTCTGTCTCCCTCTCTCTTTCTCTAACAAATAAAAATTTTTAAACAATCTCAAAAAAAATAAAAAACAACCAGAAAGAAGTAGAATTGGGAGCTAGGAGGATGGTGGGCAAGCGCACTTGCTGCACAAGCATGAGGAACTGAGTTTGACCTCTGGCACCATCGTGAAAAGCTGGGCATGGCTGTGCATGCATGTGACCCCAGGGCTAAGGAGGACACAGACAGAAGGACCACTGAGGCTCATTGGTCGGTTAGTCTAACCAAAACACAGGGAGCTCTGGGTTCAGCGAGAGACTGTTTCAGGGAAATAAGGCAGAAGAGGGATAGAAGAGGACGCCCGACGTCTTCCTCTGGTTTCCACGTGCATGCACACATGAGCTCCTGCACCCACGTGCATGTATTTGGCATGGGCACATACACAGGTCACGTGCATACGCCGTATGCGTGCTCAACCATAGCACGCGTTCATACGCCATATCACACACCACAGACCAAAGAAAGAAGTTAGGAAAGAGCGAGTATGCACAGTGGAAGAAGAGAAGTAAATGGAGGTCTTTCAGACTGAGTGATTTAGAAGAAACCGTTTCCGAGCTGTGTCTCGGGTCTTCTTAGATCTCACAGTACCTGCTGTAAGAGTCCCAGAACGCTGTCCCCCCATCCTCCTCTTCCCCTTCTCTTACCTGGCCAAGCTCAGGCTGGGTCCAGGATTTTGGAACCTCTTCCTGTTTAGTAATTGAGAACACCTGGGCTCAGAGGCGGGCCAGCCCCTGGGCTCCACACTCCACTCAGTCCCACGGTGAGGCTCCTCCCTCACAGGACAGTTTTCCTCCTCTTCCCAGAGCCCTTAAAATCCCTCCCTCCCTCCCTCTCTCTCTCTCTCTCTCCTTCAACCCCAGCACTAAAGAGCCAAAGGTAGGAGAATCTCTGAGTTCAACCCTGAGACTACAGAGTAAATAAATTCCAGGTCAGCCTAGGCTAGAGTGAGACCCTACCTTGAAAAAAAAAACCTCTCTCTGTTTACCCTGGGTTCCAAAATTTCTCCCCCCTCCCCGTCTATCTCTTTTTTTCTCCCTTTCTCTCTCTCATTGTTCTTGTTTTTTTTTTTTTTTTTTTTTGGTTTTTCCAGGTAGGGTCTCACTCTGGTCCAGGCTGACCTGGAATTAACTCTGTAGTCTCAGGGTGGCCTTGAACTCACGGCGATCCTCCTACCTCTGCCTCCCGAGTGCTGGGATTAAAGGCGTGCGCCACCACGCCCGGCTCCTGTTCTTGTTTTAATTTATTTATTTAAGAGAGGAAGAGAGAGAGAAGGAGAAAGGGTGTGTCAGAGCCTACATCTACTGTGAATGAACTCCAGATACATGTGCCACCTTGTGCATCTGGCTTACATGGGTCCTGGGTAATCAAACGTAGGGTCTCGGCCTTCACAAGCAAGTGCCTTAACCACTAAGCCATCTCTCTAGCCCTCTCCCTCTCTCTTTACCCAACATTCTGAAGCTTCTTGCCCCTCCCCCCCCCCACCTATCACCAGACCCTGCCAGGTTCCCCTGGCATTAAAATGAAAGCCTTGTCTGGGTGTGGTGGCACATGCCTTTAATTGCAACACTCTGGGGAGGGCAGAGGTAGGAGAATTGCTGTGAGTTCAAGGCCACCCTGAGACTACATAGTGAATTCCAGATCAGCCTGGGCTAGAGTGAGACCTTACCTTGAAAAAACAAAAGATAGAAAGAAAGAAAGAAAAAATCTGGGCAGGGTGATACACGCCTTTAATCCCAGCACTCGGGAGGCAGAGATAAGAGGATCACCATGAGCTCAAGGCCACCCTGAGACTACATAGTGAATTCCAAGTCAACCTGGACTAGAGTGCAACTCTACCTCAAAAAAAAAAAAAAAAGAAAGAAAGAAAGAAAAGAAAAAGAAAAAGAAAAAAGAAAGCAAAGAAAAGAAAGTCCTGAGTTCAAAAATTGGTCGGGGGCTGGATATGGCTTAGCAGTTACGGTGCTTACCTGCAAAGCCAAAAGACCCAGGTTTGATTCCTCAGGACCCACGTAAACCAGATGCACAAGGTGGTGCATGCGTCCAGAGTTCGTTTGCAGCAGCTGAAGGCCCTGGCATGCCCATTCTTTCTCTCTCTCTGCCTCTTTCTTTTTCTCTCTCTCTGTCTCCCTCTCTCAAATAAAATAAATAAATAAATAAGCAAATGTTTTAAGTTGGTCTCTGTTCCTCTATTTCGAACCCACAACCTGACACCTACAAGCAATCTCTGCAGAGTAGCAAATGAGGTGCCACGGACCTGTTTTAAACCCTCCACATTGAACCAATCAGAGACTCAGCTTGGCTCCCAGGTAGACACCACATCCGAAACTTAAGGGAATTTTTAAGGGAAACAAGAGCTTCACCTCAACAATATGGAAACAAGAAATCCTTCTGTGCGCCTAGTGATACATTTTTTTAAATTATTTCTTGTTTATTTTTATGTATTTGAGAGAGAGAGAGAGAGAATGGGCACACCAGGGCCTCCAGCCACTGCAAACAAACTCCAGACGCGTGCGCCCCCTTGTGCATCTGGGTAACGTGGGTCCTGGAAACCGAGCCTCGAACCGGGGTCCTTAGGCTTCACAGGCAAGCATTAACCACTAAGCCATCTCTCCAGCCCTAGTGATACATTCTTCCTCAGAGAACTCTAAATTCTTTCCTCGCAGAGAGGACCCAACAGAACAGCAACTGATCCGCTACTTGCCGAGGCCAGCCGTGTATCTGAAGCTTGTCCAGGGAGATGGCTCCAGTTAGCCAGGGAAAGGGGCTCTGCTTTCCCAGCACCTGTGTTCTGTGAGGGAGTCAGAGCAACGCACAGCTGTGACCCGAGCTCCCTGGGACAGGGGTTGTCTGTGTCACCACTGGATACAGTGTAGCCTTGTGTTAGGCTGTTTTACTTTAACAAAGCACCTGATGCTGAGCACTTATAAAGACAAGAGGCAACTGGAGAGACAACTTAGAGGTTAAGGCATTTTGCCTGCAAAGCCAAAGGACCCAGGTTCGATCCCCCAACATCCACATAAGCCAGATGCAAGGTGGCGCATGCATCATGTTCATTTGCAGTGGCTGGAGGTCCTGACGCACCCATTCTCTCCCCGACCCCTTTGCCTCTCTCTCAAATAAATAAATAAATTTTTTTTTTTTAAAAGTCACGAATTTCATTAGCCCACAGGTTTGATTTTGCTTTTGCATTTGTTTGTGACAGGGTCTCACTGTGTACCTCAGGCTGGCCTGTGTAGCCCAGGCTATATACACGCGCACGTGCGCGCACGCACACACACACCTGAACACGCTTTGAACTCACAATTGTCCTGCCTCCCAAGTGCTGGGATTACAAGCATATGTCACCATGCCCAGTTTAGCCTATTGGATGTCAGTGCAAGAACCTCCTGCCTCTATCAACTCATGGAGGAAGGGATCATGGTGGGGTATGTACAAGAGGGAGAGGTCCCAGGTGGGGATGGGCTAGAAGTGACCTCCCATCAACGTCATACTGCAAGTCCCATCGTCTCATAACAGGACCACACCAAGGCCGACACTCCGCGGATCAAACGTAACCTCATCCTCATACAGCACAGTCACCGGCAGGCTGAATGGGTCCCAAAGATCCCTTTACTGCCACTTATATGGCAAAGGGGACTCTGGAGATTGTGGGGTGGGAGGTGTTACCCGGATTATCTGTATGTCTGCATGCATTGCAAAAAGTTCTCATGTGGATCCTTACACAGGGAGGCAGAGGGAGCTGTCGAAACAAAATTTGTGATAGTAAAAGACGAGATTGGACTAAAGATGGAGGATGAAGCCATGAGCCAAGGAATGTGGGCAGCCTCCATAGGCCAGTGAGGACAGGCCAGGGAGTCTTCCCTAGATACTTGAAAAGGAATCAAGACCGCTAAAACTTTGATTTTTTTTTTTTTTAATCTAATGAAATGCACTTAAGACTTCTGAGAGGCTAGGTGACAGTTCATTGGTAGAGTGTTTGCCTAGCATGCATAAATTCCTGGATTCTATTCTAGCATCATTAAAAAAAAAAAAAAAATACTCCTGGGGGCCTGAGAGATGGCTCAGTACTTAAAGGTGCTTGCTTGCAAAGTCTGATGTCTGGATTCGATTCTTCAGTACCCATGCACAGCCAGATGCACAAAGTTCTTTTGCAGTGGAAAGAGACCCTGGCATGCCCATTATCTCTCTCTCTCTTTCCCTCCCTCTCTCTCCTTGCAAATAAATAAGCAATTAAATACTCCTGACCTCCAGAACCATAAATTAATAAACGTTATGTTGTTTAAGCCACCGAGTGTTTGATAATTTGTTAAAGCAGCTGTAGGAAATGAATAAAGTAACAAAGTGTGTGACCATCAGTCTTTCCCTGATGTGTGTTACCAACAATAATTTTAATAGACGAATACATTTTCATTTAAAAAAAATCAAATTCAATAAAAATGTATCATGTGTGCACTATAATGTGCATTTACCAAACATAAATACTTCTCGTCACACTTCATGCTGTTTCATTGTTTTAAATTTGAAACACAAATAAAAACTCTATGTAATCACGCAGAATGATGAGGTCTAAGCCGAGTTCTGTTGCACTGTCATAGTTGGTTTCTCATCTACTGTCTAAATGCAGGGGAACGGGTTTCTGCAACACAACAACCCCACGGGGGAACCTGGTCTCCAAAGAATGCAGGTCGCCATCCAGGTACCAGGGGATGAGCTGTGCAACTGGACAGCTCCATATGGGCTTCCCCAAGGGAGACAGTGTCCACCAAAGAGTTAGCAATCGAAATGTGCTCACCAGAGGTCTGGGGAGAGGGCTCAGCAGCCAAAGCCACTTGATTGCAAAGCCTGACAGCCCAGGTTTGATTCCCCAGTCCCCATGTAAAGCCAGATACACAAAGTGACACAAGCATCTGAAGTTCATTTGCAGTGACACAAAGCCCTGGCATGCCCATTCTCTCTCTCTCTCTCTCTCCCTCCCTCCTCTGTCTAATAAATTAAGATGTTTAAAATAAACTATGCTCACGAGGCTGGAGAGATGGCTTAGTGATTAAGGTGCTTGCCTGAAAAACCAAAGGATCCAGATTCAATTCCCCAGAACCCACATAAACCAGATACACTAAGTGGCACATATGTCTGGAGTTCATTTGCAGTGGCTGATGGCCCTGGCATGCCGATTCTGTCTCTCTCTCCCTCTCTCTCTCCCTCCCTCTCTCTCTCTTTCTCTCTCTCTTTCCACACACACACACACACACACACACACACACACACACACACATATATATATGCACACACACATATGTGTGTGTGTGTGCCGCTAGCTATCTCTCTCACACACACACACTCTCAAACAAAGTAAATTTAAAAAAAAATTTTAAACTGCTCACCTGAGGGGCTGGAGTGATAGCTCAGTGAGTCAATGCTTGTCTTTCAAGTGTGAAGACCTGAGTTTCACCTCTGCCCTTCATGATGGAAAAGTGGAGATAGGAGAGATCTAGGAAAATGAGTAACTCTGTCTCAAAAATAGTTGATGGGACATGTAGACCAGCTGACAGAAAGCTGGAAGAAGCCATTCTACATGTAGTTCAATGGGAGAAAGAGATACCACCAGTGAAGATACTTAACAGTGGATCTTGCAAGCCTTATAATTGGCCAGCCAGCCCAAATGAGCCAACAGGTGCAATAGTGGCACATCTGTCATGGTGGAAACCAACTGCCCTCCAATTGGATTGGAGGCCCGCTCCATGGGGTGGGGGGGAATAAATCCCTGATGCTGAAAACTTATAACAGGGGTAGTCATGAGCCCTAGGGGTGTAACATCTACTGGTGTCTAAGTGTATATACTATGCTTATCAAACTGCCCAGTAAGCACTTCTCTTAATATTTATACCCTTATATTAACACTACTCTCACTTTGGGTAGAGAATCTTCTCTTTTCAGATGGCAGTGACCTTGGGATGACTCAGAAGGTATCATAGAGCTGGAAAGAAGTGACTGGAGTACTGAGTAACATCTCATTCACACCCTCCAAGGCTCAAGGTCTAATGCGGAAGAAGTGGTGGAAAGAATGTAAGAGCCAAGGGAAGGGTAGGACTCCTTACAATGTGCTCCCTCCAGACATAAAATGGCCTGGATATCCATGACCTCATAGTGCCTGACACTACCTACACCAGACCATCATAAGAGGAGGAAAAGATCATGATATCAAAATAGAGACTGATTGAGATGGGGAGGAGATATGATGGAGAATGGAATTTCAAAGGGGAAAGTGGGGGGGGGGGGCGGTATTACCATGGGATATTTTTAATAATCATGGAAAATGTTAATAAAAATTGAGAATAAATAAAATAGTGGATGGGGCCGGGAGTGGTGGCACAAGCCTTTAATCCCAGCACTTGGGAGGCAGAGGTAGGAGGATCAACGTGAGTTGAGGGGCAGCCTGAGACTACATAGTGAATTCCAGGTCAGGCTGGGCTAGAGTGAAACCCTACCGCAAAAAGAAAAAAAAAAGTGGGGCTGGAGAGATGGTTTAGCCGTTAAAGCATTTGCCTGCACAGCCAAGGAAAGGATCCTCATTCAATTCTCCAGGATCCATGTAAGCCAGATGCACAAGGGAATGCATGCATCTGGAGTTCATTTGCAGTAGCTAGAGGTTCTGGTGTGCCCATTCTCTCCCTCTCTCTTTCCCTCTTTCTCTCTCTCTCTCTCTCTCAAATAAATAAATAACTAAAAATATTTTTAAAAAACTTTAAAAAGGAAAAACAAATGGATGGGATGGAGTGGCGAGATGGCTCAGCAATTAAAGGCACTTGCTTGCAATGCCTGCCGGCCCAGGTTCTATTCCCCAGTGACCTCCATAAAGCTGGACCAGCATTCATTTGCAGCAACAAAAGACTCTGGCACATACATGCACACGCGGGCACACACACACACGCACACACACTCATGCAAATGAATATTTCAAGTGGACAGCCTTCCTGAGGAACAATATTCGAGGTTGTCCTCTAGCTTCAAATGCACTTCCACACATGTGTGCTTACACACACACCACCACCACTACCACGCACACACACACACACACACACACACACACACACAATATATATCCATCGGCAGCTTATGTATTAGAAATCCACAGTGACAGAAATCGCTAAAAATGTAAACAAGTGATGTAATTCGGGGACATTGTTTAGACTTGCAGTGTGCCACATTTAATAAAAAGCAGACAACTTTCGGTGGGTTTTATTGTTGTTTTTCAACTTCCCACGGGCACTGCCTGTTCCCATTGCCGGCTCGTGGAACAGATGGCTCCCTCGCTGCCCTGTACCACGCTGGCTTTCTGAGTCCAGGAAGAAGGAAGGGCGGTCTCCTGGCTCAGAAGCTCACTTTCCTCTGGTCCTCCGTTGCCAGGGTTCTGGAGAGAACACCCAGGGAAGGGCCGGGTCACACACGTGCGTGCGGGCCGAGGACCAGGGGAAGGGCTCCCAAGCCCTGCCCGGCCCACCTCTTGCCAGGGATCTGGGCGAAGAGTCAGCTGAGACCATGGAACAGACTTCAGCGGCTCCCTGTGCGGCCTCTCCTTCCTGGGGGAGCCCTGCCAAGGCTGAGGAGCCTCAGAACCCCACCGGGGCCTCACCCCTGAGAAAACAGCCTTCGACTAGGAGCTCTTCTGCCTCATGGCCACCTGCCCATGACTGATCCTGTGAACTAGGGCATCCCGGTGTCTCCAGGCCTGAGCCGGGCCTGTGGAGAGGTGAGGTCAGCAGGAAGCAAAGACAATGGGAATGAGACAGCAATGCCACCCAGCCCCGAACCTCCACCTGGCCTGAGGCTGGGACATCAGTACAGTTGCCAAGGCCTGCTCCTCTTGTAAAGGGGAACTTGGGGCTCTGGGGTGCTTCCTGGAACTCCAAGCCCTGAGCTCATATCTACAAACTATCACCAAAGAATTGGCAATTCCAGATTCAAGAGAATAATTTTTAATATTTAATATTTTATTCAGATTTTACAAAAGAGTGGAGAAAGGGGAAGGCTGGGAGGTGAGGGCAGATGAAATGGGAAGCAGAGAGGTACACCGCATGGAGCCCAAAAGCCCATGTGGGCCACATGTAGCTCAGGAGTCCATGTGACCAGATAGGGATCTGGGGGGAAAAGCATGGAAAGAAAAGAGAAAAGAAAGCTCAAGGAGCTCCTGCCATGTGGGGAGCTGGAGGGGATAAAGGAGCCCCTGTGGAGAGTCAGGGCTGGGGGCCAGCCTAGGCCCAGAGAAGGAAAAACTCACCTACAGCTGGAAGCTCCCAAGTGGTCAGCGAGCCTGACCTCCTCTGGCAAAGGTATTTGTAACCTTAGGGTGGTGGGCTGTCTTTTGGTTCAGGTGGACTAGAGGCACAGCTGATTGGTTAGGGCTGGGGGCTGTCTCAGGAACTGATTAGCTCTGGCACCAAGTTCCAGGGGTTGAACTTGACCAACCACAATGTTTAAATCCTGTGAAGGACCTCTCTCCCAGGAGGGGTCCTGACTATTTGTGGAAAAACAGTTCTAGGCAAGAAATTGAGAAATCAGATCATCTTTGATTTCTAACAAGTGCAAACTTTCCTGCCCTTTTTACCTTCAGGGGTCCAGTCACCCTAACTCTACTCATCTCTCATTGCAGGTGGCCTCTCTGGACAAGAAGACAAGGTGGTACCTGTGGGCTTTGAGATTAGCAGATCTGGATTCAAAGCCTACTCCTCAGGCTGTTTAGCCAAGGCTGACCTCAAAGAAATGACAATCCTCCTGCCTCTGCCTTTGGAGTGCTGGAAAAACAGGTGTGCACAACCGTGCCTGGCCAGTTTTATCTTTTCATTCTTATTTATTTATTTATTTTTGGTTTTTCAAGGTAGAGTCACTCTCTTTCTAGTCCAGGCTGAGCTGGAGTTCGCTATGTAGTCTCAGAGTGGCCTCAAACTCACTGCGATCCTCCTACCTCTGCCTCCGGAGTGCTGGGATTAAAGGTGTGCGCCACCCCATCCTTTTTAACGGTCGCTTTATAGAAGGTGAAAATTATTTCAAGCAGTGCCAGAGGAAGCATTCAAGGCTTTAGAGGACATTCCAGGCCTGCCAGGGCAAGTGCCCCGTTCTGAATTGGATTGGAATGGGAACCGGGTGGTACAGGGAAGAGGTAGGCTGAGAGTTCTCCCCACCCAGTCGGTATGCAAATCACTCTCACAGCCACTGAGATAAATGATCAGGCGGGAAGGCAGGCAGGCTTCCCAGCGGGAGCCATTTGTCATTTCCATTTCCAAATGAAGGGGCGAGGGGGAGAACTAGAGCTTCCCTTTCCTCCCTCCGTTCCTCCCTCCCTCCCTCCCTCCTTCCCATCCAGGTAACCCAGCCCTGGCACAGGTGCCACAACAAACAAAGGCAGCTTGCTGACCTCACTTCCTGCAGCCTGCGGAGGGGCTGTCTGGCCTGCTGCCTTGGAGCTGGGCTCCCCAAGCCAGCACTCGGGGCCACCAGGCCATGGCCCTTTGTCTCCTGGAAGGACCAGCACGAAACCCGCAAACCTCCTTCTTGCCACTGCGGGCTCTTCTGCTAACTGACAAGTGTGTGTCCTGTGTACACACTGCTCAGATTTTCCATGATGTCAGCAGAGCCCCAGGGTGCCTGGAATTCTCGCCACAGGCCTGGCACAGAGCAGGGAGGTGTCAGGCCAGGTCGTACGCCAGAGAATTAGCTAGATGCTAGGATCCCACTGGTGGCCTTTTAAATAGCTGATGAAGGCATGAATGTGGGTGTGTGTGGGGGGAGGGGGGAGACTGAGTCAATCGATCCTGGATACTGTGAGATTGCTAGAAACCCAAGGCAAACCATCCTCTTCTTCTTGGCGCTCCTCATCTGGAGAGCAGAGGATGTCACACTGGACAGGACTCTTGTGTCCAGGAGCAGATGCCAGGCAGTCATGATCCACAGAGAGAACGGGAGCCCTCGGTCACTGCGAGGGGTGCCGCTCCACCCAGCGGCCTCTGCCGTGACAGATTTCCCACAGTGATGGTGGGCTGGCCGGTGCATCCCACTCTGCTCAGCTCACAGCCTGCTCACTTTACATCTGCTGAATGAATTAACAGGCAACTACAGAAAGCCCCTGGTAGGACTTGAGGCAGGATACAAAGACAAGAAAAATTAAAGGGACCTAGAAAGGGAAAGATGTCCCTCACCCGGAGAGCTAGCTGCTGCTAAGGCCAAGAGTCTCTGTTTTCTCAGGACACCTCAGCTCGGCTGCTGGAAACCCCGAGCCCTGCTTGCTTAGAGCCAGGATGTGTGTGGACTTGAGGCTGTGTCAGCACTCTTCCCTTGTCCCTCATGTAAACAGCGCACCTCATAAAATCACCTTACCAAAGGAAATTCTTTAATATAAATCAGTAAATCAGACCATGTGTTTTTACTTCATTTTTAAAATGTGACTTAATTTTTAAACTTTACTTAATTTTTAGACCCTGTGGTAAATTGCAGCCCTTGAACAAGGTACCATAGAAAGTCACCAGAGCAATGGCTCAGAGGATATGCAGACGCAAGGACCTGAGTTTAATCCCCAGCTGGACGTGGCCAGCAAGTCTGAACCCTAGTCCTGTGGGTGGGGGAGGACAGGGGGAGCAGAGACAAGAGAAACACTGGGGCTCAGTCACTGAAGTGCTTGCCTCACAAACATGAGGACCTGAGTGTGATGCCCAGATTCCGTGTACAAATGCCAGGTACGGTGGTGTGCACCTGTAACCCCAGGACTAGGACAGCGGACAGGAAGGATCCCTGGGACACACTGGACAGCGTTCCTAAGGGGACCCCTGAGATTGTCCTCTTGCTTCTGCATGTGCACACACGCGTGCACACACACACACACCCCACACGTATGCACGCATTCACGCACATGAGCATGCAGACACTGCAAGGCTGGGTGTCAGTTTGGAGGACTGGCTCCCCCCACTCCCGTTTCCTGCTTTTCTCCCAGCCTCCTCCCTGAGCAAAGGAAGATCCCCGAGTACAGATGGAGACCACAGCCTTGCCGAACAGCCCCTTTTGTCAAGCGAACTCTCCTAAGTCCCTGAACGCATGAGGGGCTTTTAACACATCCTTCTCTTTCTGCACAGTGTTCCTCTGCCCGAGAAAAGGCCTGCCTCCTGTCAAGCCTCGGGCCATCCCAAACACACCTGCCTGCCTCCCTCTGGCCCATTGCACTGCCCCTGGCAGCCTGGTAAGGCCTCACCTTGCAGCAGGTCCCACCACTGCTTGTTCACGGAAGGCTGTAATTATTGCTTTAGCCCAGTGGCCTGAAGAAAGATGGGATGGGGTGGGCCGAGAATAGCGGAGAGGAGGGCTCTTTATTAAATGCAGATGTTTCTAAATCACTATAATTAACTGGAATGGATACTGCGAATCAGAGGCATAAAAGCTCAATGGGCTTTTGTTTTAACTGTTTGTCGTGGATTTAAAGGGGTCATTGGAGAATATAACACAGAGAGATCTTGCTCTCTTCCCATTGGCCTTCGCCTAGTAAGCACTTTCTTCGGGCATGTGTGTATACACATGTGAGTGTACGCACACACAACCATCCATCCTCTCCCCCTGTCTCTCACACTTACACATCGACTCTTCCTGGCTCCATCAAGTTCCCTCTCTCTGGCCCCCTCTTCCCACACTGTCCTCCCAGTTTTCCATATGATGATGAACGTCTCGATTTCCCACACTTTGAGTGATGGGGGAAGGAAAGCTAGCTTCTCTCTCTGAAGAGTCCGCCTGCGTGCCTGAAGCCCAGCGGAACACTGCACCGCTCTGCCTCCAACGCCGCCCCCTCCCCAGCAACCAGGAGACACCCTCAATTTGCCGTGAGGGCTTTGAAGGGATGAGAGGAGCTGAGAGTTTCCTAAGCAGTTCTATGCGTTCCTGCTGCTGTTCTGAGAGAGGGTACAGTTAGGGTGACTGGACTCCTAAAAGTAAGAGACAAGAAAGTCTACACTAGCTATAAATCAAAGATTATCTGACTTCCTATCTCTTGCCTAGTTCCCTAGACCTGTTTTGCCACAAACAACCAGGACCCCTCCGGGGAGGGAGGTCTTTCATAGGATTTAAACATTGTGGTTGGTCAGCCCCAGAACTTGGTGCCAGGGAGGGCTAGCCTCTTCCTGAGACAGCCCCAGCCGTAACCAACCAGCTGTTCCTCTGGGTCACCTGAGCCAAAGACGCACACCGCTATGAGGTCATAAATACCTTTTCAAGGAGAGGGCAGGCTCTCTGACCACCTGGCAACTTCCATCTATGGGTGAGTTTTTGCTCCAGCTGCTCTGGGCTGGTTCAAGGCCCCCAGCCCTTACTCTCCACATGGGCTCCTTTACCCCCTCCAGCTCCCCACATGGCAGGAACTCCTTGGACTTTCTTTTCTCTCTTTTCTTTCCATGGTTTTCTGAAGCCCTCCATGTTGGATCTCTGTCCACGTGGATGCCTTCCCTTGGCTCTGTACTTCCTCAATGAATATAATAATTGAATAATTATCCTTCTCAGTCTTTCTTTATTCAATTCTTTGATTAAAATTAGAAACAAACCTAGGACTTGGGGTTCAAGGACTTTCCTGGACCCCAAGCACCCCGTTATAGTTCTTGTTGGTGTTATCCGCACAGCTGTTCAGCACCTTAGAGAACGGGGTTTCACTGTTACTGTCCCCACAGACAGAAGGGCAGCGTGGTGATTGGAATATAAAATATCTCCCCTAGGCTCAGGTGTTTGAATACTTAGTCCTCGGCTGGTGACACTGGTCCTGAAGATTGTGGAATCTTTAGGAGGTGGTGCCTTGCTGGCAAGGTGGGCCTTGGGGTTTTCTAGTCCAGCCTCACTTGCTGTTCCCTGGTCTCCACATCTCGTTTGCTGGTGTGGTGATGTGATGCCGGCTTCCTGCCCTGGCCTGCAGTCTTTCCCTGCCAAGATGGACCGAACCTTCTGGAACTACAGGCCACATGAAACCCTTTTCCTCTCAAAAGTTGTTTCTGGTTGGATATTTTGTTCCAGCCACAAGGAAGTAACTGATACAGGTAGTCGGTTACCCAAGGCACCCCACTGTGCTGGGGAGTGTGGAAGGGGGGTGGTGAAGAGTCACACCTTGGCCCAAGGGTCTCAAAGTCATGTTCCCTGTGTTGGACAAGCTGCCTCCCCAGGGGTGGGCGCTCACAAGGCAGACCAAGTCTCCAGGAAAACCGGGATTGTTTGCCTGAATGGGTGTGAACCAGTGTTTGCTAAGGGCTCCCTCCAAACTGTAAATGACCAAACTTAAAGCCAACGGTTCTTAGTGTATTCTAGACCCCAAACCCAGAGGAAGAGGTGGAGGAAGAAAGGAGAGAAATGGCAAAGATGAAAACAGACACACAGGGGCTAGAGAGATGGCTGCTCAAGCCTGAAGGTCCGAGAGGGCCTGAATCCACCGTCAGCCCAATCCTCCAGTGCCCATGTAAACAGCAGGGCGTGACCACACACACAAGTAACCCCAGACCTGTGGGATGGCGCAGGGGGAAGAACAGGGTAAGTGCTAGGGTTTGCTGATGGAAGATGATGGTGAAGGGCTGGAGGGATGGCTTAGCAGTTAAGGCGTTTGCCTGCAAAAGCCGAAGGACCCAGGTTCGATTCCCCAGGACCCACGTTAGCCAGATGCGCAAGGGGGCGCACATGTATGGAGTTTGTTTGCAGTGGCTGGAGGCTCTGGCGCACCCATTTTCTCTCTCTCCCTCTCTCTCTCTCTCTCTCTGTCTTCCTCTTTCTCTGTCAAATGAATAAATAAATAAAATTTAAAAAATAAATAAATAAATGGTTTATAAATAAAAATATAAAATATTTTTTAAAAAGAAAATGATGGTGAGGACAGCAGCTCGGGGATGAGTGAGAGAGACTCTGTCTCAAGGAAGCAGGTAGGTGAGCAAAAAGGGGAGGACAGCTGCCATTCACTTCAAGTGCCCCGCATACCCTCCACAGACACACAGAGAGAAGGATGGGGCAAAGACTTGAGAATAAATGGGTAAATTTCTTCTCTGTAAGTTTCTTGGAATTGAGACTCATCTTTGTAACTAATGAAAAGAAACTTGTTCAGCTAATGGAACATCTCAAAGTCAAAGGGAATTGGAATAGAGAAAGAAATGTGGCTCAAGTTCATCCTGGGCACATCTTTCTGGGACACAGCCTGACAATCCTAGCGCACAGACAGTCATAGGCCATAGATGCATAGTCCATATGTTGCCTGAACTTGGTCCATATTGTTGTTTTCTTTTCTTTTCTTTCCTTTCTTTTTTTTTTTTTGGTTTTCAAGCTGACCTGGAATTCACTCTGTAATCACAGGAGGGTAGGGTAGCCTCGAACTCATGGTGATCCTTCTCCCAGGTGCTAGGATTAAAGGTGTGCACCACCATGCCTGGCTTTTTTTTTTTTTAAGGTAGGGTCTAACTCTAGCCCAGGCTGACCTGGAACTCACTCTGTAGTCCCAGGCTAGCCTCAAACTCCAGAGTGCTGGGATTAAAGGTGTGTGCTAACATACCTAGCTTTGTTGTTGTTTGTTTGTTTGTTTGTTTTGAGGCAGGTTTTACTCTAGCCCAGGCTGACTGGAACTCACTCTGCAGTCCAGGCTGATCTCTGTGGTCCTCCGACTTCAGCCCACCAGTGCTGCGATTACAGGAGTGAGTCGCAGCCCCAGGCTTGACTGCCATATTTTTAATCACTCAGATTCACGGAAAAGGAAACTTGGTGGCCACGATTTTACTTGTAATCTTCTGTATCTGTTTCCTAATATATCTTCTCAGCAGTTTTTTTTTTTTTTTCTTAAGTAGCAATTAACCTAATAAACCCTTTTCCTGGCTCTACATGCAGACGGGCCTCTTCAGACAATAGGCGATAAGCTAAGCACTTTGCATCCTGGCCCCTTCTGAGCGAAGGCTGCCTTTTCAGGAGCTGGGAGGAGCAATGGGCCCATCTCAGTAATTACGAGAACTCCCTCAGGTAACTGCCGAGAAAGGTCCCTTAACTTGACCCCCTTTCACACGGCCCAATTTTCAATAAAATGAGACACTTCGCCACGTCCCTCAGGAGACCAACTGGGAGTCTGTAAAGCCTAGATCTTCCCGGGGCTCAGTGAGCCGGAAGTCCTCTCTCTGATCTGCTCGCATCAAACCAGCCCTCCCTCTCCCCTCTGCTTCTTACCCAGGGACCGAGCGGCCTCCGTGCCCCATGGCAATGCAGCCAAGTGCAACGGGCCCATCCTCCCTTCTCCCATGGAGCTCTTGTTATTTTTGATGATCTACTTACTTGAACCTTCCTCTATTCCTGCTGTCGGTGGAAACCTGGAAGCAATATTTGGTGGTTTACTCATTATTTACTTATTTATTTTCTGAAAGGTACTTCTATTGCAAATACATTTTCACTAGAAGTAAAACAAACAACAACAACAACAAAAATTCGCTCCTCACCCCAAACAGCCCTTCCCTACCCAAATCTGAGATGTAGTATTCAGGTGCTGGTTAATCCAAAAATGCCCAAATTCACTGTAGGAATATTTTGCTTCCAAGGTGCCTTGAGCTCTAGGTTTGTTTCCTGGCCTCAGCTATTCCTTCCTTCGATGTTTGATCTCGGCTCGGGATGGAGAGAATAACGGAGGTCAAACCCAGCCTTCCTTTGAGCAGTTCTGCTCTGATGAACCCCTCAGATACCTGGGGGATGCGGGCATTTCTTTTGCTGCTACACACCAGCTGTTCCCAGCCAGACCCCACCACCCAGGCTTGGTACCACTGAGGAGTGCATGCGGGACTCAGGACGGGCTGGCAAAGGGGTGTGACATGCTACTGGGGTCAGGATGACCTTCCAGGTAAGCAGGCAGGGGGGACCCTGGTGGATAGGAACATGGCCGTCTCCCTCCCTCTGGTTTGTCTCAGCATTTAATGCTAATGAACGCTCTCGTGTCAGCCCAATACATTTCTGTTGTCACCTTTTTGTTGCTGGGACAATGCACCTGACCAAAAGCAGCTGATGGGAGGAATTTTTTATTTTGGCTGAGAGTCTTATGGGGTAGCTCCATGATGGCAGGGAAATGCAAGGCAGAGGCTGGGCCTCACATCGTGCTGAGGGGGAGTGGGCTGTAACACTCGTGAGCACACCCCTGACCACACACCTCCTTTAGCAAGGTTCCACCTCCCAAACTGTCACCAGCTGGGGAACAAGCATTCAGAACGCATGAGCTTATGGGGGACACCTGGTTCAAGACACAATTTGTGATCACATCTGGATCCTACTCCTTCAGTCTTGGAAGGACACATGGGTGAACCTCAGTGAGAAAGAAATGGGAAATGAGGCTACCCAGAGGAAGCAGGATTGTCCTCCTAGACTCCATTCAAAATGGGTAACCAAGTGTGGTGCACAGCTTACCTCATGATCGCCAAGCTGTCATTTGATAGAGTTTTTCATCCAATTAAACTGAATTATTTTTTAAAGTTTTTATTTTTATTTATTTATTAGAGACAGAGAGAAGGAGAGAATGGGCATGCCAGGGCCTCTAGCCGCTGCAAATGCACTCCAGATGCATGCACCACCATGTGCATCTGGCTTATGTGGGATCTAGAGAATTGAACCCAGGTCCTTAGGCTTTGCAGGCAAATGCCTTAACTAAGCCATCTCTCCAGTCCCTGAATTGTTATTTTTTTTAATAAATGGACTACAAGGGGGCACAATTACAGTCCCAGCTACTTGGGAGGTTGAGGGCCCAGAAGTTTAACATTGGCCTGTGTAGCAAATCGAGACAACATCCCTTGAAAACAACCACTACCACAGGCTGGAAACTTGTTGGCAAAGTGCTTGCTGTGCTGCCATGAGGGCCTGAGTGTGGCCATGCAGGGTGCGTTCCTGTAATCTCAGCACAGAAGAGACGGAGGGCTTACAGACTAGTTCATCTAGCCTAGCCCAGTCAGTGAGCTCCCAGTGCAGTGAGAAACCCTGTCTCAAAAAATAAAAATAAAATAAGGAGGCCGGGCGTGGTGGCACACAGCTTTAATGAAGGCACTTGGGAGGCAGAGGTAGGAGGATTGCCATGAGTTCCAGGCCACCCTGAGGCTATATAGTAAATTCCAGGTCAGCCTGGGCTAGAGTGAAACTCTACCTCGAACCCCCCCACAAAAAAATAAATAAATAAATAAAATAAGGTGGACTGGGGTGGAAAGATGGCTCTGCAGTTAAAGGTGCTTGCTTGTAAAGGCTTCAGGCCTGGGTTCAATTCCCCAGTACCCATGTAAAGCCAGATACACAAAGTGGTATATGCATCTGGAGTTCTTATACAGCAGCAAGAGGCCCTGGCACACCCAGACACACACACACACACTCTCTCTCTCTCTTTGCAAATTAGTAAATAAAAATATTTTAGGGCTGGAGAGATGGCTTAGTGGTTAAGGCACTTGCCTACAAAGCCTGAGGACCCATGTTTGACTCTCCAGATCTCACGTTAGCCAGGCACATAAGGGTGAGGCCAGTGCAAGATTACCCGTGCCCACTGGTGGCGCAAGGTTCTGGAGTTCAATTTCAATGGCTGAGACCCTGGTGTGTCAATGCTCTCTCTCCCTCTCTCTTGCTCTCTCTAAAATAAAAAAATATTTAAAAAAAAATAAATGGCGAGTGAATGAGAGAGATACCTTACGTCAACCTCTGACTTCCACGTGCATGAGCACTGTGGTGCATGTGCACCAACACACACACGCACACACACCGCTGCCGTACAAAACAAAACAAGCACAACTACTTATTACAGCTCATGGAGTAAAATGATGGCATCTTGAGAAGTTATCATGTAATACAATTTATTTATTTCCTTTCTTCTTTCTTTCTTCTTCTTTTTGAGACATGGTCTCTGGGAGTCCATGCTGGCCTGGAACTCACTACATAACTGAGAATGACCTTGAATGCTGACTTCCTGCCTCCACCACCTAGTGCTGGGATTACAGGCGGGTGCTACTACACCCCGCTTATGCGGTGCTGGAGATGGAACCCAGGGCTTCATGCATGCTGGGCAGGCAGGTAGGCACCCTGCCCACTGAGTTACAACCCCAGCCCTATGCAAACTCGAGACAGAAGTGTCCTTCACTCTGCTGCCGTCATCCAGCCCATGCTGCACCTTCCTCTCTGTATCTCTTGGGAAGTGGCTGGAGAGATGAGAAATGGCTCCATTCTCTCGTCCTTGCCCTGAGCCCCTTCCAAATGATGTCCATGTCACAGACACTTCCACAGCTCACTCAGAACCAGAGTCAAAGCTCAGATCTGCCGATGCAAGCCGTTCTCCCTCCCGCCCCCACCACTACCTTCTAAATCTTCCGTTCATGGACTCAGATTCCCCTGCCCATCACTTCACGGAAACACCACCATCAACCCCTGGTACTTAATCCAATCAACAGCACTCCCCAGTCCTTTTCACACAGAGCAGGCAAGGCTCTTTATGACTCACTTGAAATTCTCTCCCTCCTTGGCTTCCCAGGCACAGCTAGCTGCCTTATTCCTCCCCTAGTCTGACATTCTTTCCCCTTGGTGGCTGCCTCCTCTTCTAGCCCCTTAAACATCACCATCCTTCCACGGCCCCAGCCCTCACTGCTCTACAGCTCTCTCTCTCTCTCTCTTTTTTATTAAATATTTTATTTGCTTATTAGAGACAGAGAGGGGGGAAGAGAGAGAGTGAGAATGGGCTTGCCAGGACCTCCAGCCACTGCAAACAAACTCCAGACACAAGCACCCCCTAGTGCATCTGCATCTGGCTTACACAGGTCCTGGGGAATCGAACTGGGGTCCTTAGGCTTCACAGGCAAATGCCTTAACCACTAAGCCATTTCCCCAGCCCTACAGCTCTCTTTCAATGACACTTCAGTCATAAATCAAGACCTTCATAGTGCTTAGATCTACAGGCTTACTGGGATTCAGTCCCACTTGTGGCTGTCTTACCACCATCTTGCTGAAAAGGCTCTTTGACAGCTTCTGGAAAATGTTAGAAATGCCCGAGGTGATCATCAACTTAGAGAAAGGGCTTTGGAAGTTTGAGCCCTTAGTCAGTTGACCTGTTGCTCTGGGGCCCGCGGCAGACAGCCCATCATGGCGGATGGCAGAACAAGCTGTTGACTTCCTGGCAGCTGGGGAAGGAAGGGTAAAATGAGACAATGCCCCACAATCCTCTTCAAAAGTATGCTTACAGACACTTAAACCCCCCACTATGCCCCACTTCAAGATTTCCACCACTCTCCAATAGTGTCAAGTCATAGAGGACATCCCAGATCCAAAATACAGCAGGATCCCAGGCACAGCCATCCATGGGGCCTGGAGTTCCCAATAAATGTTTTGAATCATTGAATCTTTTCTCTCATCACCAGAGAGTACTTTAGATCACATGACGACCATGGATCTCAGTTATAAAATAAGCTGACTAGATTTCTGCAATTTGAGGTTTTGAAAAATATTTTTATTTATTTGCAGAGAGAAACAGAGAGTTTGTGGGTATACCAGGGCCTCCTGCCATTGCAACTGAATTCCAGATGCATGTGCCACTCTATGCATCTGCCTTTATATGGGTACTTGGGAATTGAACCCAGGCCAGCAGGCTTTGTAAGCAACCACCTTAACCACTGCACAATCTCCCCAGCCCTTTAACTTATTTCTATTGACAATTTTCATATATGCACATAATATACTTTGTTCATAATCCCCTCCCATCACCTTCTTTGTCTCCCAACCCTGGTCCCTCCTCCACCCAACCCCTTCTTTCCAACTAGTCTCCCTACTATTTTGACATCTTTTTCCCCCTCCTTTATCATACATATCTAAGTATTGATGGGCCCAATGTTGGGCAGGACTTGTGCAGCTAACAATAACCACAGTGAGGTCATGAATGGAATGGCCACTTCACGTCCGAAAGACAGTGTTCCACAGCACTCCTCCCCATCCTCCAGCTCTTACCTTCCTGCCTTTCTTCCACAATGTTCCCTACACCTTGGAAAGCATGATAGAGTTGTTTTGTTTGTTATTTCACACTGACCACTCAACAATCACTTATTCTCAGCACTTTGATGAGTTTTGAGCACTTGTTGTCATCTGAAAAAGGGTTCTCTGGCAAAGGCAAGAGCAGTAATCTATGAGCATGAACATAAAGATTTAGAAGGCAGTTTGATGAGCACAACATATTCATTTAGCCAGACAACAGTAGCAGTCTCCCCGTAGGGCTATGGCTTTCGGACCCATAGGTTTTAAAATAAGTTTTCAATACCAGGCATGAATGAAGCTGGCCTCGAATCCTATCAGTGAGCAGCTGGTTACCCCCATGGCAGACATGTCACTATTGTACTAGGGAGCACGCTCTACTTGAATGACTACTTGGGTAGCTTACAGGGTCCACTATTGGTTGAGACCACTGATGACTTTTCTCTCCCAGCAGCCTGCAGAGCACTTCCTAGCATGATGACAACTCACCAGCAGAGAGAAGGCTTCCCGCTCAGTTCCAGCTTGTTTTCTCAGTGTGAAACATGAGTTTGGACTCAGTGTCCTGGGGGAATACAAGCAGCCACAGGCATCTCGCCACACCCTGGGGAAAGTCTGGAGAAGGCCCCATGTGTCTTCTTGGGGCTTCGGGGTTGTAGGATTAGTGCCATGTCTCCTGGCACCAGGATGGACAGGCCCTGGCCTTTGCTCCATCTTTGGTAATGCAATGTCCTCTGTGTCCCCCACAGAACTAGGAAGAAAGGAAAGTGGCACACTTCATGTGCCTTCTGCCAGTGCGTGCTGCCTAGGCAAAGACTGCCCAAGCTGCTCGTAGTGGTACTCCTGGAAGCCCTGCCCCAGCACAGCATGCCCCACCTGGCTCACCGCCTGCCCACCCAGCCCACTCCCCCCCCCCCTTTGCCCAATCTCCTACACTCGGGTCCCAGACCCAAAGCACGGGTTCAGATCCTTGTCTTTCCCCAGCACAACATGGTCCCAATAGCTGACAAGTTTGCTCATAACCAACTTGTCACCTCTGCTCCTCCAGGGACTCCAAAGAAGCTTGTCCTGCCCTGCCTGCCACACCTCTGCTGTCCCCTTATGTCATAACACACACTTCTGCCAACGAGAGGGCCAAGACCCCCCATCTCTGACTTGGTCCCACGTAACATTATCTCAGTGCTGTGTGACACGGTCATCTGAGAAAAACAGCTGTTTGCCATCTTCATGGGAAGCAGCTGCAACGGGTCCCAAGAGACCTTTGAGAGTGGGCCCATTGATGGTCTCCAACACAGGGAGAGGCATGGAAGGGGTAATCACAACCTCACCTGAGGTCCCGGCCACCTCTGTGCCACCTGTATGCAGTGACACATGTGGTGTCATGACCTCAAGGGAGTTACAGGCTTCAGAGGGCCAAAGGTCACAGGACAAGGAGCTCCATCCATGCAGCTATGGTGAGGTCGTCCTCCATGCTGAGATGAGACGGCTGCCCTGGGGTCTCCCCACTCCTGTAAGTAGCCCCTCATCTGTGCTCTGTTAGGAAGCACAGCAAACTCACCGGTTCTCCAAGGTGAATATTCCTGGACTGTTGCCAGCGCTTCCTGTCTGGGAGCAAGCGCTCATCAGCTTGTCCCCGGAAACGTTTCATACACTCAGGTTCCTGTCCCCCCAGGGGCCTCCAGAGCAAGGCTCAGCTCCCAGCCATCCCTTGACCCCTGGAAGACCCTGGGTTCATCTACAGCGATCTGCTTGTCTGCTCTGTGCTCCCCGGAAGACAGAAGAGTTCAAATGCAATGCACTGGAAAGGGACCATAAGTGGCAAATGACAGAAACCAAGCCAAGGGTTTAAGCACAGGAAAACCGTCTTTGCTACTGACACTTAAAGTAAAGCTCGCTGGTGATGGGGCGGGATGCTGGGGCTTGGCTCTGTCCACCGCCTTAGCTCCATCCTCCCAGGCTCTCAGCTTCCTGACCAGCAAGGAGTAGGTCTAGTTTGTAGGTGGCACAAGAATAATTTTTAAAAGATTTTATTTGTATTTATTTATTAGAGAGAGAGAGAATGGGCATGCCAGGGCCTCTAGCCACTGCAAATGAACTCCAGACACATGTGCCACCTTGTGCAGCTGGCTTACGTGGGACCTGGAGAATTGAACCTGGGTCTCCAGCCTGGCTCAAGAATAATTAAATGTAAGCCAGTGGTGGGACTTGCCTATAACCCAGCACTTGGGAGGTTAGGGCAGAAGGATTGAAAGCTCAAGGCCAGCCTGGGATACCTAGTGAGATCCTGTCTCAACAACAGAAGACATGAAATGGAGAGATTGCTTAGCAGTTAAGGCACTTGCCTGCAAAGTCTAAGGATCCAGGTTCGATTCCCTAGTGCCCATGTAAGCCAGATGCACAAGATGGTGCATCCATTTACAGTTTGTTTGTAGTGTCTGAAGGCCCTAGTATGCCCATTCTCTTTCTACTCACCTCTTTCCCTCTCTCTTTCTCTCTCTCTTTCTGTCTCTCTCTTTCCCTTCCTCTATCTCTCAAATAAAAAAAAAAAATATGGAAAAAAGAAAAATAAAATAAGACAAAAAAGTGAATAGTCTCACTGTGCCCAGCTGACTTGACGGGGACCAGACACCCAACTCAAAACTAGTCGGTGGGTGGTGGCTGAGTGATAGTGTACTTGCCTAGTGGGCTCAAAACCTGAGTTCTATCTCCAGGGCCAAAACAATTAAACCATTATTGCATTTTGTCCACAGCCACCCCTGTGATTGGCACATGTACTACCAGTCCAGGACTGGGAGCATAAGAAGTGCTGGTTGAGCCTAGAAGTTGAGTAGAACCTAGTAATAATAATAAATAATGGCTAATTGTGAATCCTCTAAAATTAAAGGCAGGTCCTTAAACTTCGGAATAACTATTATCACAAGAAAAGCAGATCGGGGGTGTTGAAGAGATGGCTCAGAAGGTAAGAGCACTCCTGGAACCCTATCAGTCATCTCAGAGGCTTGAGTCTTCATTGTCATTCCAGCCAGTAAGGAGAGTGTCAACAGGAGCTGGAGACCTCGGAGAATCAGTCCCTGGAGACACTCCTAGGAAGACAGCCATGTTCCTGAGTCCCTGGCTGAAGCTCCAGGTCTTTAGGATGCCAGACCAGATATTCTCTTCTTCCCACACCTCCCAGCAGCACAAGGAGAGGGACCAAGGCAGTCCAAGGACGCTGGGGTCATCATGACGGTAGCCTGAGGTCAGAGCATCAGCCACTTTCTACAGAATGACATCTTGGGCTGGGGACATGGCTCAGATGAGAGGTTGCCCCACCTCAGGCTCGGAAGCAAAGGCGATTGGCAGAAATGTGCCCTAAGTACTGGCTACTCTAAGTAACCAAGCGACGTTGTCTTCCCTTGAATCATGGAAACAATTCACTCCTTGTGGGGAGGGTAAGAAGCAGAGGTTCAAATGGCACTCAGAGACTGAGGAGAATTCCAAGGGTCATGAGGAACTGAAAACTGTTGTCAGCTGATTCATTCCATCTTGCAGCATTTACTCAGTTGGTGAGTTTATGCCAGGCACCAGGACCTGGAAATAACTGGAATGGCCAGCCCTCCTGCAGGTCCCATGGCCGCCACGTGGGAGGGAATGTCCAGAACCCAACAATGGCCGTAGTGATACAAGTACAGCCGAGGTGTAGTAAGCCAGCAGGGCCAGCTTCACACGCCAGCAGGCTTGGGGCTGTGCCATCCCACACGGCCCCACGCATGGAAACACCTTGCGACGGACTTGAAGCTCTCCTGGTGGGTGTGCTACCTTCCAATTCTTTCAGTTATTCACTCCCCAAAGATTTATTGAGCACCATTGCAGTTGCCTTCATTAAAAAATATATTTCTTTATTTGCAAGCAGAGAGAGAGAAGAGAAATAGAGAGAACGGGTGTGCCAGAGACTCTAGCCATTGCAAACAAACTCCAGACACATGCACCACTTTGTGCATCTGGCTTTACATGGGTACTGGGGAGTCAAACCTGGGCAGTTAGGCTTTGTACACAAGCACCTTAACTGCTGAGCCATCTCTTCAGCCCGCAGTTCCCTTCTCATTGTGGGGACAGAACACCCCACCAGAGGCAGCTTCATGGGAGGGAAGGGTTTCATTCAGCCTCCAGTCTCCAGGAGAAGTGTGGGTTTTTTATTAATTTTGTTTATTTGCATGTGTGTGTGTGTGTGTATGTGCACGCATGTTTGTACATGCACCAAGGCCTCTTGCCACTGCAAATGAACACCAGATGTTTGTGCCACTTTTTGTGTCTGGCTTGTGAACTGAACCCAGGTTTACAGGCTGCGAGTTATCTTCCCAGCCAGGGGAGCTTTCGTCATGGCAGGGAAAGGGTGGCAGAACAGATGCCAGGGCAGCACATCTTGTCACTTCATCGGATGGAACTAGTCAGAGAGCTGTGAACACCCAAGTTCATCCCTGGACTGATAAACTTCAAGTTCACTCCAGTGCCACACCTCCTGTACCTCCCAAAGGCTCCACCACCTTCCCAAACTGCCACCAGCTGGGGACTAAGTATTCAAAACATGAGCCTAGGGGTGAAGAGGTGGCTTAGTGGTTAAGGTGTTTGCTGCCAAACCCTAAGCACCCAGGTTCAATTCCCCAGTACCCATGTAAGCCAGATGCACAAAGCGGTACATGCATCTGGAGTTCATTTGCGTGGCTGGAGGCCCTGGCATCATGCTTGCTCCCTCCCTCTCTCTCTCTCTCTCTCTCTCTCTCCCTCTCCCTCTCTCTCTCTCTCTCTCTCTCTCTCTCTCTCTCTCTCTCTCTCTCTCTCTCTCTATCTCTCGTGCATGCATGCGCATGTGTGTGCTCTCACTCACTCTTTATCTACCCCCTCTCTCAAGTAATTAAATAAATAAAATTTAAAAAGAACATGAGCCTATGGTGGACATTTCACTAAAACCACTACTAGCTCCTACTGTGTGCCAGGCTCTCCTACTGTGTGCCAGGCTCTCCTCCAAGCACTGGAGACAAATGGAGCCAAGCCACTGAGGAAAGCATGGAAGGCATCGATGGGGTTCGTGCCCTAGAGAAAAGCACCCAGTCATTCCTTGGTCTACAAACACCCAGTGACCAGGCCCCGTGTGCCGTCATCCTGTACAGCAGGAGGTTTTGCTGGTTAGTTTTATGGGCCAGTGTAGCTTGGCTAGAGCTGTTGCCATGAAGGTGTTTTGCAGAAGCTTTAGATGTAATATTTAGATCAGTGGACTCTGAGCAGCAGCAGAGGCCATCTTCAGCTGCCTCGTGGAAGGCCTTAAGGAAAAAAAAAAATCCTGGGCTGGGGAGATGGCTCCATTAGCAAAGTGCTTGCTGTGCAAGCATGAGGACTTGTGTTCAGATTCCCAACACCCATGTAAATGCCAGGCAGGCGTGGTGATGCACGTCTGCAATCCCAGTGCTCAGGAGGGGGAGAAAGGGGAGCCCTAGGGCAAGCTGGCTGGCTAGTCTAGCCAAATCTGCATGCTATAGGTTCAAGTGAGAGATCCTATCTCAATAACTAAGGTTGAGAGTGATAGAGAAGATACCTGATGCCAATTTCTGGTCACCACAGGCACTCACACACACATGCAAACATACACACACACACACACACACACACACACACACACACACACACAAGGGCTGGAGATATAGCTTAGCAGTTAAGGTGACTGTCTGCCAACGACCCAGGTTCAACTTCCCAGAACCCAGGTAAGCCAGATGCACAAGGTCATGCATGCACACAAGGTGGCACATGTGCCTACAGTTAGATTGCAGTGGCTAGAGGCCCTAGTGTGCCAATTCTCTCTCTCTCTCTCTCATAAAAATAAAAATAAAAAATTTTAAAGAAGGGAAGAGGCTTCTTCCACTCAGGATGGCATCCACCTAACCACACTTCTCCTCGTGGAGAAGGAAAGATGGATGCAGAACCTGAGGAGAAAATCAGCCCATCTGCCTCACCAGGGCCCCAGCAAAAACCATAGAGTAATTGGGGAAATGAGCAAGAGTGCTGCTTTCTTGGTGAACTGGGTACCAGCACAAGGGTGAAGGAGATAGACACAGAACACTCAGTTCTTACCAAACCAGAGACCCAGAGACACAGAGGCTCCCAAGACCTCATCACTGAAGCAGACCTAAAATGAACCCAACATGGCTCAGGGAAATTTGTGGAAGAGGAAATTGAAAAACTGTTGGAGTCACAAGTTGGGACATTACTTACAGAGACACTGCCTCTTCCCCATAACGGGTGGCTGCCCCACAATGCATGACCCACAACCCCCATGGGGACAACTGGCATCCCCAACAAGGAAGGTCCCTTCAGAGGGGGGGAGGACAGGGATGAGGATAAGGATGGTACCAACATGTGCTGCGTACACACTGTGTACATAACTAATAGAGGAAAAGATTGGTATAATTAAAAAAAGAAAATTGTAAGAAATTGTCAAACTGGGTACCAAGGTGGGCTGAACCGAGAACCAAGGTGGGCCATCCCACCAGCAGCATGTGAGATCTCTGGTGGCCTCTCATCCTCACCAGCACTTAATACTGCCAGTCATTTTTATTTTAACTATTCTAATGGATGCGTTAAAATATCTCCTTGTGGTTTTAGTTTGCATTTTCTAATGATGAGTGAAGTTAGATATTGTTTCGTGTGCCTATTTACTATCAAGCGTCTGTCCCAACCCTTTGCCTATTTCTTAATGTGTCTCCTCATTATTAAGTTATATCTGTAACCTTCATCTAGCCATTGACTCGATGTGTATTTTTATGCTGCACACTGTTCTTGTTGCAGTAATCAACACCATGAACACATCCAGACAAAAAAAATCCTTCTGGTAGCCAACTAATAAAGGTTCCTTGATACACTCCAGAAAGAAAGAGAGAGAGAGGGCTGGAGAGATGGCTTAACGGTTAAGTGCTTGCCTGTGAAGCCTAAGGACCCCGGTTTGAGGCTCACTTCCCCAGGTCCCACGTTAGCCAGATGCACAAGGGGGCGCACGCGTCTGGAGTTCGTTTGCAGAGGCTGGAAGCCCTGGCGTGCCCATTCTCTCCCTCTCCCTCTGTCTTTCTTTCTGTGTCTGTCGCTCTCAAATAAATAAATAAATAAATTTTAAAAAATTAAAAAAAATTAAAAAAAAGAAAGAGAGAGAGAAAGAAAAAAAGAGGAAGGGAGGGAGGAAGGGAGAGGGGAGGAAGAAATGGAGAGAAAGAAAAAAGCCTGAGGTCTCCCAGAAAAGAAGGAACTCTGCCTACAGTCAATCACACACCAGAAGGTCTCCAGCCTGCCGGTCTGGCCCAGTGCTCTCCAGCCCCACAACTGTGTGGATGAGCTCCCTAATCTCTTTCTTTGCCTGATCCAGCAGAGACAAGACAGGGCCAATCTCCCTGCTTTCTACTCACAGTCAGATTCAGGATATGAGGCTGACAAGCTCAGGATGCACCCCAAAACCTCACACATCCATGTCCCTACCACAAGCAGGTGGGAGAGTTGTCCCCAGTTTTGGCAGGTCCCTGTCTCATTTGCCTCTGTGGGGATGCCTAAAGCTGCATGCGCTAAGCCTCTCAGAGCCCACTGCTGGGCAGTGCGTGGGGAAAGAGCAGCTGCCTCCTTCCTGGTGGCTACCATACTTGGTCCAAGAGTCACTCTGGGGTGGAGGCACTTGGTGGCAGATCAGCCACATGTGCCATTAACTCACTGTCCTGTGATCATGGCATACCAGCAGTCTACAGTGCTCACAGGATGGCTGCAAAGGGGACAGTGGCCCGCCAGGTGGTGGGAGAACGTCACCACAGCCGTGAGGATGATGTGTAACAAGGTCTTCTGGTGAAGACTCTCCAAAGAGAATGCCGCTGAAATGTCAGGCTCAGACACTTTTTTTTTTTTTTTTGTACATTAAAACACGTGTCATTGCTGCAGATCTGTGCTGACAAACACAGAGGCCCTTTGTCTAGGCTGTCAATTAGGAACCATGTCTGACCCTAATGCACAAAGGCCTGGTTGTACCCTGATGGATCTTTCCACAGAAGTCTTGGGACAGAAGGAGCCTGGGCTGGTCTCTTGGGGTGTGCAGAGCCCTTTCCTCCTGCCCCGTTGAGCCAGGGGCCAGCTGGAGTGACTCACTTGCTCCTGTGACATTGTTCAGCTGGGAGCCACCCTGTCAGGTAGGGCTGTTCCAGGGCCACACTTTCTTGGCCACGTTGTCCCTGAAGTCATGTGATGTGTCCTCTCTGCAGAGCTAGAGAGAAGCGGGGTGTTGAATAGCAGCAAGGAAACTAAGCTTGCCCAAGGCTTCCGGCTCTGTGGTGGAATATTCCATGCTTCTGGCCAGCAGGAATGTATGGCTGTTACAAGGTTGGCCAGAGAAACAACACAGGGCCTCCCTGAGTCTCTTGGGGCCATGAACCTCAGAAAGGAGCTCTGCGCAGTGGACAAGCCCCCCACCAAAGGTTTTCTTGACTTCTTCTAAGAATACTGCCTTATTTTAAAAAGTGAATGCATAAAAATAAAAAGAAGCCTGGGCAGAGGAGATGGCTCTGTGGATAAAAGCACCTCCTTCACAAACACGAGTTCCTGAGTTTGAGTCCCCAGAGCTCCATGGAAAAGCCAGACGCTGTAGCACAGGCGTGTCTGTAGCCCCAGCCTGCCCACTACAGAAGAGACGGGGAGACAGAAATCCCCCCAGGAAGCTCATGGGCCAGCAAGCTTGGCAAACACGGCAGTGAATGAGAGACCCTACCTCAAATAAGATGGAAGGAGATGACCAACTCCTGAAGCTGTCCTCAGCTCTCCACATGCATGCCATGGCATGTGCACATCTGATCTCACACACATGAACACATCACTGAGAGAGAGAAATAGAGAGAGAGAGAGAGGCCTAATTAAAGTAAGATTCTTCCAAATAAATGCAGCCCCTATGCAACTAAAACTAAAACCCCTTCTTGGGGAGATCTCTCATGGCTAAATGGGTTAAACAAGAGGAGATGGTTTTCGGTACATGTGACAAAACAGTGCCCTCCCCTCTGAACACAACATCGCAGTCATGGGCATCAGCTTCACTCCACATCAACTCTGCTGGGCCCAATCAGAGAGGAGGACTTGGCACTCACCTCGCAGGCATAAGGTCTAAAAGAAACTTCATCACAGGAATGAAGGCAAAATCACTGAGCAAAACAATATGCCTATTCTGAAAATGGCTGACCTAACATTATTGTAACAGCTTCAAAGACTAGTGGGCAAATATTTCTTTTTCTTACTCTTAGACTAAACATGCTTCTTGTCCCCACAGTATTCATTCAAAACAACTCATATGGCATTTCCATGACTTTTTTTTTTTTACTGATGCAAAATATTTATTCCAAGTTAGTTATTTTATGCAGTGTCTCACTGTACTCCAGGCTGACCTAAAATTCACTATGGAGTCTCAGGGTGGCCTCCAACTCATGGCAATCCTCTTACCTCTGCCTCCTGAGTGCTAGGATTAAAGGCATGTGCCACCATGCCTGGCATTTTCCATGACTTTTGAAAATTATGCCAAGTTATGAGATAGGAGTCTGGAAGGAAACACTCTTCAGTATTTTTTTTGAAATATTTATTTATTTATTTATTTATTTATTTATTTATTTATTTATTTATTTATTAAAGACAGAGAGGGAGAGAGAAAAAGAATGGGCACACCAGGGCCTCCAGCCACTGCAAATGAACTCCAGATGCACACGCCACCTTGTACATCTGGCTTAGATCGGACCTGGAGAAGCAAACCTGGGTCTTTAGGCTTTTCAGGCAAGTGCCTTAGCCACTAAGCCATCTCTCCAGCCCTGCAGTATTTTCTTTATGTATGGGTGTATGTGGTGTGGTGTACGTGGTGTGTGATGTGTGATGAATGTACGTGTGTGTGCGCTGGGGCCAAAGGAGAACAGCGTCTCTCTTATCACTCGTCCATGTGTTTCCTCAAGACAGAGCTGCTGTCAGTCAGCAAGCCCAAGGGGTTCTCCGGTCTCCAGCCTCCCCTCCCCGCCCACACTCCATGGACTGGAGTTACAGCTATGCATGGCCACACACTCCACTTAAAAAAAATTTTTTTTTTAATTTATATGAGAGAGAGAAAGAAGCAGAAAGAGAGAGGTGGGGGTGGGGGAGAGAAGGGGCTAGTCAGGTCCTCCAGCCACTACAAATGAACTCCAGATGCATGTGCCCACTTGTGCATCTGGCTAACATGGGTCCTGGAGAGTCAAACCGGGATCCTTTGGCTTTGCAGGCAAACGCCTTAACTGCTAAGCCATCTCTCCAGCCCCACACTCCACCTTTTACGTGGGTTCTAGGGAGTCCTAGTGGACTCTGGCCTGAGAAGTCCTTGTGCTTAAGCAGGATGTGTTCTTAATTGCTAAAGCATCTCCCCAGCCCTCTTTTTAGCACATATCCCAGGCTATCTTCAAACTCTCTGTGTAGTGAGGCTGGCCTTGAACCTCTGATCCTCCTGCCTCTATCCCCCCAAGTCCTGGGACTATAGGCATGTGCCCCACACTCAGCTGGCAATGGTCTTCAAGGCTAGCACAGAGGCTTCTTTGGGGTCTAGACAATAGGGTGGTGTTCATCTTTCTATATTTTCTACACTATTTCATAAAGAGCATGTGTATTATCTTCCAGCTGGAAAGAATAAAGTAAACAGAAATAAACAAGCGTTTGCCATGGTGAGAAGGGTGGGGGCCTCATTACCCATTATCTCTCCTTCCCCTTGGTCCAGTGTCACATTATATACCCATGGTCTGACAACTGGCCGCTGGGAACCCTGCCCAGGGTATGTGAGATGAACACTCAGGACTGCCGGCCAACTCCAGATCACACCAGATGCCAAATTTAGAGATTTGGCAACTTCTGAATGTCATCAGGTTTGGTTTTTTTTTTTTTTTTCCCTTCCTCTGGCCCCAGCCATGGGTGCGTGCACGCATACTAAAATGTACATGTTTGAGCTGCTGGAGAGGACACAGACAGAACCTGTGAGGAAGGGTTGGTTTGCTGGGAATCCACTGCCTCTGTGAAGGAAGACAGACTTTCCCCAGTCCGTTCTTCTCAAGGGACCTGGCACTTGAAGCCTCCTGCTGCTGAGACAGGGTTCAGTGATGCTTTCCAAAATTAAATATGGCCTTCCAGAAGCAATAGTGGGCTTGACACTGGGGTCTACGCACAGGGCCAATCCCCAGAGGGGATGGAGAGTAGGCACATCCCAGGAGATGGACTCACACTATGACTGGCTCCCGGTAAAGCTGCCCTCTTCCTGGGCCTGGGCAGGGACAATAAGCCGGTGACTTTCTCTCTCAGGCCTTGGTCTTCTCGTGGTTCAATTGGTCAAGTTGCAAGATTGCAGCTCAGAGGGTCTGAGGTCAGAATTGATCCCATTCTCCAAACTGCCTCGTGTACTGTGATTTTGTTACCTGCCACTGGGATCCTCGCCTTTACAGAGACCCCTGAGCCCAGAATGCCCGTCCCCACCTTGTTCCCCACACACGGCTTCCCTTCAATGCTAGTGCTTGGTTTTTTGGTGATTTTGGTTTATTTTTCTTTCTCCTCTCTTCTCCTCCCTTCCCTCTCCTCTGTCCCTTGTGCACTCTCTCTGTGTCTCTTGTGTATCTCAGGCATGCTGTGAGCTTCTATTAGCCAAGGATGATCCTCCTGAGTGCTAAGATTATAGGCTTTTGTCACCATGCCTGGTTTATGCAGTGCTGGGGACTGAACCCGGGGCTTTGTGCATATTCAGCAAGCACTCTGCCAACTGAGCTACACCCCAGCCCAATTTTTGTTGTTGTTGTTGTTTTCTAGACAAGCTCTCAAGTGGCCCCGTTTGGCCTTGAACACTCTATATAGCCAAAACTTCAACTCCTGATTGTCCCGCCTCCACCTCCCATGCACTGGGTCTGCAAGTGTACAACCCTACACTTGACATCTAGTGTCGTCTTGATGGGTCCCCCTCCACCCCTCCACCCCGCCCCAACACCACAGGCAGAGGTAAGCCAGAAATACCTAGTAAAGAAAGTAACTCAGTCAGCCAACAGACACTTACTGGACATCTGTTGGGTGCCACACCCTGAGTATGTGACGGCAAACCACTCAGATGCTGCTCTGCGAACGGAAGTCAGGCAAGAGGGAAGGAGCAGGAACCAGCTCCCTGCTGGAATGAAGCAGGTATCTGAACTTCACTTCACAGATAGGACGCAGAGGCAACAGAGGGAGGACATTGCTCTTCCTCTTTCATTTATTCAACAGCTATTTATTGGATATAAAATACCAGCCACTTGACCTGGAGAGATGGCTTAGCACTTGCCTGTGAAGCCTACGGACCCTGGTTCAAGGCTCAATTCCCCAGGACCCACGTTAGCCAGATGCATAAGGGGGCACGCACGTCTGGAGTTCATTTGTAGTGTCTAGAGGCCCTGGTGTGCTCATTCTCTCTATATATCTGCCTCTTTCTCTCTCTGTCGCTCTCAAATAAATAAATAAAAATAAACAAAAAATTTAAAAAGAAAAATACCAGCCACGTTCTGGCATTTGAAATACATGGGTGAACAAGAAAGCTAAGTATGTCCCTCAGTGGTGACAAGGAGGCAAACGGCTTTGTTAGGGAGTTGAGGGTGACTGGGCCCCTGGAAAATAAAAAGCAGAAATGTTCTTAAGTGTGCTCTTGCAATCTCTACTTTACTAGAGATCAGAGAGGGATTGCTTCTCTGCTTATCTCTTGACTAAAGGAGTTCCCTAGACCTGTTTGTCCAGGAACAACCTGAGTGAACCCCTCCTGGGAGGGAGTTCCCCTTTCTTAGAATTTAAATCTGATCCTGGCATTGTGGTCGGTTCAGCTTAGCACTTGGCAACATGGCTGGCCTCTTCCTGAGCCAGCCCCTCGCCCAGACCAAGCGGCCCTCACTCTGGCTCCCTGCGCCTGAAGGGAAGGCCCAGCACAACGTGGGTATAAGCAGACACTACCCAGATGGGCAGACCCTCTTTCTGCGGGCTGCTCATCTCTCCTGAACTTCCAGGTTCTGGTGAGTCTCCCCAACTCCTCTGTGGGCTCTCTCCCTCTCCTGCCCTCCATGCAGCAGGAGCTCTCTGCATTCTCTCTCCTGTCTAATTCCCCTTTCATGGTTCTCCCTTCATGCTCATGTCCCACACGGGCTCTTGGGTTGCAGATGGTGTCTCCATTTCCCCTTCTCGGGTCATGGATCCTTCCTCTCCCATGTATAATAAAACAAAATAATTTAATAATTATCCTTCTCACCGGGTGTGGTGGCGCATGCCTTTAATCCCAGCACTCGGGAGGCAGAGGTAGGAGGATCGCTGTGAGTTCAAGGCCACCCTGAGACTACAGAGTTAATTCCAGGTCAGCCTGGACCAGAGTGAGACCCTACCTTGAAAAACAAAAAAACAAAAAACAAAACATTATCCCTCTCAGTCTGGTTTATCCAATTCTTTGGTTAAAAATTAAAAATACCGACATGAAGCCGGGAGTGGTGGCGCATGCCTTTAATCCCAGCACTCAGGAGGCAGAGGTAGGAGCATCACTGTGAGGTTGAGGCCACCCTGAGACAACATAGTGAATTCCAGGTCAGCCTGAGCTAGAGTGAGACCCTACATCAAAGAAACAAAATCAAAATAAATTTTAAAAAAACAGACATGATCTCAGGGTTTAGGGTGCAAAGACTTCTCCTGAACCCCCAAAACCCCATTACAGTAGCCTTGCATTTTAGTGGAATGGGACAATGGGTGGAAAGCACAATCAGAAAATCACATGGCATGTTCTCAATGAAAGAGTCACATAGGAACATAAACACCAGCATATATATTTATACACGTTACACTGAGGCAGTAGCCACAAAAGGAAACCTGCCTGGAACTTCCCGTACCCCACACACAAAAAAAGACATATTTTAGTTGTAAATTGGTAGAGCCTTCCTTAGGTGAACTTCATTTTTCTTTATTACTATTATTTTATTATTATTATTATTTTGAGGTAGGATCTCACTCTAGTCCAGGCTGACCTAGAATTCACTATGTAGTCTCAGGTGGCCTCACACTCACTGCGATCCTCCTACCTCTGCCTCTTGAGTGCCAGGATTAAAGGCATGCACTACCACACCTGGTATATTTTTCTTAATATTTATTTAAATAACTGTTTGTGGGGGAGGGTGCCAGGGTCTCCTGCCATCATAAATGAATGCCCTGAGCCATCTCCCTAGGTTTTGAGTAGACTTAAAAAAAAAAAAAAAAAAAACAGAGTGAAAGTGAGGTGTGATTTGTTTCATTTCCACCAAACCCTTCTGCTGCTCTTGGAACCATCACTCACATGCACCCATCATCTGGAATCACACTGGCCCCAATGTCCTGCATTCCCATGAATGGCCAAGTCAATGTTTCTCTCTGAAATGTCTCCACTTCTTTCATCATAGCTGTCACCACATTTTCCTTCCTTCAACCAGTACTTATTAAATGCCTACTGTCTGCCAGGCACCATGCCAGGGCTGGGATAGAATTACAATCACAAGAGAAAGTCTGAACCCTGGTGTAGTGGGAGAGACAGTTAGTCACCAGGGCTCTGATGGGAGTGGAAATGAGAAAGCTGATACACAAATGAGTAACCAAACAATTGTGTGGCCGGCCATGTGATCCCTGCTCTGATCTACTCTGCAGTAGTGCAGCCTGGAAAACCATCCCTTAGGACAGCCTTAGACATGTCACCTACCTACCACAAGTGTCCACTGACTCCCTCCTACACATTGGATTGATGGCTATCTCCTTTTGCTTTTATTTTTCCAGTTCTGGGGATGGAACCCAGGACCTCACACATGCTAGACAATTGCTCTACCACCAAGCCACATCCCAGCCCAGCCTACGGGCTCTCCCTGCTGTGAAACATTTTTAACATCTAGAGCTATCCACCAACCAAATACAGAAACTGAGTCAATGAGTTTAAGAGTTGGGTAGCCCTAAGCAATATGGCCTAATGCCATTGATTAAGAAAAGAGAGAGCTGGAGAGATGGTGTCATGGTTTGATTCAGGTGTTCCCCATAAACTTAGGTGTTCTGAATGCTAGGTTCCCAGCTGATGGAGATTTGGGAATTAACACATTCCAGAGGCAGAGTATTGTTGGGGGCAGACTTATGGGTATTATAGCCAATGTCCCCTTGCCAGAGTTTGGCACACTCTCCTGTTGCTCTGGTCCATCTGACGTTGCCCAGGAGGTGATGTCTACCCTCTGTTCATACCATCATTTTCCCCTGCATTATGGAGCTTCCCCTTGAGTCTGTAAGCCAAAATGAACCTTTTTTCCCACAAGCTGCTTTTGATAAGGTGATTTCTGCCAGCAATGTGAACCTGACTGCAACAGTAAAGTTGGTACTGAGAGTGTGGCTTTGGCCTTTCGGAACTGATTTTCAAGAGGAATGTGGATTTGAAACCTTGGCCTAAGAGATGCCTTGCAGTGCTATAAGTACAGCTTGATGGACTATTCTGGTCAGAATTGAAAGACCTGAATGCAATAAGAACTATGGACTGAGAGGTTTGGCTTGTGAAGGTAAGAAAGAGCTTTGCTTGCACTGGGCTAGAAGCAGTTTGTGTGAGAAGCTTGCTGTTATGCCCATGTCCTGAGAACTTGTACAGGGTTGCTTTGCATAGAAACAGACTGATGTGAGCAGAGGGATATGGCACAGAAATGAAATATTTAGGCTGAAACTTCTGTCTATTCAGCTGCAATTATATGAGAGATTTTTTGAGACTGGGCCAGCTGAACTTCATTGGGATGACAGAAAGAATGTAGTCTTTTGAATGGGTCAGAATGCTGAAAGAGTGTCCTAGCCTTCAAAGTCTTCTGTATTCCTCCCCTGGGTTAACAAATTTGCACCTCCCTTAGTATTATGGAGCATAAGAAATGCAGGAAAGATAAGGTCATTGAATTTGTAGCACAGTCCTGTATGTTGGAAATGGCCATGGGCAGTGTGAAGCGGGTTTGCTGGATGCCTACGTGGAGACCCCATGGAGACGGAGCTGCGAGGACGAACTGAAGATTGCAGTGGAGATTCTAGGACCACAAAATGGCTGCTAAGGAGAGCTGCCCGCCCCAGATGAAGTTTCCCAGGACTGTGAGTAGCCTAGCTGGAGGGGCAGAATTGGAACTCCAGAGACTTGTCAGTGGTTAGAATTATCAGACTTGGAAACTTGTCATTGACTAGAGTTGTTGGTCTTGTGCCGTTATGGGGTTTTGGGGTTTTTTTGGCATTATGGCTTAGTTAAAAGACCTTGGACTATAGGAATGTTTGAACATTATTAGGATTGATTAAAAACTATAGGGATTGTTGAAGTAGCACGAATGCACTGCATTTTACATCATGGATGGTTATCAGTTTATGGGGACCAGGGGTGGAATGTGGTGGTTTGATTCAGATGTCCCCCATAAACTTAGGTGTTCTGAATGCTAGGTTCCCAGCTGGTGGAGATTTGGGAATTAATGCCTCCTGAAAACAGTGTATTGTTGGGGGTAGGTTTATGGGTATTAAAGCATGTGCATAGAGGTCAGAGAACAACTTCAAGGTTTCTACGCTCACCTTTGAAACAGGACCTCAGCAGTTAAAGGTTCTTGCCTGAAAAACCTGCTGACCTGGGTTCAATTTCCAATAACCATATAAAGCTGGCCACAAAAAGTGGTGCACGTGCCTGATGTTTGTTTGCAGCAGCAAAGGGCCCCGGTGTGCCCATACACACGTATGCAAAAAAAAAAAAAAAAAATGAAATCAATAAATAAAAAAACGCTGGGAGATGGAGAGATGGTTTAGCAGTTAAGCACTTGTCTGTGAAGCCAGGGGACACAGTTCGAGCCTCGATTCCCCAGGACTTGTGTAATTCAGATGCACAAGGTCACGCATACATCTGAAGTTCTTTGCAGTGGCTGGAGGCCTTGGCGTGCCCATTCTCTCTCTCTCTCTGTCTGTCGCTCTCAAATAAATAAATAAAAATAAACAAAAAAAAAGATTTTTTAAGTTGGTCATGGTAGCACATACCTTTAATCCCAGCATTTGGGAGGCAAAGATAGGAGGATCAAGATGAGTTTGAGGTCAGCCTGGACTAGAGTGAGACCCTTGGGAAACAAAAAATGAAAAAATAAATAAAAAGAAATGCCTACTCACTTTAGATGGGGAAGGCATCAACAGAAACAATAAAAAGATTCTGGGGGCTGGAGGGCTTAGCGGTTAAGGTGTTTGCCTACAAAGCCAAAGGACCCAGGTTCGATTCCCCAGGACCCACATTAGCCAGATGCACAAGGGGGCAGACATGTCGGGAGTTTGTTTGCAGTGGCTGGAAGCCCTGGTGTGCCTATTCTCATTCTCTCTCTCTCTCTGACTCTAATAAATAAAATTTTAAAAAAAGAAAAGAAAAGAGAAAGATTCTGGCCAAGTTCAGCTTGGTGAGCCAGTCAGTTTGCTGTGGTTATTTACGGGTTCATGGGTGACTCTTAGGCTGCCACATCATGCAAAGTCCCCTGGGCCACTTTTGGGCAACTGCACCACTGAGCAGCCCATGGCAGCATGGATGACTCACATAGGGCTGGAGCACTCAAGAGTCCCTTCAGCAAGAACAGACACTGTGCAGGGCTCCCCCTATCTCTCCACACCCCCCACAACCCAGGCCAATTGTTTACCTCTTCTAAAACCTCTGGGAGGGGCAAGGCCTTATGAGTTTGTTAGCCCCTCCCCCAGCCTGTCCCCTCCCTTCAAGTGGAAGGTAAATAGGGCCCATCTTTTGAGAATCTCATTCAGGTGATGGCAGCTGCTCTGATTCAAGATCTCAATGGTCAACCTGGAGAAAAGAGCCACATAACAGGCAGAGATGCACAGTATGAACTTAGGTATTTTACCACTTTACCTGGGCTCCCCATTGTTAATTTATTCCATCCGGCCACTAGTGGCAGTCCCCAGGTTGGTGGCTGTCCTATGCTTCCTCACTGTTTCTGACTCAGCCCCTTTAACTCAAACCTCAAATCAATCTGTCATTCTCTGTATGTGGCACTAAGGATTGAACCCAAGGCCTTGTGCAGGCTAGGTAAGTGATCACTGAGCTGCACCTCCAGACCCCCAAATTATTTAGTATTACTAATTATTATTTTGAGGAATAGCCCAGGCTGACCTGGGCTTCACTATGTAGTCTCAGGCTGACTTCAAACTCACAGCAATCCTCCTACCTCAACCTCCCAGGGTGCACCACCATGCAGGGCTACACAAGGGCCTCCAAGCCATTGCAGACAGACACCAGATGCATGCACAACTCTGTGTATCTGGCTTTACATGGGTCCTGGGGAATAGAACTCTGGTCATTAGCCATTGCAGGCAAATGCCTTATCTGCCAAGCCATTCCCCAGCCTTCAAATATTCTTTCTAGGACTGGGGAGATGGCTCTTGGATAAAGCTCTTGCCAGGCAAGCATGAGTACCTGAGCTCAGAGTGCCAGTACCCATGTAAAGTCAGTGCTGTAGTTTAGAGACTGTAATCCCAGTGTCACTACCAAAGGGCTGCTCTTGGCCCAGCCAGCCTGGCAATGGCAAGCACAGCCGTGAACAAGACTTTCCTTCAAAACAATGCAGGAGGCAAGGAGCCTTACCCAAAGCTCTCTGACCTCCACACACGCACTATGGCATGTGTGCACCCACACATAATCTCTCTCTCTCTCTCTCTCTCTCTCTCTCTCTCTCTCTCTCTCTCTCACACACACACACACACACACACACACAATTCTTTCTACAACCACAGGTCCATGTACCAAACTATGAGTCTAATTATGGATCCAGGAAGGACTGTCTGCTTTTCTGCAGGTGTTTACAGTTGATGAGTAGGAAGAAACCTATTTTGTCTGATTAAGCTGAGGGAGGGGACTAACAAAGGGGACCTGAGGGAAAGAAAGGTCATAGTCACAAAGTCACAAAGTCAAGGACAAACACTACATAATGTAATTCTGGTTCAAAATACCAGTAAGTGATACTGTTAGAGACCGTCTATCCAGATACTTCGTACCAATTTGCCTAGTGGTCCCAGCATGTTGGGAGGACTTTGTGCTCCCTCCTGGATCATGTTGCTAATATTTCTACTTTTGAGAAATACAAAAGGCACAGGTCCTCTTGCCAAGAATTAAACTGATGTCGATAAAATGTTGAATAGAAAAGGCAGAGGTCTTTGCGTAAGGACTGTGCCTTCAAATCCTTCTAGGGGATATGGGTTTTCAGGAAGGGAGATCACAGCACAGCAGACGTTTGAAGACGACTTGTGAGGGTGATTTGTGAATCTCACTACCCGAGGGCTTAAAATATGGCAGAGAGAAGAAAGGATGTGTACGGAGCTCATGGGACCCAGAAGGGAAATGCGAGCAGGGAATGCGCGTTGTCTTTCATCCACGAACATTTCAAAAGGATGACACTTGCAGCAGCAAAACTGCATTGTGAAGATAGCGGTGTGTTGTCTCTCTCTTCAAGATGGGACCGCGTAGACCAGGAGGGAATGGCCTCTGATAGCATCGACAACTTTTAAAGCACACCACGGACCCTCCACCACACCACGGGGAAAGGCTAGCCTCTTTCCACAACCTGTCGGGAGGATGGAGAAAAACCCGTGCTTTCAAAACCTTCCTGTGGCTTGAACCGAAAGTTACGAAGGAAGTCTTCGGATTGCACATCGAACCTGACCTGACCTACCAGGAATGAATAATGCATACGGAAGAACGGCGGAATGGAGGATCGTGGCGGGCTTCCCGAGTGCCAAGAAGGCAATGTGGGGTGTGTAGGAGCCGGGCGCGCACGGTGGGGGGTGGGGTGTTCGCGCGGCAGGGAGAGGATGTCTCCCGGGGTTGGGGTGGTTGCGAGGGTGGGGGAGGCTGTTTCGCAGCGAGGGTTGTTTGGCTCGCGGCAGGGGCGCGCTCCCTGGGGAGCCGCTGCGCCGTGGAGAGGGGCCCGGAGCACGCGCGCGCGGGGTGCTGGATGCTCCCAGGCCGAGGCCCGCGCATGCATGCGTGTGCGCCGTGGGGAGGTCCAGGGCGTGTGCACAGCACGGGCCAGACGCGCGCCAGGCTCACGCCGCTTGCAGCGTGGACAGTCAGCGCCGCCGGGCGAAAATGCCGCGCAAAGCCCCGCCACCAAGGGGCGCAGACTGGGGAGGACCCGGAGGACGCGCAGGCATAGCAGGACTCGAAGCCGCTTAGGCCAGCGAGCTAACCGCGGACAGACGCACAGTACCCAAGAGGCGGGAGGGCAGACGGGGAGGGGAGGGACACCGCGCACTTTCCCCGACCGCCGCGGCCAGAACGCTTGGCACTACGGGGAGAAGCGCGCGTCCGAGGCCCGAAGAGCACGCGCAGCTCGCACCCCCCGCCTCTTGCGCGCGCGCTGGGGGCCCGCACTACGCGGGCGCGCAGGTTATTAAGGAGCCAGGAGGGGGCGTGGCTTCCCCGGGACGAACCAATAGGCTAGGGGGAAGGGCGTGAAGGCGGTGCTCAAGCGCAGGATGCTGAGTGGCTAGCCCGCCCTCCAGTATGCAAATGCGGTGTGGAGGTCACGTGCCAAGGGCCAAGACGACTTCCTGTTGGAGGCTGACGCGGGGCGGGGCCGCGGGAGGGGGGCCGCGAGCGCCGCGTCTGGCTGGAGCGGGGGGAGGGGGGTTCTTGTCAGTTAGAGCAACAAGATGGCCGCGGTGGCAGCTCCGCACCTCTACGCGACGGCCCCGGGAGCCGCAGCCGCCTCGGCCGGCCGTGCCGCCGCGCAGCCCTGAACGCCGCCGGCTCGCTCCCGCCGCCCCGTGACAGGTCGTCCCCGTGCCGTCGCGCTGCAGCCATCGTCGCGGGCCCGCCCGAGCCGGAGGCGGGGAGAGCGGAGCGGCCCCGCGCCCAGCCGCCCGCCCGCCCGCCCGCCCGCCGCCGCCGCCGCCTCTGAGCACGGGGCAGCTACAACCTGAGCTTCTTCCCGCTCGGAGCCATTAGGAGGGCGCATCGCGGCGTCGCCGGCGCTGGACCTGGACCTACCGGGACGTGCCGCCGCCCACCCGCCCGCGCCGCCGCCGCCACCACCCTCGCCGCCCGCGCCGGGGTCGGATCCCGCGACACCGGCGCTGAGCGGACCCCCGCCGCCGGAGCGTCCCCGAGGCCCTCGGGTGACCGTGTGTGTCGCCGCCGCCGCCGTCGCCGCCAGGCCCGTGCAGCCGGAGTCCCGCGGAGCCGCCGCCGGGGACGGAGCCCAGGTGAGCGCGCCGCCGCCGCTGCGCCCCGAGGTGCGCGGGCCCTTTGTTCGGCGGAGCCGGAGCCCGGAGCACCGTGGCCCCGGGAACGACCCGCGTGCGGCGCAGGCCGGGGCTGACGGGCGGGAGGGAGAGGCGCGGGGAGGCGGGTGTCCGGACGGGCCCGGGAAGGATGCGTGCGGCGCGCCCCCATCCCCCCCGTTAGCGCAATGGGTACCCCTCGGAGCTCCCGGGACGGTCACCCCCATCCCTCTCCCCATCCCCCCCGGGACCGGGCATCTTGGAGCCCGCAAGCGTCTGGCTTCAGGATCCCAGAGGCGTTTCTTGGTGAGTGAGCTTGGAGGATGCGAAATCAGGTGGACGTGGCGGACGGACCTCCGAGCCCGGCGTGCGAGGAGAAGGAGCCTCGCCATCACCTCAGCTCCGTTATGAGATACGGAAACCCAAGCGAGTGCCTCCGGGCCCGCCCCCCCCCCCCGCTCTTTTAGGGACGCCTCCTTGGCGCCTTGGGGCTCGACGATGTGGTGGGGTCGCGAGTCGGGTCCGTGGCGGCGATGGCCAGATGCGGACGCGGTGCGTTGGCCCAGCCCAGGGACGGTTTGGCGCGCGCGCTACTGCGCGGAGTTGGAGGAGCCGGCGACCCGGGGGTGGTGCGGGGTGCGGTGCTGCAGCCCCCGCCCCGGAGGAGGCGCCGCGGGGGCTTGGCTCGCACCTCTGGCGGGCCGAGGCGTCCTGGCCGTCAGGGTGCTCCGTGCGCAGTCGCTTGAGTTGTCTCCAGCCTTCCTTGGCCGGCCTCGGCCTGATGCAGCTTGAGGTGCACGTTCTGAACTCAAAATGGTGCTGCGTGTGTGGCCGGTCCCGGCCCCTGGAAGGAGTCGCACGTCGGAGCCTCCTGGCCGGTTTGCTCCATTGTGTTGTGAGAGGTTGGGTTTTTCTGGGTCTCTGGAGTGCCCCAGCCTAAGCAGTCCGATTGGGATCAAACCTGTGAGGGGCTTGTACGGCTCTGAACCGCACCTCGCTGCATATGACTTTTTTTTTTAATGCAGAGCTCTACTTTTGGGATCTAGTGACTCTGTGGATGAGTTGAGACCAGGAAAATGTGGTTCGAGTGACTTCAGAAGAATGTGTACATAGTGTGTAGTGCTGACATCTACATTCCTAGATTCTGCACTTCTCTAGGAAGTGAAAGTATGAGTTAGATACGACAGCCTCAGGTGAGATGAACTTGGCTGGCAGAGGGCACCTTGAGGAAATGTATGTTCTTTCAGAGTAACGGCAGTGACAGGATAGGCACAGGACACTTGTCAGTGTGACACCCCTAGGATGCTTTGCCTGGGGGAATGATGCACAGCAGGGCTTTAAAAGAGTTCTGTTGCATTAGCTGGTTTGAGTGCATTGTTGATAGCTAGAGAGCAGTGAGGAGCTGAGTGGTTGGAACTTTGTAACTACTGAAAAGGGCTTCTCTTTTTAATGTTTGTGTTTTCATAAAAATGGATTCCCAGAGCCTTTTTTTCTTTCACACTTCAAATCATGAGAAATTAATAGTTCAGAAAGTGATAATAGCCAAGTATATACATCATGCCTGCACACCCAATTTAATGACAAGGATCTGATTTTAAAATTAGGATTTTTAAAAAACTCATAACTTCTTACCTAAAGCAATCTGTTATTTTGGTTGTATTATCAAGGTTAGATCTGGGGATTGTACTAAGGCATAAATCTTCATTTTGGAGTCTGGCATTTAGATATTTTGGTAGTAGTTTGGAATACATATGAATGCTCATTTTTACTTAGATTTTCCTCTATACACCATTCACACTATTTTTCCCCAAGTGGCATATGTCTTAAGCTTTTACAAAAGGGTTATTTTATAATATGTTCATAGTTGACAGGAATATTTTAGAGTAAGTTAGAGTGCTGATTATTGTTTCCTTTGTCATTCATTGATTAAAAAATAACCTAGCCATGGGAAGCTTTTGAGTGACAGGATTTCTCATCACTGCTACCTCTTTGTTAATCGGCAAGCTCTACTAACTATCCAAGTGCCTCACAGAACAGGCGTCCAGGGAGGTCAGGGCTGCAAAGGGGCAGCCTTTTCACCAGTGATGGGAGCTGTATGTGGGTTGGGCAGTGCTGGCCGAGAACAGGTATCACCCTCACCCATCCCACCAGTAAGGAGAAAGAGGTCCTGTCTGTGAACTTAGTCTTACTGGACCCAGGAAGGTAATGCCAACTTGATGTGTGTGGGGAAAGAACAAGATTACTAGGGAAAGTTACTTTACTTAAGCCCATTCCTTGATTTGAGTGTGTCAGATGTCTGGTCGCCTGAAGTTCCGTAAGAACATTTTGAGACTGAAGAACTGTTGTAGACTGTTGGTGCTATCTTCTTTCTCCAGGAGGAATTTGATCCATGAGGTTGCATATGTGTTAGATGACAGTTTAAAGTTCAGTCAAGGCTTATTGTACAGAAAGTGATATTTGAGATTTTCTGAGAAAGAAAATAAATTGATTGGTTGTGACTCGGAGGCTGTTCCTCATATCAAATGGCATTGAGACCACTGATGATTTGGGGATGGAGCAAGCAAAGACTACTCACTCACAGTAATGAAAGCCTGAGAAATGAGGGCGGAGACAGGGGACTGATTGACAGCTGACTTTGTAGTCTGCAGAGACTTGGGTGGAAGGAGCAAGGGGTTGGAGCCCCCAGCAAGCACAGCTTGAAAGGTTCTAAGGGAGCCCAGAAGAGTCAGGTAACTGTTTTAGTCTGGTTGGTTTGGTTTTAACTAATAGAAATTGTTTTGAGACAATCAGATGGGCTTTTTCCTTGTATTCAAGCTTTCTTGCTGAGCACCTTGCCACATCCAGGCTGAGCAAGGAGGGGAAGTCCCTTGAAAGGGACCAGTGATGTAGCCCTCTTGTAGGACTGCTGGCCTCACTATAAAAGGATCTTGGGAAATTTAACATCTTAATCACTTTAACTAAAGATACCTTAGATTTGAGTAGTAGGATGGGCAGGTAGATTTTTACTGTACTTTAAGCCAGTTTAACTATACAAGTTAAATTGTTACAAATTGGCTTTCAAATACTTGTGCCATTGTGAGGAGACCATTTCTCATGAAATAACACATAATAAACTGTCTTCAAATAGATCTTAATGCAATAAATGTGTTCCCACTTACAAATTTTCAGGTTGTAAACAGCTTTTCAGGAATAAAATTACTTATGAATATGAGCGTATCTTGTCAGAAATAATTGTGAACCTTGCAGACAGTGAGCATGTGAGTGGCAAGAACTGGAGAGATGAGAGCCCTTGCCCAGAGTGCATGTGAACACTTGTGCTAAAACAGCCAGGCAAGGTTGTGGTTATGTTCGCCATGAGTTTACACTGCTCACTTACCTAATGAAAACTGGACTATGTGTTTTTAATTGTCCAACTGGCACCACAAGATTTCCATGTTAAAGGTGCAGTGCAGTTCCATACCCCTGGTAGTACTAAAAATGAATTCTTGGCCTTTGGATGTTTTCAAAGATTGAAGGAGCTGTGCAGGGATGGAGAGCTGTTTGTTAAGAATTCATTCCTCCTGTGTAGCCCTCAAAAGATGACAGAGCTGTGTGCAGAGCTAGACAATCTGGGCACCCAGCCATAAAACATCCCTGTGCAGCGCAGACAGTGCACACACTTGCCTGAGCCCGCCCTCTGCAGCTGCACACAGCAGCAGGAACAGCCTGGGAAAGCCGCCGGCTGTGCTGTTGGAACTCTGCTTATATCAAGCCATGATGCAGTCTCGATGGGCATGGCTCTGAAATAGATGTCTCTTGTAGGTGGGTGGACTTACACTCACCCTAGAAAATGGGTATAAAGGCATATGGCCCACCACAGGTCTCCCTTGTCTTTCCTACTAGAAACACATGATCACATGGACACATGGCCCAGGTCTCCTTCAGGAGCTGGCTTCCCCAGACCACTGCATGGATTGGTCTGATGATTGGTCTGCTTTCCACTTTACTCCCTCATAAACCTTCCTGACACAATCATTTTTCGCATAAAAACAGGACAATGGAAGAGTGTACAAGTATGTCATCTTACTGTCATCAGAGTATATGGTGTTCTTTATATACCCAGTGCCTATTGTATTAATAAAAGATCCCTGGTGATCTTCTGAACACCTAAATGGCTAGCTCTTTTTCCTTCATCTGAAGAATTCTTCCTGTTTAGACCTTTAGGAGAAGAATGTTGTTCTCATACGTTCATAACATTCCTCTGGGGAAGGTATGAACTGCAGCTCTGCAGTCAGATTGCCCTCAGTAGTTGGAAAACTGTCTACAGCCGAGGCCTTACCAGTGCGCACACTCCTTTCAGCATGACTACGCTGAATGCAGAAGCATGGCAGGATGGTTCTTGGGAATGTGTGGTGTCTGACTCATTCTGTGTGTACAATCTAGCTTATTAAGACTGCGATCTCTCACAGCTAAAATCACTCGCTTGGCTTGAGCCTGGCAAAGGTATTGTTTACTTTTTATTCCCAAAGATAATTTCATTTTAATTACTCTTTTAATAAGCGAGAGAACCTAAGTTAAAATAACAACCGGGAATTAAACTGAGATCTGAAATTGGGAGCTGGCAGCAGAGAATTGCTTTTGCAGCCATTCTTGCTGGGAGATATGTCAACATCAGAGTTGTTCTGTGGCTGTGGGGGCGGGGCACAGAATCCGTCCTGGGACGACATGCTGTTTTCTCGCACTGCACTCTTATGAGATGTGGAATGCTGAAGCCCGGAAAGAGCACTCGGGAGTGGGGCACAGGCCCCGCAGGCTTTGTTCTGCAGGAAGGAGGCTGCGCTGCTGTTGGGGACAAGATTTCTCCTGTCATGGAGCACAGGTGGCTCTGTGGGAGCAGGTGCCCCTTGAGTCACTGGCCACATTTGGGGATTGTGAGGTGGGGCTACAAGTGTTCAGAAACCTCTCAGACAGATCTCCATTTAAACAGTCTTCAAATAGCTGCAACTAACTCCTGAGCCAGCCTTTCCTGTGAGGCTCTGCCAAGACCTTGTTACTCAACCCTCGCAGCACTGCTCCACAGCGCTGGCTGCCCCTGTCTTACAGGTGAGCAGATGGAGGCATCGAGGAGGAAGTAATTCTCACAAGATCCTACAGTTTGTAGATGATACACCTCGAACCTGAAAATAGGGTGACTCATTTTAATATCCTCTTAATTAGTCTTCCTTCCTCTGCCCTGTGTCCTGCCCACCCCGCAGCTAGTATGACCCCGAGCTCTCAGCATCTTCTCTTCCGTAGCTCTTCCAGGCCTCAGCAGCACCGGGGAAGTTCTGCACAGTTTGCAGGGGAGGAAGCTAAGGGTGGAGTGGTTGGTCCTGAGTCAGAGCCCTGAAGTGCATGTTAGTTAGGTTCTCTGAGTGGCTGTCTCTTGGCCCTCCTAGAGCTGGCCTGCTAGTGGTGGTGGTGTGCTTTCAAGAGAGCTGCCAAGAAAGGTGTGGAGAAGGCCACATACGCACAATGGACGTTAGCAAAACTCTGTGGTGGTGTATAATTATGTAACCATGTTCCTACTATCGCCCCTCTTTGAGGATGCATATCAAAACAGACGCTTGAAGACGCCCAGCCCTGAAGCTGAGGAGATGGCTCAGCAGTTAGAGGCACTTGTTTGCGAAGCCTAATATCTTGGTTTAATTCTCTAGTGCCCACAAAAAGCCACATGCAAAGTGGCGCATGCATCTGAAGTCTGTTTGCAGTGGCAAGAGACCCCAGTATGCCCATAGTCATTTGTATTCTCCCTCCCTCTGCTTCCCTCTTCATCTCCCTTTGCAAATAAATAAAATTAATTAAAAAAAAAAAAAGAAGTCCAGGGCTAGAGAAATGACTTAGTGGTTAAGGCACATGCCTGCAGACCCAGGTTCCATTTTCCAGGTCCCACGTAAGCCAGATGCACATGTTGGCGCATGCATCATTTGCAGTGGCTAGAGGTCCTGGCATGCTCATTCTCTCTCTCTGCTCCCCCCCATCTCTAGTAAAAATAAATAAATAAATAAAAATTTTTAAAAAGAAGTCCAGCTCAGAATTTCCCAGTCTTTACATGACCCCAGTGCAGTTTTCCCTCCAAACTGCCTTGGAGTTTAATCAAAGAGAAAGTGAAGGTAGATCAGAAATAAAAGAGAGAAGCCTGAACATGTTGTGGACAGACAAAACTTGGCTTGAAAGGGTCCTAAAAGATTGAATTTCCCAGGATGGAATGATATCCCATGAGGAGATGAACGGACAGCACTTGTACTGGAGCAGTGGCCATGGCTGCATACACGCAGATGCTTAGAACCTTCTTTCTTTGCCTGCTGGAAGCTATGATGGCTGTTGATGTGCCTGACATGACCCAAATAGTGTATGGGAAGCATACCTTGAGCAGAGGTAGTCCTGAAACTACAGGCACCTGTAACCAGCTGTGTGAGGCAGTGCTGCCTGGACAGCGCAATGATGGGGTAGAACTGAAAGGCATTCAGGAGGATCTACAGGACAAAGTAACACATGAGGCTTGGTGTGGAATTGATTGTTTTGAGACAGCATCTCATGTAGCCCCAGTTAGCCTTGAACTTGATATCAGGCTTGATTCAAGGATGACCTTCTTATCCTCCTGCCTCCACCTACCAAGTGCTGAGATCACAGCCATGCACCACCATGCCTGGTATATAAGGTGCTGGAGGTGGAACTCAGGAATTTGTGCATGCTAGGCAAGTGCTCTACCAGCTGAGCTGCATCCCAGCCTGAAAGGAAGGGACTTCCACTGCCCTACTGTTCTTCCTCCAGTGTGCCAAAGAGCTTCTCTGAAAGCTCTGTTAGATACAGTGTGCCTCCTGGGTAGGTGCTGTTGGGGCAAGATGACATGTAAGATAGTTTGAAGAGTTTAGTGCATGGGATCATGTTCTGGGCTAGAGATGTGACTCACAGCATAACCCAGGCACACAGAGCCACATAGTAATAGAGCTCTGCTGCTCGTTATGGTGAATATTGTGAATGAAACCATGCTTTCTGATATCGTACCATGAGCAGTTCTTAATTCTGGGCCTTATATGGCATTCCTAGATACACTGTTAAATGTACGGATATAGAATATTGAAAGGAAGAGAAAGCAAAACACTTCAGTTTCAAGGAAACAAGTTCAGATAATCATATAATAGTATGGCCGATTAGTTGTGTACTAGAACTTTTCATAAGTTACATGAATTCGGTAGCTTCCATAAATTTAAGGAACAATATATTCATTATTAACAGAAACAAAAACTGCCGTGTGGTAGCAAACACCATTAATCCCAGCACTCGGGAGTCAGAGGTAGGAGGATCGTTGTGAGCTTGAGGCCAGCCTGAGAGTACTTAGTGAATTCCAGGTCAGCCTGGGCCAGAGTGAAACCCTACCTTGAAAAACCAAAAAGTTAACAAAACATTAAAAAAATTAAAACAGCAAAGCTGGCTTTTAGTTTTTCACTTGCTGTGGATTTTTGAGACTGGGTCTGCCTCACTGTGTAGCCCAGGCTGGCCTTCAAGGTTGCATCACAGGTGTGCACCTCAGGTGTTCATCTTACGGTGGTCAGGTGAGGAGAGTCACAGCCATCACAGTACTTAAAAAATATTTTATCTATCTGTCTGTCTATCTGTTTGAGAGAGAGAGTGAGAAAGAGAAAGAAGTAGATAGAGAATGGCCATACCAGGGTCTCTAGTCACTGCAAACAAATTCTAGACTCATGCACTACCTTGTGCATCTGGTTTATGTGGGTACTGGGGAATTGAACCTGGTCCTTGGGCTTTGTAGGCAAGCACCTTAACTGCTAAGTCATCGCGCCAGCCCCGTCACAGTACTTTTTGGCTGTGTTACATACTGTGTTTCACTGGATGCACATTATCATTTACTGTCTTTTCCAGTCCTCTCAGACTTAAAATCCCATCTCAGCCCCTTGCAGAGTGGTGCACAGCCTTCATCACTCTGACTACTGATTAGGTTTGAGTAACATGTTCGTCTTTGTAATCTTGCATTCTTAGGGTGTTTTGTAAGCATTAGGACAAAAATTTTCAGTTTGGACTTTGAGTCATTTATTTCTTCAGAGATGGTGCTTCCACAAATGATTAAAGGGGAAAAAAGAAGTGAAAATTGAATGTTTTTGCTCTGGTTTTAGTCTTTTAGGATAATGACCAACTGTGTTTTCAACTGAGCCAGCCTAGTTGGGAGGATCAGGAAGAAGGGTGAGGGTCCTTGGCACTGCCGCACTTGGATGAGGTGGTCGGGGGTTCCCTTTCCCGGGCCTCTGCACCACCAGTAAGCCCCCACCCTAAGTGGGGAAAAAAAAAACATGTGGCATTTCTTACAGACATGAACACTTTAGGTGACACATAAATAAATAATTCCTGGTATGTCAGCACATTTGGTGACAATCTCTGGCCCATTGCAAGGATCACTCTGGCTATACTTGATGTCTAGTTGTCGTGTAGTCAGTTCAGTCAGTAAGAAGGTTTTTAAAGGATAGTGTCAGTTCTCTTTTGAAATCATTTTGGGTTGACTCTGAAGTATTCAACATCATTTTTACCTGTAGCTATTCATTCAGTTATTCACTTGTAGTTCTGGGAATCCTGGTGAAGGCCTTGTACTGCTGAGCAAACACCTATCTGCTGAGCTGCACTCCTGGGTAGCACTATTGAAGGGTCCCATGTGCCTTTAACTGTGGGTGGCAGGACTTTGATTAGGTGAATCCTAAGGACTAATGTCTTTCATTCTCTAACTGATTTTCCAAATAAATCTAAAGTAGCTTCAGAATTTAGTCTTTAGCAGGTGCTCCTAGTTCTCATTGACTTCTCCTGGTTTTATTTCCTCTTTTCCTCTTTCTTCTGCACTTCTGAGTGGGGGGTAAAGGTAGGTTACAATAGCAGGTCAAAGCCTGTGCTGTGTGTTGCTAAGCCTGTTAGCACTGAAGTTTTGAGCCACTGAGGAGATTCCGTCTTCACAATAGCAGGGAGTGCTTATGGGCGCCAAGCTGAGATGGCTTAATGAATGACCTCATTTTTTCCCACAGTAGTTGAGGAAACTTGCGCATCTTGCAGGGCCAGGCCCACCTCCTTCCAGTGACTCTCCCTGACCACTCTGTTGCACTTCATTCAGTCTGGCTGGGTGATTTTTGTCAGCTATAACACCTAGGAGACTTTTGGAGCTCCAGATTTGACCAGCAGAATCTGGCATATTCATAAAAAATTGTTTTATCAAATCATACATGTGTCCCTAATGGGCTAGAAGTTGACAGTCCTAGAGAGTGTCATGTTGAGAATCTTAATGGAAACTACTTGGATGTTTTTATAAGAAACAGTATTGGGGGCTGGAGAGATGGCTTAGCGGTCAAGCGCTTGCCTGTGAAGCCTAAGGACCCCGGTTCAAGGCTCGGTTCCCCAGGTCCCATGTTAGCCAGATGCACAAGGGGGCGCACGCGTCTGGAGTTCGTTTGCAGAGGCTGGAAGCCCTGGCGCGCCCATTCTCTCTCTCTCCCTCTTATCTGTCTTTCTCTCTGTGTCTGTCGCTCTCAAATAAATAAATAAATAAATTAAAAAAAAAAAAAGAAACAGTATTGGAAGCCCTGATGTAAGCGTTCTCTTCCCTGATTTCCCACTCTCTCAGCTGGGTCAGCTTAGGCAGGAGTGTACCCAGAGGACATAGAACACATGGGGGTTTACTTCCAGAGCATTTCTTGGAGCATTATTTGAAAATTAATATTACTAAAAAATGGAGACTATTTAAAGGAATTCTGGTTGTGATACCAGTTATAACAAGTGAGAACACACTCTGTGTCGCCTTGTTGGTTAATGGGGCAAGTGGAAGCAAGCCACCTTTGATAGGTAAACCATGTACCTGAGCAATGACTGCCTTTCTTCTGCTATGTCAGCCACCTCCTATTCAATCTCAAACCTCACGTGGAAAGCAGTTTCTTTCATTTGACCCACTTGCTCCTGCACTGTGTCTTTATTCCAGTTCTTTGCATAAAAAGTTTGTAGGAACGGAGTATTTTAAGCCTTTGAGGTCTTTATAGGAAAAGGGAGATTCACACACCTGACTTCGGGATCTTTTGTTTCATTATTTGGCCAGGGAGGCTGGAAGAATCACAGCTTTGCTTCTTCACTTGGATATTGTAGTTTTAAGAAGAAACACGTGGAGAGGCATATGGACATAGAAAACATGCATGGGGTATAGAGCCCTTAGTTTAGTAATGTGGGAAATTTGAGGCAATTGCATTCTTAGTGAACATATATAGACTAAGTCTAATGTGAGTGTGTCCACATTGTAAAGTATCCCCTGAACTCCTCTGCTGGTAGTGTCATTGACAAATCTGTGTGGCACCGATAAGACGAGCTGTCATGTGATAAGATTGATATCATGTCTTTGGCTCATAAAATACTTACTCAAATTGACTCCTAAGTTCCCTAACATCCAGCTCTTCTTTATGAACCCTTGTCTGACTAAACTCCTTCTCAACTTTCTCTTCTCTGCTCTATCCCTCTGGTCACTGGCATTCAACCTTGTGAATTTAAACCAGCACACACACTGAAATTCCTGAGGTTAGTGACACCAGCTCAGCTGTTCCTGGGTCAACTTCATAAAAGGGGTATGTAAAAAAATCCTACAAAGCACAGTAAGTTAACATTGTATTGAAGAGTGAGTGACTGAATACTTTCTCCCTTGGTTCCCTTGGGGAACCAAGACCAGGACCATTGGTTTCAATGCTGTACAAGAGATTCTAGCCTGCGCAATCACGTAAAAAAACTAATAGAAGATACCTACTTTAGAAAGATGGAAGTAAGACAGCCAATAACAGCACATATCCATAATCCCAGTATTTGGGAGACAGAGGCAAGAGAAATGTGAATTCAAGGTCAGCATAAGCTGTGTAGGAAAGTCTGTCTCAAAACAAACATAACAAGAAAGGCAGAAATAAAAGGGTCCTTATCTGTACATGACACAGTCCTACATGTGGAAAATTCTAAGGAGTCAAAAAAAAAATTACTAGAAATAGCCTGATGTGGTGGTGCATGCCTTTAGTCCTAGCACTCTGGAGGCAGGGGTAGAAGGATCACCATGAGTTCAACGTCACCCTGAGAGTACATAGTAATTTCCAGGTCACCCTGAGCTACAGTGAGACCCTACCTTGAAAAACAACAACAAAAAAAAACCCTCAAAAAACTAGAAATACTAAACAAGTTCATCAAGGTCACGGGCTGCACAATCTTTTGTGCTTATTTCTGTTCGCTAGCAGGAAATGGTAAAGGTGAAATTAAGAAAACAGTCATTCACTATAACATCAAAAGGCTCTGAACACTTGGGAATAAATAGAAGTTAAAATACATTTCTACTGGAAAATGCAAAATGGCCAAAAGAAATTAAGGAAGATCCAGATAATTGGAGGGACAGCCCATGAAAATAAGGACATGTAGTACAATGTAGTACAGTATACCACTGCTTTGTAAACTCTCCCGTTGACTCAGTGCAGGCCCTGTCAACAGCCTATGCAGATACTGGCCAAAATAACAAATACCAAATGAGGAGCAATTTATGAACACACCAAGCCAGGTGTAGCAGCATGCGTTTTTAACACCAGCACTCAGGATGTTAAGGTAAGGGGATCACTGTGAGTTCAGGGTCAGCCTGGCTATAATAGTTCCAGGTCAGCCTGGGCTAGAGTGAGACCCTGCTTCAAAACATAAATATTTTTTAAGCTGGGTGTGGTGGTGCAAACCTTTAATCCCAGCACTTGGGAGACAGAGGTAGGAGAATCATTGTGAGTTTGAGACCACCGTGAGACAACATAATGAATTTCAGGTCAGCCTGGGCTAAAGTGAAACCTCTGCTTTAAAAAAAAAAAAAGAGCCTATAGTGAGAAGCTCTTAGCAGGAAGCCACTACTGTTGTTTGACTAAATGGTTATACTGTGCCCACCAACTTGCTCTCTAAGTGTTTATGTGGATACCTATATGTTCATGCTGCTTTCCCTTTTGGTTAGAGAAGCTTTGTTTAGATGGCAGTGACTGGGAAGATTCAAAACTAACTGTGCTGAGAAGAGATGACAGTGGAGTTCAGCACTGAGTTTTCCCTGTCACACCTTCTGAGACTCAGGGACTATTGAAGAGCTGGTGGAAAGAATGTAAGAGCCAAGGCATAGAAGTGCATTTGGAATGCTCTCTTCCAGACACAAAGTGGCCTTGCATTCATGACTCCCAGTGGTGGCTGTTACTGCACAAGACCCCATCAGCATGTCATGGATGATGGAGAAGATCAAAAACCAAAATAGAAGAGGGACTAGGTAGAAAGAAGAAAGGAGAGAGGGGAGGGCAAATAAATATCAAAAATATTTTAAAGAAATGAAACTTTGCTTTAGAAGATACCATTAAGGCAGGATGGTAGGGCACACCTTTAATTCCAGCACTTGGTAGACAGTGTGGTAGGAGGACCACCTTGATTTCAAAGCGTCCCTGAGACTACATAGTGAATTCCAGGTCAGCGGGGGCTAGAGGGAAACCCTACCTTGAAAAACAAAAATAAAAATAAGAGAGAGAAAAAAACACCATTAAGAAAATGAAGGGGTTGGAAAGATTTCTCAGTGGTGAAGGCGCTTGCCTGCAAGGCCTATCAACCTGGGTTCAGTTTCCCTGTACCCATGTAAAGACAGTTGCACAAAGTGGCGCATTCATCTAGAGTTCATTTGCAGTGGCTAAAGGTAGGGCCCATTCCTTCTCATTCTCTGCTTGAAAATAAATAAATTTTTTTTTTTAAAATGAAGATAAGCCACAGGCTAAAAGAATATGTATAAATTAGACAGCTGCAGATAACTTGTAGTTAGACTACATAAAGAACCCTCATAGCCAGTGCTGTGGTGCATGCCTTTAATCCCAGCTCTTGGGAGGCAGAGGTAGGAGGATCACCATAAGTTCAAGGCCAGTCTGAGACTACATAGTAAATTTCAGGTCAGCCTGGAATAGAGTGATACCCTGGTCTTGAAAAGAGAGAGAAGCTTTTAGCTGGGCACAGTGGCATTTATATAGTCCCGTTGCTGACAAGGTGGAGGCAGGAAGATCACTGGAGCCCAGGGGTTCAAGGCCAGCTTGGGCAACAGAGTGCGACCTTATTTTAACATAATAATTAAAAAAAAAAAAACGTACTGGAGAGATGGCTTAATGGTTAAGGCATTTGCCTGCAAAGCCAAAGGATCCCAGTTCGACTCTCCAGTACCCACTTAGGCCAGATGCACAAGGGGGCTCATGCATCTAGAGTTCCTTTGCAGTGGCTGGAGGCCCTGGTGTGCCCATTCTCATTCATTCTCTCTCTCTTTCTCTGCCACTTTCTGTCTTTCAAATAAAAAAATATATATTTTGTGTTTTTTTTTTTTTTTAAATAAAACAGACTAGAGAGATGGCTTAGCAGTTAAGGCACTTGCTTGCAAAACCAAAGAACCCAGGTTCAGTTCCCCAGGACCCAACGTAAGATTCACAAGGTGGCGCATGCATCTGGAGTTCTTTTGCAGTGGCCAAAGCATATTCATTCTCTCTCACTCACTCTCTGATAAATAAATAATAAAAATATTAAAAATAAAAACTTATAACTTAATAAAACAATACCCCATTAAATTTTATTTATTTATTTATGCACAGAGTTTTTGGGGGGCACACCAGGGCTTCTTGCCACTGCAGATGAACTCCAGATGCATATGCCACTTTGTACATCTTTTTTTTTTTTTTTGGTTTTTCGAGGTAGGGTCTCACTCTGGTCCAGGCTGACCTGGAATTAACTCTGTAGTCTCAGGGTGACCTTGAACTCACAGCGATCCTCCTACCTTTGCCTCCTGAGTGCTGGGATTAAAGGCATGCGCCACCACACTAGGCAATTGAACCTGGAATAGCAGACTTTGCAAGCAAGTAACCTTTAGTCACTGAGCCATCTCCCTAGCTCCAGAATGCCCTAGTTTTATAACAAATAAAAAGATGGCTGGAGGGATAGCTAGACAGTTAAAGCATTTGCCTGCTAAGCCAAAGGACCCAGGTTTGATTCCCCAGGACCTACGTTAGCCAGATGCACAAGGGGTGCATGGTCTGGAATTCTATTTGCAGTGGCTGGAGCCCCTGGCACACCCATTCTCTCTCTCAATCTCTCTCGGTTAAATAAATAAATAAAAATAAAATATAAAAAATTAAAATAAATTCAGACGTTTTACCAAAGAAGATACAGAAGGGGCTAATATGCACTTCAGATGCACCATATCATTATGGTGATAATGAAAGCTACAGCGAGATCCCACTTCAGACCTATTAGAATAGTTACAATCAAAAGACAAGCTGTACCAAGGCTCTGGGGATCAGAAACCCTCATGCAGTGCTGGTGGGAAAGTCCTGTTTTGTGCAACTGCTTTGGAAAATAGTCTGCTATTTTCTCACACTGAGACTCGTGTGATTTCAGCAGTGTCTCTGCTACTTAACCCAGTACAAGGAAAAACATTTCCACACAAAAGCATTAACATAAGGTCATTCACAAAAGCCCATCACTGGTGAATGGAAAAAGGAATGTGGTAGATCCATACTGTGGAGATTTATTTAGTAATGAGAGAACTGATAGCTTGCTAGAGCAAGGAGGAGACTCCAAGCAGTACACTGGTGGGTGTCGGTCAGTAGTAGAGCTCTTGCTCGGCATGTACAAGGTCCGGGGATGAGTCCTCAGCATTTCAGAGCAAAGCAAGCAAAAATATCACAGTTAGGAACATATGCCGTTTTTCTGTGATATTTCAGAAAGGACAGATCTATAGGAACTAGCAGCCTATTGCTGACAGTGAGCATGGTACTGGCTATATATAAATGGGCACAGGGGATCTTTTGGAGGTAATAGTACTGTTCTAATTCCAAGTGGATTTTAATTACTATGACTGTACAATTGTGCGAACAAACTATATGTCTTTTATAAAAGAAATAACTGCTGGGTGTGGTGGTGCATGCCTTTAATCCCAGCACTCAGGAGGCAGAGGTGGAGAATCACCATGAGTTTGAGGCCACCCTGACACTGCAGAGTAGATTCTAGGTCAGCCTGGGCTAGAGCGAGGCTCTACGTCGTAAAACAAAAACAAAAGAAGAAAGAAAGAAACCTAGTTTTGTATGTGAAGGGCTTTAGTGCATGTTGCAAAGGATGGTGGTGTCAATGTGTGTGGAGTCAGAGGACAGACTTGGCATGCTTGACCTCTCTTTCTGCTGCCTTTTGACACAGGGTCTTCCCTTGTTTGTACCACCGCATGTGCACCCATCTGGTTGGCAAGCAAGCCTCCAGATTCTCCTGGCTCTGCCTTCCATTGCCATAGGCACATTGGGATCACAGTCACATGTGTCCAGCTTTGGGTGGGTGCTAGGAAATTGAACTCAGGCCAGCAAGGCTTGTGAGCAAGTTCCTTTAATACCTGAACCATCTCTCCAGCTCCAAGGATAATACTTTTTAATTTTTTGCAGACATGTTGTCTTCATTAAAAATTCAGGGCTTGAGGGCTGGAGAGATGGCTTAGCGGTTAAGCACTTGCCTGTGAAGCCTGAGGACCCCGGTTCAAGGCTTGATTCCCTAGGACCCATGTTAGCCAGATGCACAAGGGGGCGCACACATCTGGAGTTCGTTTGCAGTGGCTGGAGGCCCTGGTGCATCCATTCTCTCTATCTGGCTCGTCCTCTCTCTGTCGCTCTCAAATAAATAAATAAATAAAAACTAAAAAAAAAAAAAAATTCAGGGCTTGAGAGATGGCTAACAGGTTAAGGCACTTGCCTGAAAAGCCCAAGGACCCATGTAAGCCAGATGCAGAAGGTGGTGCATGCATCTGGAATTTGTTTGCAGTGGCCAAAGGCCCTCTTGTACCCTTTCTCTCTCTCTCACTATCTGTCTCCTCCTTTCTCTCTCAAATAAATAAATAAATAAATAAAATTCAGGGGCTAGCGCTGGAGAGATGGCTTAGCAGTTAAGGCACTTGCCTGCAGAGCAAAAGGACCTCAGTTTGATTCCCCAGGACCCACGTAAGCCAGATGTACAAGATGGCACAGGCATCTGGAGTTCACTTGAAGTGGCTGGAAGCACTGGCGTACCCCTTCTTTCCCTCCCTCCCTCCCTCCCTCCCTCTCTCTCTCTCTCTCTCTTTCTATGCCTCTTTCCTTTTCTCAAATAAATAAAAATACTTTTTAAAAATTCAGAGGCTAAAGAGATGGCTTAGCAGTTAAGGCACTTGCCAACAAGGCCAAAGGATCCAGGTTCAATTCCCCAGTACCCACAAGGTGGTATGCAAGCCAGATGCACAAAGTGATACATGTGTCTGCAGTTCCTTTGCAGTGGCTAGAAACCCTAATGCCATTCTCTCTCCCTCTCCTCACCCCCCAGCCTCTTTCTCTCTGTCTCTCTCTCTCTCTCAAATAAATAAAATTTCAGGAAAGGGCTGAGCACAGTGGCACATACCTTTAATCCCAGCACTTGGGAAGGAGATGAAGGATTACTGTGAGCTCAAGGCCAGCCTGGTACTATAGAGTGAGTTCCAGGTCATCCTGGCAACAAAAAAATCAGGAGGGAGCCGGGCATGGTGGTGCACACCTTTAATCCCAGCACTCGGGAGGCAGAGGTAGGAGGATTGCCATGAGTTCAAGGCTACCCTGAGAATACAGAGTGAATTCCAGGTCAGCTTGGGCTAGAGTGAGACCCTACCTTGAAAAAAAAAAGAAAGAAAAAACCAGGATGCTTTATGTTTTTGTTTGGTTTATATTATCATTAGTGTTGTTTTTTTTTTAATTGTTTATTTGAGAGAGAAAAGGAGAGAGAGAGTGCAAGTGGGCACACTATTATCCCTAGCCACTGCAAATGAACTTTAGACACATGCACCACTTTGTGTCTGGCTTTACTTGGGTACTAGGGAATTGAACCCAAGCTGTCAAGCTTTCTCAAGTAAGTGCCTGTAACAACTGAACCATTCCTCCACTCCCAGCAGTACTGTTTAATGTTGTATATGGTCAGGATAATCAGGGTCAGGTAATGATGGTCAGAGTGATAATAAATCCCCAACAACATTATTAACAAGCACCATGTCTTGATGTCAACAGACAATCTCAACTTAAACTATTAAAAATTCATAGTTCTGGGTCAGTGCTTCAGTACTTTTTCAGCTTGCAAAACGTCCTAGGTTCCATTCTAGCACCGAAGGGGGTGGGGGGAGTAACAGTTCCATGGAGAAAACTGAGACCCAAAGAGGTGGTATGACTTGCTACAACCAGATGCTCCTCACTTCAATTCCAGGTTTGGGGAAAACTGATTCTGTAACTTTGCCATACCCAGCGGGCAAAAAAGAGGCAGATTAGTAATCAGACATTTTTAAAATGATTTGAGGGCTAGAGACATGGCTTAGTGGTTAAGGCACCTGCCTGAGAAGCCTAAAGGATCCAGGTTCAATTCCCTGGAACCCACATAAGCCAGATGTACATACCATGTGTCTGGAGTTCATTTGCAGGGCCCAGCGTGCCCATTCACTGTCTCTCTCTCTTTCTCTCTCTCTCTCTCTCTGTCACACTGTCACACACACACACAGTCTAATAAATGATTTGGATAGTAACCAAAAAAGGATAAATTCACTGGGATTTTAAAGAAACTGCTAAATGGGCAACATTTAAATATAGAAATATAAGGCTCAAGAAGATGGGAAAAGAAATTCTTCATGCCGCCATTGGTGCAGTGAGAGCAGGTACACAGATTCGGGTGGAAAGGCTAATAGCACCATGAATTCCAGTACCATCTTACCCGCTGAGCTCTCTGTTTCACTTTAGATATGCAGTTACAGCCTGCTCACACTGCATATGCTCCTCAGTACATTCTGAAGTGTACGCGCTGCATGGTCTTCTCAGTCAGGGAGGGAGCACGTCTGTTGACGTGGAGAGAAGCGGCAGCAACATGCTTCAAGTTACGCATCACTGGAAACAGCGGAGGGACTGGAGACGCCACTGTATTGCACAGAGTTCTCTCGATAGAATGTGGAGTTAAAAAGGGATTTAATAGAGTTAGCCTTACCAACCACTAGGAACTGGTAATCAACAGTGGAAGTCATACAGCGGCTCAGTCCACAAAACCAGGAAGCTGGATCCTTCAGCCATTCCAGTCTGGTGCTGAAGGCGTGGAGGACTCCTGGGGACCCCTGGTGGCTAGAGGTTGCTGTCACCAAGAATGGCAGCCTCAGTAGAGATAGATGTCCTCCCTGGCAAGGAGTGAAGGCAGGCAGGCAGTATTGACTCTCCTCAAGCCTCTTGACAGATGCACCACCGGCCAGAATGGAATGTGCTGCTTGTGTGGGGAAGGGTCTTCCCTGCTCACTTGAGCCTCTCTGGAAATGCCCTCAGACCCATGCAGATCCACCAAGTCCACTGTCAAGGTTTGCCAGCATACATACCACTCTGTAACATTCTGCCTTATAAAGGCAGTCATATATAACATCCCGAAAATAGAAGTTTTATTCTTGTAAGAAGGTAATGCTCCCTGAAATATTCTTAACCTTCCTTGGGTAAAATCTGTTTTTCATTATGCTTTTTTTTTTTTTTTTTGAGACAGGATCTTGTGTAGTCCAGGCTGATCTGTAACTCATTGTGTACTCCAGGTTAGCCCTGGACTCTTAAATCCTCCCTGCATCAGCTTCCCAAAAGCTGGAGTTATAGGCATATACCACCACACAGCTAAAATCTGTTCCTATGAAAATGTAATATTTCTCATGCCTGCAATTCCAGTACTTGGGAGGCTAAAGCCAGAGGATTGCCATGAATGGAAGGCCAGTCTATGCCATAGAGTGCGTTACAGTCCAGACTGGGCTACAGAATGAGACTATGCCTCAGAGAGAACAAAGGCATGATGTGTATGAGATGGTGAGATTTCAGAGCTTCATATACAAATGAAATGTCAACAACAGAACTGGGACCAATACGGTAGCTATCTTGTACCCTTGACACAGGTGCTGAATACAAATTACTACCACTCACTCCTGTTGCTCTTTAGAAATCAAAGACATTGTCATGCAAAGAAGTAGAAAGGACATCCTATTAGCTACTTTTCGTTGTTGCCATGATAAAATGCCTGATTGGAATTTAAAAGAAGAAAAGTTTTTATTTTGACTAATAATCTGAGGGTGCAGGGTCTCTCGCAGGTAAGGCAGGATTAGGCAGAATGGTGAGTGCCAATGCTCACTCACTTTCTCCTTTAAAAAAAAATGTTTGTTTGTTTATTAGTAGAGAAAGATTAAAGAGCAACAGAGAGGAAGTGGGTGTACCAGGGCCTCCAGCCACTGCAAATGAACCACAGATGCATGCGCCACTTTGTGTGTCTGGTACTGGGGAATTGAACCTGGGTTGTTAGATTTTGCAGGCAAGCACTTTTAACTGCTGAGCCATCTCTCCAGCCCTCATTTTCTTTTACTAGTCAGGGACCCTGTCTATGGAATAGTGCCCTGGCATGCCCAGGGGTGGGTGTCACAAGCATTTCTAAGTCCCCTTGAGTTGGCATTCAAGAGTGACCATCACAGATACTGACTCACAGGACGGCCCTTAAAGAAAGCATAACGTCCCCTTCTCTCCTTCTGTGGAGTTATGACCCTTCCTCATCAGCTGGTGGACCAGTATTGTTTAGAGATGTTGGTCCCAAGTTAGATTTGTGGAGATACCACTTGTCAGGTGACTTAGGGATGCATTTCTGGGAGCCTTGGTAGCTCAGCTGAGGAGTGCACAATTGCACACTGTATATACCCAGGTTCTCGTAGATGCTGTCCTAAGGCCTCCTTGTGCTCAACACCTCTGCTCTGTAATTACCTACGGTGTGTATATTACTGTAATTCCAAAGAAGCGCTTCAAGCTAGAGAGCAGTATTACTTCACCACCATTGTGAACTTGACCATAGTAATTGATTGGTGCAATTTGCAGGGTGGAGTGAAGAGGTTGCTTTACCTTGAAAACATCCACAAAAGCTGGCACATGAAATTATCATCTGAGCAAATGAGGGGCGGAGATTGAATTTGTATTCCTTTTAAGACTACTAGGATTTGTTCTCACAATCAAATCAGTTTCACTTACTATATCTCAGAGAAGCCCCAGCCAGAAGTGCTTATAAGACCATCTCCTGTGGCATCTCATTACCATAGTGTGAGCATATTGGGTTCTGCAATGCAAAGTAACATTTTATTCAGTAAGATCAGATGCCTGAAAAATTCATTGTGTGGGGGGGTTGGAGGGGCTCCTTCATTTTCAAAGTACACTAAAGAGGAAAGAAGTAGAAAGCTTATGGATGTGATGTTACCACTTGGCGTACACACTGCTTGAGTCATCATATGGCATGTAGCTCTGATGTGTCTGTCTCTGTGTCTTTCTGTCCAGACTATACTCTTTATGACTGTAAGTTAGACCTTTTTGTCTTTCTACTGGATTATGAATCCTTGAAGGCAGAATTTGTGTTTTAATTAATCTTTTATAAAATTTAGCATATTGACAGCCACATGGTGGCACATACATGCCTTTAATCCCAGCAGTTGGGAGGCAGAGGTAGAAGGATTGCTATGAGTTCGAGGCCACCCTGAAACTACATAGTGAATTTCAGATCAGCCTGGGCTAGAGCGAGACACTAGGAAAAAAAATTTAAAAATATATATATATAACTCCAAGCAGATGGCTCAGTGGTAAAGGTACTTGCTTGTAAAGCCTGCTGGCCACAGTTCAGTGTCTAGTCCCCGTGTACAGCTGGCTGTGAAGTGGTGCATACCCCTCTGATCCCACCACACCTGTGACAGTGGGAGGTGGAGCCAGAAGCGAAGTTTGCAGGCCAACTATGCTCATTTGCAAGAGGCCCTGTCTCCATGGTGGAGCACAGACAGCTCAAAGTTGTTCTCTGACACCAAGCATACACTGTGGCATGCATGCCACACACATAAATAAAATGTCCGTAAATAAGTAAATAAATTTTTAACTGGTGTATCGATTTATGTATAGTAAGTACTCAGTAACTACTGCTTGGTTGATTAATTTCTTGGATATTGACATGTATTGGATTTCTATAATGACTTATCAGCTCTTCAAAGCTTGATGAGCTTGGGTGATAAGGTGTAGTGAGCAATGAGCATCGATTTTCAGTTCCACTAGTCTTTTTAAAAATAATTACATTTACTTTGAGAGAGACAGAGTGAGTATGGGTGCACCAGGGCCTCCTGCTGCTGCAAAGGAACTGAGACGCATGCCCCACTTGGTGCATCTGGCTCTATGTGGTGTACTGAGGACTCATACCTGGTTGTTGGGTTTTGCAAGCAAGCACCTTTAACCACTGAGCCATCTCTCTAGTCCCATCCCATTAATAAAGTTATGGTATTGGAAAGCAATCTTAGAAAATAACTTTAAAAATATTTATTTAAGATGGGTGAGAAAGAGTGTGTTCCCATCAGGACCTCCTGCTGCTGTGAACAAACTCCAGATGTATGTGTTATTGTGTTTATCTAGCTTCACATGGCACTGGGGAATTGAACCTGGGCAGTCAGGTTTTGTAAGTAAGTTCTGGTAACCACTGAACCATCTTTCCAGCCCCAGAAAATGACTTTGTGTTAAGTGGTACAAAGCAAGAAGAAAGTGTTGGCTGTCCTGGTCGGAGATGAGCCCAGGGCCTTGCTCATGGTCACTGAACACTCAGCCACTAAGCAACCCCCCAATTCTTGGCGTGGTGAGTCTTTTCTTTAGTTGTGGTTGTTTTAATTGTTACAGGATTTCAGTACACAGCTCAAGCTGACCTCAATTCACAATCTTGCCTCTCCTTTTGCATGCTGCAATCACAGGTGTGAACCACCATGCCTGGCTTTTTAAAAAGCTGTTTTTTAGGTCAAAAGGAAATAAATGTTTGTTGAGTTCTTTATGCTAGACAAGATCTTAACTTTTTTAAGTAGTCCTAGTCTCTTTGAGAAGCTGAGAAAACAAACTATAATAAGAAATTTTTTAAAGATTTATTTATTTGCAAGCAGAAAGAGAATGGGTGCTCTAGGCTTCCAGCTGCTGCAAATGAACATGCCCCACTTCATGCATCTGGCTTTACATGGGTACTGGGGAATCAAACCCAGATCATTAGGCTTTATAGGCAAGTACCTTAATCACTGCACCATCTCTCCAGCTCAGGAAGAAATTTTACAAACTAATTTATCTCTTAGAAATTGGACTATATAGCTCAGATAAAGCACATTGCTAGCTCAGTTCCTAAGCATTGGGGAAAAAAATTCTCTTGTCTCCTTTTCAGACTTGCATACCTGTATATATTTGCTGTGTAAATTGCCTCAAAACTTAAAAAGAGGGAAATAACTATCCATTTTGTTTTATGAAACTAGCTTACTTATACAAAGAAGAAAACATGGAAAATGACAGACAAAAAAACTAACTTTAGGGTTTTTTGTTGTTGCTGCTGCTGTTTTGGCATTCAAATAATTAACAAGAAAGTGTCATTCATCAGTCTTCATGTTTCCTTAAAGCCTCATTCTACAGAGAGTTGCAAACAAAGCATAGTGTGTTAATGCATTAGGGCTAGGGATGTTGTCTCAGCACAGAAGCTTTGGCCTAGAATGTGTGTGGAACCCTGACTTCCATCCCCAGCCAAGAAGAAAAACAAGTCATAAGTAAGGCTTGTCTTTGTAACACAAAGAATTATCTATGTAGTGTTCTACCTGCTGTAGTATTAGATGGAGTGAGAAAATTCAAGAGGCTATCCCCATTGCTTCCTGGAAAGTTGTGCTATAAAGAGCCATCTGCCAACCAACAGCTCTGACCAAGAAGGTGAACTTGAGAAGCTATAGAGAATTGAAGCAGACAAATGAGCTAAGGCTCACAACTGAAGTTCAGGGAGACAGAGGAGGGAGGACCTTACAAACATCCTCCTTTTGGTTGGAAACCACACCCTAAAAAAGCACTTCTACCCCCTAGAGTAGAGTGAACCTGACCCCTGGTTAGTCTGAAATGCCTGTCAGAGCAAAAGCATGCCTTGTCTGGAGGGAGACAATGGTCATCCAAAAGGCTGGATGACCTCTGCAGTTGTTCACATGAAAGACCAGCCATCAGATCCTAGGTGGAGAAGATAATCTACCATGGGGCTGTGGAGATGGCCCAGCAGGTAAAGGTGCTTACTTTCAAAGCCTGACTTTGATTCCCCAGAACCCACATAAAGCCAGATGCACAAAGTGGTACATGCATCTGGAGTTTGTTCGCAATGGCAGGAGGCCCTTAGTATACCCATATTCTCCTCCCTCTCCATTCTTCCCTCCCTCCATCCATCCCTCTTTTTGCAAATAATAAATTTAAAAAGATAATTCCAGTTGGGCATGGTGATGCATGACTTTTATCCCCGCACTCAGGAGGCAGATGTAGGAGGCTCACCATGAGTTCCAGGCCACCCTGAGACTACATAGTGAATTCCAGGTCAGCCTGGGCTAGAGTGAAACTCTACCTCAAAAAACAAAACAAAAAGAAAGAAAGAGAGAGAGAGAGAAATAAAAGATAATCCATAAAGAGAAAAGGAGGTAGGCAATAAGATGACTCACTGAAGATCCAGATATTAGAATTTTGAGATGGTCTCAAGGGAGTGTCAGTGAATATGGTCAGTGAATAAAATGACAGATAATTTCAGCAGAAAATTAGGAAGTAAAAAATACTAAATAGAAATTCTGGATTTGAAAAATACAAAAAATACATATTATAAAGTAGGAGTCAGGATTTCTACAAGAGGGATTAGTCCTAGAATCCTCAAAGGTGAAGGACTGGTGAACTGGAAGATAGGCCTGAAGAAAAGAGCCATGCCTTGAGCTAGAGACACGAAAAAGGAAAACAGATACACAGAGACAAAATGGAGACAGCTAAAAATCGAAAACATTTATAATTGAAATCTCAGAAAAAAATAGATCAGTAGAAGTATTTAAGTCACTAAGGAACTTCCAAGACTAATATAAACTATCAAACCAAAGACATAAAGATTTAAGGATCACTGTAGATCTGTAGGGGAAAGAACGAAAGAAGAAGGAAGATGCCAAAAAACAACAACAAGAAGAAAAACACAAAGGCTTGAAATCAGCCAGAACAAGAAGCCACACATGATGGGACACACCTGTAGTCCCGGCTGGTCAGGAGGCAGGAAGTGCTGAGCCCAGGAGTTTCAGGTTAACCTTTGAAACACAGACCCCATGTGTGCCCGTCACAGGACTAGGACCACACACTCCTTCAAAGGAGCAAAGTAAAGACCCATGATCAACCTCCTGGAGCAAGTGGAAGTCGAAGACAGTGGGACATGATCTTCAAAGTGTCTAAGAAAGGGGCTGTAGAGATTGCTCAGTGGTTAAGGTGCTTGTCTGTGAAGCCTAAGTACCCAGGTTCAATTCCTAAGTACCCACGTAAGCCAGATGCACAAGGTAGCACATGCATCTGGAGTTCATTTGCAGTGGCTAGAGGCCCTGACATGCCTATTATCTGTCTGTCTGTCTGTCTGTCTCTCTCCCTCTTCCTCTCTTTCAAATAAATACATTTTTTTAAAAGCCAGATACATAAAGTGACTCATGTGAGTGGAACTCCTTTGCAGTGGCAAGAGTCCCTTGCATGTCATTCTCCTCCCTCGCCTCTCTTCTTCTCTCTTCTTTTCTCCTCTCTCTCAAATAAAAATATTTTTTAAATGACAACATCAAAATAGAAGAGAAATTAATTGGAAAGAAGATTGATTGGGGGTGGGTTTAGGAGGGGGAAAAACGAGCATAGTGTGAGGAAATTATCATGGCTTATTATCTGTACTTACGGATGTTGAAAATAAAAAGTTTACAAAATATATATATATTGGTGTTTCAGGGTAGGGTCTTACTCCAGCCCAGGCTGACCTGGAATTCACTATGGAGTCTCAGGGTGGCCTCAAACTCACGGCAATCCTCCTACCTCTGCCTCCCGAGTGCTGGGATTAAAGGCATGTGCCACCATGCCCAGCACCAAAATATTTTAAAAAGAAAAAAAAGTGGTGAAGAGACCGCTCATTAGTTAAAGGCACTTGCTCGCAGAGCTTGCCAGCCCAGGTTCAATTCCCAAATACCTACATAAATAAAGCCAAATGCACAAAGTGGAACATGCATCTGGAGTTTGTTTGCAGTGGCAAGAGGACCCGGCATGCCTATCTGCTGCTCCTCTCTCCATAAGTAAATAAAATTTTCAAAATGCAAATGAGGTAAAAAGGATGGTTGTTATCTACAAATTAAAAACCCAGGAAGAAAAAAGAAAACACAGAGCAGCTGCAGTTAGTTGGCTTTTAAAGAATAATCAAAGTCGGGGGCCTGGAGAGGTGGCTTAGTGGTTAATGTGTTGCCTGCAAAACCTAAGGACCCAGGTTCAATTCCCCAATACTCACGTAAGTCAGATGCACAAAGTGGCACATGGGTCTGGAGTTTGTTTGCAGTGGCTACAGGCCCTGGTGCACCCATTTTCTCTCTCTCTGTCCCTCAAATAAATAAATAACTAAAGAAAAATAAAGAATAATCAAAGTAGATAAATTGGTAACTTTATTACACACTTGCCACCAGTAATTATGTAAGCAATATGTAGACTGTTTGATCTATACATAATAGCAGATTAAAAAATTATGAAACAACCAAGCTGTGAGCCTGTCATGTACCGGAAGTGCATATGAAAGACCGTAGGTGGGTGGAGCTCAGGGGCTGTGTGCTTAGTGAGCTCAAAAGTCTGGGTTCGTCCCAGCACCAGCACAAAGAGGAGGAAGCGGCAGTGCTTCAAAGAGGAAGGTAGTCAATGAAGACAGATTCATAAATACCAACATTAGACCCTACAGAGCTTTCAGCTCAGTTTCCTTTAAAGCAGTTCTGGTTTTTGGCATGTGTATATGTGTGGTGTGTATGTGCATATGTGTGTACATGTGGGCCCAAGACCAACATTGAGTTGCTTCCTCAATCACTGTCCACTTTATTTTTTGAGACAAAGTCTCTTCAAAGAACTTGGAGTAAACTGGTTTGGCTAGACTACTAGCCAGCAAGCCCCAGGGATCGTCTGTTCTCCACCTGGCTATTCCATGGTGCTGGCGATCAGATTTCAGGTCCTCACGTTTTCCCTGCAATCACTTTACTGATTGGACCATTTTCCCAAATCCTTTTTGGTGGGGAGGTTGTGCCGCGTGCAAAGGTGCATCTGTGACAGACATGCTGATCATCGGGGAGACCTCATCACGTGTTCTCCTCATATCACTCTTCGACTTTACTTCCCTGAAAGTATTCTTTTTTTTTTTTTTTTTTTCCGAGGTAGGGTCTCACTCTAGCCCAGGCTGACCTGGAATTCACTATGTAGTCTCAGGATGGCCTCAAACTCATGGCGATCCCCCTACCTCTGCCTCCGGAGTGCTGAGATTAAAGGTGGGCACCACCACGCCTGGCTCTGAAAGTATTCTTACTGAACCTGAAGCTCACTGTTTTGTTTGTTTGTTTGTTGTTTGCAGGTAGACTGGTTGACCAGTGAGCTCCAGTGATTCTGGGTCCACCCACCTTGGCCCTGGGGTTGCAGGCTGCACCTCCATATAGTGTATGTACACGTGTGTTCAGATGTGTGTGCCCTGTGCAAAATATTGGGGATTCTCTGTTCGCACATCCCTGTTTCCTTGAGGTGAAGTCACTCACTCAACCTGGAGCTATTATTTTTGGTCAGTGGCCCCAGCAATTCTCTATTCTCTACCTGCTGCAGGGCTAGGGTTACAGACTAGCATGCCCATAACCTGCCATTTATGTGGATGCTGGGAATTACCCTCAGCTGTTCTCAGGCCCTCACACAGCAGCAAAGGCTTTTAACCTCTGAGCTGTCTCCACACCTCCATACCTAGTTATTACATGGGCGCTGGGCACCGAACTCAGGTCTTCATGTTTGCACAGCTTACTGCTGAGCCGTCTTGGATTTTTGAGTTCTTATCCAGTCTGTCCCTAGACTTGAGATCCTCCTGCCTCTGTATCCCAAATGCTGAATTTATATACCTGGCTAAAGCAATTATTATTTTTAAAATATATATGTTACTTTTCTTTTGAAACAACAAGATGATTATAAATGTAACCTGAAAAAGTTAAAGAATAATCTTTGAAAAGATTAACGAAAGGAAGACACTGATAGCAGATAGCATAGTGTACAGACTGGAATGATGGTGATGATGATGTCCACTCCGAGTGATGCCTATTCTGTTAGCTACAGAAAGGAAGATGGGGCTGGAGAGATGGCTCAACATTTAAAAGCACTTGCTTGGAAAGCCTGATGGCCTGGGTTTGATTCCCCAGTACCCATGTAAATCCAGATGCACAGAGTGGCACATAGTCTGGAGTTCATTTGTAGTGCTTGGAGGCCCTGGTGTGCCCATTCTCATATTTTCTCCCCATCCCCTCCCTCTCTTTTCCTCTCTCCCCTCCCTTCCCTTCTCTCTCTCCCTCTCTCTCTCTCTCTCTCATAAATAAAAATTTTTTTTTGTTCATTTTTATTTATTTATTTGAGAGTGACAGAGACAGAAAGAGGGAGAGAGAGAGGGAGAGAGAGAGAGAGAGAATGGGCACACCAGGGCTTCCAGCCACTGCAAACAAATTCCAGACGCGTGCGCCCCCTTGTGCATCTGGCTAACGTGGGACCTGGGGAACCGAGCCTTGAACCGGGGTCCTTAGGCTTCACAGGCAAGCGCTCAACCGCTAAGCCATCTCTCCAGCCCCCAAAAATTCTCTCCCTCTCCCTCTATCTGTCTTTCTCTCTGTGTCTGTCACTCTCAAATAAATAAATAAAATTTAAAAAAAAAATTTTTAAAGGTACAGCCTAGTGTCAACTATACACCTGAATTTATTTTAAGCGCAGTACTACCTGTATATAAGAAAATGATTGAAGAAATCTACAAAATAAAAAGAGCAAAGCCCAGCATGGTGGCATACACCTTTAGTCCCAGCACTCAGGAGGCTTAGGTAGGAGTATTGTTATGAGTTCCAGGTCAGCCTGGTCTAGAATGAGACCCTACCTCATATTCTCCCCAACATAAAAGCAAAATTTTTGCCCATGAAGGTAGAATGGTATGGAAAAAAAATTGATAGTTTATAAAAATTTTAAATTTCTGAAAGTAAAAAAAAAAAGGAATACTGAAAATGGGAAGATATTTATAGAAACATGAGAAAAGGTTAATCCATAGAATATCTTTAAGCTCTTAGAAATTGAAAAAGCAAAGTCCCCCTAAGAACCCAAGGGAGAGGCCAGGAGATTGTAAATAGCCAGTTAGAGCCAGGGCTGGGTGGCACACCCCTCCTGTCATCCCTACACTTGGGACTAATGTAGTAAGAGGAGCAGAGCATTGCTGGAAGTTCAAGGCCAGCCTGGTCATCATGTATGGAGTTCCAGGCCAGCCTGAGCTCCATAACAAGAGACTATCTCAAAAGCCTTGCAAGGGCTGGGGAGACGGCTCAGCAGTTAAAGGTGCTTGCTTGCAACAGTCCTGCCAGCCTAGGTTCGATTTCCCAGTACCCACATAGAGCCAGATGCACAACGTGATACATGCATCAGTAGTTTATTTGAAGTGGTAAGAGGCTATCGTACACCCATTCTTTCTCTTCACCCCTCTTCACAAAGAAAGAAAATAGAATAAAAAGCCACATAAAACAAAGCCAGTTCACAGTAAATGAAGTTCATGTAGTTAATAAGGGAAAATAATGTGATTGATAAAGAATTATAAACTAAGGACACTGTGATACTTTTTCAGGTATCACATATTTGAAATTGAGTATTTATGAGGATATAATGAAATAAGCACATTGGTACTCAGCTAGTTGAAAATACTTTTTCTTTTTTTGGTTTTTTGAGGTGGGGTTTCACTAACTCAAGCTGACCTGGAATTCACTATGTAGTCTCAGGGTGGCTTCAAACTTAAGGTGATCCTCTTACCTCTGACTCCCGAGTGCTGGGATTAAGGGCATGTGCCACCACGCCCGGCGCAAATACAAATTTAAAATGCTTTGGTATCACAATTTGGTGTGTGTTAAACCCTTTAATTATACCTTTTTGTTTAAGAAAGTCTGCTTCTGGAAACATCTCTTCACACAATAATAACAAACGCAGAAGAACCTGCAGACTAGAGGATCATAGACAACCAGTGTAGAATGAACAACCTATGTAAAACCAGGGGTTGTTGGCAACATTTCCTCAATGCAGTAATGTTGTCTTTGTGGGGTTTGGTTAATATGAGGATACTTTGTTCAAAAAGAAAAGGCATAAGATGAAAGGTCTGCTAAAAATATTTTTATTGCTTTATTTGCAGAGTAAGGGGGCAAAATGAATGGGGACTCCAGGACCTCCTGTCACTACAAATGAACTCCAAACACATGTGCCAGTTTGTGTATTTGGCTTTACATTGAGTACTGGGGAGTTAAACCTGGGCCATTAGGCTTTACAAACAAGCGCTTTTACTGAGCCATCTTTCCTGCTCTGAAATTTTATGTACAGAATTATGACAAAGATGGAGATCTGGATCAGTGGATAAAGTGCTTGCTATGCAAGCATGAGCGTGGATCTCCAGAATCTATATGAACAGCTAGAAGCTATGGGCTTCTGTAGGCGTGATGGGAGGTAGGGACAAGAGAACTTCCCCAAGCTCATAGGCCAGTCTGATGAACGGAGCGGTGACAGTGAGAGATGCTACCTGAAACCCAGTAGGCGGCGAGGACTGACAGCCGAGGAGGTCCTCTCACCCTCACATGCACGCACACCACAGAATTCCCACGAGAGTGTACGTTGTGGTGGTGTTCATGTGGCGTTCTTGAGCTGTGAATTAGGATGGTGGTTAACTGTGTGGGTCTTTCCTCTGGCCTTGGAGGTCTCTCCTTCACATGCTGTCTGAGCATCTGCTCACAGTGAAGATTTCTCCTGAACTTACTCTTTCTTTTTGCATGTATGTGTGTGTATGTGTGCCAGATATTGACCTCAGATATTTTCCTCAACCACTTTTCACCTTATTTTCATGGTATAGGGTCTCACAGGGCAAATCTAGAGCCCACCAATTCTGGTAACAGGCTAATGGCAAGCCCTGAGGACTCACCTGTCACACCCCCACCCCACTACTGAGGTTAGTACCAGCTTGTGTGGTAGGAATTCAAACTCAGGTCCTCTTGCTTGAACAGCAAATAGTTTATCCACTGAGCCATCTCCCAGCCCCGCTCCCAAACTTTCAACTGTTCACCTGTTAGAAAAGCACAGCTCCGCCCCTCCCCCAGCCTTCACATTTCTTTTCTTTTGAGCATTGTTAAGAGTTTTCAAGACTCAGTTATAATCAGTATCTTTATCACCAGGTACTCCTACATATATTCCAGACTGGAGTCATGCCATTCCTTGGGATTTCAAACGACACAACTGTCCTTTAGTGGTGGACCTCACTTGTTAGGAGGCTACAGAAGGTGGTTTCAGTTAGCCCGCTGTCATGCACTCAGGACACTCAAAAGAAGTTGTGTTGTGAGGGACTCCCAGGAAAGTGACTTTTGGGCCTGAATGCTAGGGAAAGCTTTTTCCCCGTCAGAATCGGTGTTTGCTCTCATGGCTAATGGGAACCTGTGAAGGAGAGACAGAAATTGAATTATCAGCAAGAAGCCAGTTTGGTAAATGGCTCATGGCTGTCACCAGAGTGAACTCTAGTCTGTTCTAGATACATACTCATCAGCAGTAAGTGCGATTCCATTCCAGTCCTCATTTATTTTAAAAGAAATTAGAAAGTTAAATTGCTGGCAGTGCATTGATTTCAGGAGAACAGTGCGGAGCCTATGCTTTCCAGGCTGGTGTGTGGCTGCGGTGCCATCCATGCACCCTCCTTCAGGCTCTACTCTGCGTATCTGTCATCACTTGACGTCAGTGATCCCAGGCAGTGGCTAAGGAACAGCAGCAGCAGTCGCTGGTAGCGAACAGTTGCTTACGAAGTAAGTGCTAAGCAGGGAGGTTCTCCATCGCATCTCAATCTGTTTGGTCCCATAAACAGTTCAGCACTGTGTTTACTGAATAAATGACTCAAAGGCTGGACTTAATTATTTCTTAGGTGATTCCCATAAGATGTCTCATCAAACCCTTTTTTTCCCCTGGTCTGAATCTGATATGTACTTAAAAAGAAAATAGAAAAATAAACTAAAGGGCTGAGGAGATGGCTCAGCAGTTAAAGGCACTAGCTTGTAAGGCCTGCTGGCCCAGGTTTGACTCCCCAGTCCTCTCATAGACCAAATACCCAGAGTGGTGCTTGCATCTGGAGCTTGTAGCACCAAGAGGCCCTCCTAGCATGCATGCTCATATTCATTCTCATTCCTTCATATCCTCTCTCTCCCTCTCTCTCGCTCTCTCACTCTCTGCTATGCATGTTGGCACACACCTTTAATGCCAGCACTCGGGAGGCAGAGGTAAGAGAATCACTGTGAGTTTGAGGCCAGCCTGAGACTACAGGGTGAATTTCAGGTCACCCTGGGCTAGAGCGAGACCCTGCCTCAAAACAAACAAACAAAACGGAAATTTAAATTTTCTTTTTTTTATTTTTTTATTTATTTGAGAGCAACAGACACAAAGAGAAAGACAGATAGAGGGAGAGAGAGAATGGGCGCGCCAGGGCTTCCAGCCTCTGCAAACGAACTCCAGACGCGTGCGCCCCCTTGTGCATCTGGCTAATGTGGGACCTGGGGAATCGAGCCTCGAACCGGGGTCCTTAGGCTTCACAGGCGAGCGCTTAACCACTAAGCCATCTCTCCAGCCCAAATTTAAATTTTCTAGACCTGGTATTTTCAAATGTCTTCTTCCTTACTATTTTTGAAATGAGTTTTTCCTTTTTTAAAATTTTTTCTACATTTCACATATGAAAAGCCAACAGATGTTTTAGTGGCTGTTTTTCCTGCATGGCTGTGACTAGTCACACAAACAGCCTTCCTCTGTGTTACGTCTCACTGAGAAGCCATCTAGGCAGATGCTTTGTCAGCTCACTACGCTGGCAAATACCTTTGAAACCTTTTTGCTATCCAGTCTGGCGCTTCTGATGTTTCTGGATCAAGGGGCAGGAGGAGGGTGGTATCTCTTTTTATGTTTGATTCTTCCCTTGCATAGCTCGTCATCAAGCTATTTCTAACCTGGTCTTGTCTGCCCGCCTGTTCTCCCAAATTAGAATCCAGCCTTGAGCACAAATTGGCTTAATGACTCCTGAAGCTGGGTCTCGCCAGTAACAGCCCCTTTTAGTTCAAAGTCACAGAACCTTTGAGTGTGTAGTCTCTGGGGAAAGAAGACTGGCAGGCAGTCCCCACACAGATGACTGCCCCAGGCTCCGACTCATCACTGTAGTGACTGGCCTGCAGTTGCAGGGAGCCGCAGCTTGGTCCTTTCTCTTTCATAGTCACGGAGGAGTGCCTTTTCTAAACCTGCCCAAATGTTAGGTTTCAGTTTTTAAAAAATGCCAGTGAATAAGTGAGTGAGTTTAGCCAAATTCAAGCAGATGAAGTTCCATCCCTGCACGTAGAAGACCTGAGAGTTCAGATGTGTGCGCTGCTGCTTACCTTCAGCTTCTCATTTCGTGCCTTGACTTAATGTGCTCTTTAAGCACTGAGTTTATTTCTGTGACATTATTTTTAAATCTCCAGTTTATTGGCAGGCTTGCCCTAGGCTCTCATTAGAAGGTTCTTTCTCCTGATGGAGGATAGCATGTACTGGATCTGGTACGTGTAGTAAGGAATTAGAGTGGTGAGAAAATGAGATTAAATTATGAGTAGAGAAGCCTCCTGTAGTGCTCATAGGAACAGCAGATCCGAGGTCTGGGATGGGCACCCAGTGAGAGCTACTGGCTGATACCAGACCTCACTGGAAAGGTCACTGCTCAGGTCATGGCAGAGATATCACTGTGGTGCCCTGTGGATGGAACTTGTAGAAAACTACCTGCCATCCAATGTGCAGTATGCCCTCTGGAGCCTGCCAGGGAACACCCAGTGCTAGAAGACAACACTTCTACGTCTCTCCGGCGCCCTCTGCCAGAGAAGCTGGACTTGGTGCTAGCTGGCAAGGGAAAAGTAATGAAAGGTCACCCAGATCGTTTTCATAGAGCCAACAAGAGGCAGGCTTGGTGCTGTGAGACGGTGAATCCTGCTGCACACTCCCCCACAGCTGGAAGCTCTTGTCCTGGTCCAGAGTGTAGCACATACTGAAACCCTGGCTCTTGTTAGTAAGCACTGTTTCATGCACACCCTGATGAGCAGCACACTGCTCTCTCTCAAAGGTCTGGTGGAGAGCTGAGATGGCTCAGCAGTTAAAGGCACTTGCTTGCAAAGCCTGTGAGTCAGGGTTTGATTCCCCAGTACCCACGTAAAGCCAGATGCACAAAGTGGCACATGATTTTGGCCATTACTCTTTCTCTTTTTAAAGATCCATTAGAGATATTCTTGTATTTTTTGGCATATTCAAGTGTCATTGAATAATTGACTATGAAAATGGAGTGCCTCTAAAATTACACTGTTGTTTTTAAATTCGATGCTGCCTTAACTTAATTGTGAATAAGAAGTATTTACAGAAGGGTACTTACTGAGTCTGAAGTGTTGGCAGGTGGAGCAGGTCAGAGCCATCCTCAGCTAGGTAACAAGTTTATTGCTAGCCTGGGCTACATGAGATGGTGTCTCACACCAACCAGTCACCAACAAAAGGGCATCTATAGTTCCTTTTCTTGAGTTGAATGTAATTAGTACTACAAGGAGTTTTTGTAGTGGTCACAATGGTTGCTGACCCTGATTAATTTTGAGGAGAACTGGAGTTAAAGTGTTGTCCATTCAGTGCTCAGTCATCCTGAGCCAGCATAGTGGAATACGTGGGTTGTTGACTCATCACTTTAGGATTTGTAGGGTGTATGCAATGGGAAGTCACTGTAATTTAAGAGAAGAAGGAACTTGGGAATGCTGTGAGACAGCTGGGAAACTGAAGATAACCAGTAGCTGCCCAGAGAACTTGGCAGTGAGCACTGGTGGACCAGCTCCCACTGTGGTCTCACCTGCCTTCCTCCCCCCCTACACACATTTTGTGTGGCTCCAAATCTCTCCCCTGGGCTGAGGGTCGGCTCCGTGCTGTGGGGGTGTTCTTCCCGGACCAAGGCCACAGACTGTGGAGACAGCTTGCCTCTGCTTCTTGGCTTCTCGGCCTCAGCGTTGACTTCATTTCCAGGATCTCTGTGGCTGACAGCCTTGGTTCTGAGTTCTGCCCGTGTTGAGCCCCCCTGAATCTCAGCACTCAGCCCAGGGAATGTATAGTGCTGCTCATGCATTAGCCACATGTAGAATGATTCCCAGAAGCTTCTGCCTCTAGAGGTCTGTTGCAGTCCTGCTCACATTGGTAGTAGAAATCACCCAACCAAGAGCAGCTTGTGGGGAAAAAAGAGGTTTATTTTGGCTTACAGGCTCTAGGGGGAAGCTCCATGATGGCAAGGAAAATGATGGCATGAGCAGAGGGTGGACATCATCAGGTGGACCATAGCAACAGGAGAGTGTGCCCACACACTGGCATGGGGACACTGGCTATAACACCCATAGCCACCCCCCCCCCAACAGCACACCACCTCCAGGAGGCATTAATTCCCAAGTCTCCATCAGCTGGGAACCTAGCAGTCAGAACACCTAAGTTTATGGGGAACACCTGAATCAAACCACCACAGGGTCCCTGGTAGAAGTGGCTCTGCAGGAAGTTGAGGTACAGCTGCCAGTGGGGGCAGAAGGATGCTGTGGGGCACTGACACGAAGCAATGACCAGTGTATTTTACTGAGGAAAGCCGACCAAAATGAAGACACTTGTGCTGAGATAAAGCGCCACGTGAAAGAAGAGAATAAACAGTAGGACAAGGTGGCGGGAACCCTGAGTGGCCAGACAACAAGACCCAGAGATGTGTGTCTAGGCAGCAGGAGGCATTGTCTCCTATGAAGTCAGATAAACTCTGGCTGGGGGTGGGCAGCACTCAGAGGGCCATTTTAGCCACAATAGTAAATCTTAAGAACTGAGTCCTGGAGCTCAAACTCAAGTCCATACCAGCAGGAAAGAAGCCATAACCCAGGGTTCTTTGGCAAGTTGGAGGTCAGCTGACTTTTGTCAGGTCTCTGCTCAGATCTCTCTGATTTTTCCCATTTTGCAAAATCAAGGTTGCAGTTAGGGTCAGACTGCAGTCAGCTTACTTTCTGTGAAGGAGCAAGGGCTTCAGAGCCGGTTCAGCATTACAGGCCTCCCTCTGCTGCCTGGGGCCAGGTCTGTGAACCACGGGGAGTTAGGGTGGGACCGGGGCAGAAACACTGGCATCCCCTGCTCTTCTCACAGCCTTGTTCTGCTGATTTGGGGTCTGCCCACACATGTAGAATCAGCAGCAAGCTCCTGGGCTGGAGTATCCCCTTCTGATCCCTCCCCGGTATTGCCACATCTGGTCTAGCTCCCAGGAACCCCCTTTCCTATTCCTGAAACTAGAAAAGTGAGGTGTGTAGAGTTAGAGACACTCGTTTGCAAAGCCTGCCAGCCTGGGTTCCATTCCCTAACACCCATGTAAGGCTGGGGTGGAATTCATTTGCAGCAGCAAGAGACCCTGGTGTGTCCATACACACACACATGCATGCAAATTAAATAAGAAAACTGAGGTTTCTGTCTGGTTAAGCCATGAGCAGCCAGCACGCTGGCCAGAGCTGGAGAGAAGAGGGGACATGAGAAAGACACCCTCATGAAGGTTGCTCCCTGCGTTTCAACTCCTTCCCACTTGTGCTCCAGCTTCATGTTACACATCTGCAGAAGTCTGTAGTGAGCTTTCTCCCTGCTGGCCATCTGGTCAATGTTTCCATGCTGAGTAACAAGTCATACCTCCGTGAATACCTCCCAAGTATTCCACAGTTCCTGGGAGTCAGAAGACTGCAGTCAGGATAGGACTTTGTCTTCCCCCTTAGGACCCCTTAGGCCATTGGCAGGTAAAATTCACTCCCTTGCAGTAACCTATTACTCAGTAGCTTGTGTCATCAAAGCCCCAATGTAGAGGAACACTGGAAAGCCAATCTGCTTAACTAAAGTGTCTGTCACTTAACAAAGGAGTGGCATACACCTTTTTCATATTCTAATGGTTAGAAGTGATAGATCCCTCCCATGCTCAGGAGGAAAGGGTTGTATGGAAGTGTCTCACTGATGCTCAAATATCACACTTCCTCCCACCCTCTAATCCTGTCCTTAGAGCTATTTGGTGCATGGTCCCTTCCAGCCCAGTGCTGCTCCTGTTGTACTGAGTGACTCAAGATTTCTGAGCACAGTTATTCTGGCCCCCATGTCTTCACTCCCTGAGTGCTAGTTACTGGATCTTATTGCAGAGCCAGGCCTGTGACTCCAGACCCAAGTGTATCTGTTTCATGACTTTCTTTTCCTAGTCTATCAAGTGGGAAATATAATTCAGGCTTTGCTGTGCCTTTCCCATCAGGTGTCTTCCTTGATGTCTGACCCTATTTTGTCTTACCCTCTCATACAGCCTGCAGGTCTAGTAGTAATTACTGTACATGGCAGTATTCAGACATGTTGAATAAATTGAAATTTTTAAGTATTTCTGACAACTGGACAAGATACCACTTCTTTCCCCTTCTTATTTATTTATTTTTTCATAACATTTATTCATAACATTTACTAGCCCTTCTTAGCCTAAACAGTGCAAAGAAATTCTTTCTAAATTAACCAGACTTTACAAATGTTGACATATACCCCACACCCTCATATGCTTACAAAATGGTTAAATGACATTGGAGTCTAGCCAGTGTCACCCTAGGATGTGGGTTGTTCTGTGTCTTACAGATGACACTCAGGATGAGAATGTTTTGGTTTGGCTGCTAAACCTCAGGCACACACAGACCCCCAGTTGTTCTCTTCAATCCTATTTCGCATATATAGGGGCAGTCTGCTACCAAAGAGAACGGAAATCCTGGGACATTTTCCATCTGGATTAGTTTTGCTCTGGGTAGTTGGACTCACAGTTTGCCTATATCATTTTGTCTACACCGTTTTGCTTTTCTAGGAAAATGTAGTTTCAAAATACGGACATGATGCCCCAGAGTTCCTATGGACAGTCTCCTACAGCTACGTCCAGAACCAAAGTCTTGCTCTCTGCCCCACACTTCTGACCCAATAACTACTGGCCTACTTGAGAGTAAAAGAAACATGCATTTAAAACCAAGGTTTTGGGGACTTCCGGTTAAGATGGCGGCGTAGGCACCACGCCAAAGCAGCCTGGGGGGAAAAAAAGACCAAAAAAACCCAGCAAAATACACACTTTTACTAAAAAGTGAGGTGTGTAGGAAATTGAAGCGGCAGCGGAGAAGTAGAAGAGATCCAGAGCATCCAGAGCCTGCACAGGCGGGAAAAGCGGCCCCGGCAGCTCCGCCAACTGCAGCGGCAGCGGCGGCGCACCAGAAAGCGGCCAGACTCAGCTCCAGCCACAGGAAAAGCTAGGTGCGGGGATTTTCCGCTCACACCGGCACTCTCCGCAGCTCAACAAACATGAAGGGAGAGCGGCAGTGAGCAACGGAGGAGCAGACCACGAGGTAGAAGAACACGTGGAACAGTGAGAGATCTAGAGCAGCTGCGGCTCCCTCCCCTCCCCCACCGCCTGAGCCCAGCTCCAGTGAACAGAGCAGCGGTACCAGGACCCGGCCTCGCCAACTTGAGCCGACAGTGGGACTCAAGCAGGAGCAGAGACCGGTAACAGCGGACCCAGCAGCAGCAGACCTAGCAGCAGCAGCTTCAGTGGCAGCAGTGGCTCCAGAAGTGGCAGCTACAGCAGCAGCAGAGGCAGCAGCAGCAGCAGTGGGCCCAGCAGCAGCAGCTTCAGCTGCTGACAGACCCAGCAGAGGCAGCTTTAGCAGCAGCAGTTCCACCAGCAGGGGTGCCGATCTGCAGGGCCACAGTTGCCAGCCTCGGATTGCCCTGCAGGAAAAGCCAGTGCCCAGCTCCAGAAATCAGAACAGCAGCCCGACGACCAGGCAACAACTTGACTGAGACCAAAATCATCCAAGGTAACTGGGATTGCACCAGGGAAGGGTCTCACTTGGTCACAAGCTGACTTGGATCCCTCAACAGACCAGAAATGTTAACCTCTATGTTGATAGAGGATCTGGTTGTTATAATAACTACATACATACTTGGGGCTGTTTTTGATTGAATGGGTACAGTGTTTAGTTAACTTTTAGAATCTACCAGTATATTATTCCACTCAGTCTACTTGAATACTCCCGTAGCAGGGAAACTCAACCCCTAGGAGTACTTTTGTTGATACTCTGTGAGTCTGAAGAGCCACACCTAACACCTTAAGCTCCTACCCTGAAAATAATATTACATCAAATCAATTGATACAGCTAAGAATACCCAGCTAGCTAGAAAATCGAAGCATTAACTTAATCTAAGATGCAAAAATATATACATTTTAACACAAGAAACACTAAAAAGCAAGATGATATAAATCCACCTAAAAAGTATTAATGCATCAGAAATGACCTCCAGTGAGAACGAGTTAGAGGAAATGCCTGAGAAAGATTTCAAAAGAATGATTGTAAATATGTTCAAAGAAGTCAGAGAACAAATCAAAGGAGTCAAAGAGGAACTCAAAGAGGAAATCAAAGGAATCAAAGAAGATGCAGGACACCAATTTCATGAAATAAAGAAGGCAATACAAGACATAAATAAGGAAATAGAAATAATAAAGAAAAACCAGTCAGAATTACTAGCAAAGAAGAACACAGTTAATGAAATAAAAAACTCTGTAGAAAGTCTCACCAGTAGGATGGATGAAGGAGAGGACAGAATATCTAAGCTAGAAGACCAAGTGGCAGATCTAATACAGGCCAACAAAGAGAAAGACAAACTTATAGAAAAGTATGAGTGGGAATTTCAAGATATTCGGGACACTATGAAAAGATCCAATATAAGAATTCAGGGCATAGTAGAAGGAGAAGAATTCCACTCCAAAGGCATAGTAGGTGTCTTCAACAAAATCATAGAAGAAAATTTCCCCAAATTGGGAAAGGTGCCAATGCAGATACAGGAAGCCTTTAGAACCCCACCCAGACAAAACCTGGAAAGAACCTCTCCTCACCATATTATAATCAAACTTCCATACGCACACACCAAAGAAAAAATATCGAAAGCGGTTAGAGAGAAAAACCAAGTTACCTACAAAAGCAAGCCCATCAGGATTACAGCAGATTATTCAACACAAACTTTTAAAGCCAGAAGGGCTTGGAGTGATATATTCCAAGTTCTGAAAGATAACAACTGTCAACCAAGGTTACTTTATCCTGCAAAGTTATCCATTCAAATGGACGGAGAAATAAGGACATTGCATGACAAAAGCAGGTTAAAGGAGTATTTGAAGACAAAACCAGCTGTACAGAAAATACTTGATAGAATCCTCCATGCTGAAGAAAAGGAAAAGCACACATACAAGGAACCTAGAAAAAACAAGCAATACTCAAATACTAGTTAACACAAGAGAGCACAGGTAGAACCAGAACCACAAAAAAAATGGCAAACATAAATAAATACACACCTTTCAATAATTTCTCTCAATATCAACAGCCTCAATGCCCCAACAAAAAGACATAGGGTTGCAGACTGGGTTAAAAAGCAGGATCCAATTTATTGTCTCCAAGAAACTCACCTTTCTACAAAGGATAGACATTATCTTATGGTGAAAGGTTGGAAGACGGTGTTTCAAGCAAATGGGCCTAGAAAACAAGCAGGGGTTGCTATCCTAATATCTGACAAGGTAGACTTTAGTCCAACGTTAGTCAAGAAAGATAAAGAAGGTCACTTTATATTGATTAAGGGCACACTTCAAATTCATCAAACAAACACTATTAGAACTAAGGTCCCAGATAACATCAAACACAGTGGTGGTGGGTGACTTTAACACCCCACTCTCATCAATTGACAGGTCATCCCGGGGAAAAAATCAACAGAGAGGCATCTGGACTAAATGAGGTCATAGAAGGAATGGACCTAACAGATATATACAAGACATTTCATCCAAAGGCTGCAGAATATACATTCTTTTCAGCAGCACATGGAACATTCTCTAAAATAGACCATATATTAGGACACAAAGCAAATCTTAACAAATTCAGGAAAATTGAAACAATTCCTAGCATTCTATCTGACCACAATGGAATTTAACTACAAATCAGTAGCAAGAAAGGCTATAGATAGCATACACAAAATCATGGAAACTAAACAATACAGTACTAAATGATGAATGGGTCAATGAAGAAATCAAGAAGGAAATCAAAAAATTTATAGCGTCAAACGATAATGAGAACACAACATATCAAAATCTCTGGGACACAATGAAGGCAGTTCTCAGAGGTAAATTTATAGCCTTAAGTGCCTATATTAAGAAATTAGAAAGATCGCAAGTAAACAACCTAATGCTTCACCTTAAAGCCTTGGAAAAAGAAGAACAAGGCAAACCAAAAATCAGTAGACGGGAAGAAATAATAAAGATTAGGGCAGAAATTAATAAAATAGAAACAAAAAAAATCCAAAGAATAAGTAAAACAAAGAGTTGGTTCTTTGAAAGGATAAACAAGATTGATAAAGCCTTAGCAAATCTGACCAAAAGAAAGAGAGGAGACACACAAATTAATAAAATCAGAGATGAACAAGGTAACATCACAACAGATTCCAGAGAAATTCAAAAAATCATAGGGACATACTATAAAAGCATATACTCCACAAAGTCTGAAAATCTGAAAGAAATGGATGATTTCCTTGATTTATATGACCTACCTAAATTAAATCAAGATGAGATTAATCATTTAAATAGACCTATAACAAACATGGAGATCCGAACAGTTATCAATAATCTCCCAACTAAAAAAAGCCCAGGCCCAGATGGATTCACTGCTGAATTTTACCAGACCTTTAAGGAAGAGCTTATACTAACTTTTCCAGGAAATAGAAAAAGAAGGAATTCTACCAAACTCCTTCTATGAAACCAGCATCACCCTGATACCAAAACCAGGCAAAGATAGAACAACAAAAGAAAATTACAGACCAATCTCCCTAATGAACATAGATGCAAAAATTCTCAACAAAATATTGGCAAACAGAATACAAGAGTATATCAAAAAGATCATTTACCCTGACCAAGTAGGCTTTATCCCAGAGATGCAGAGATGGTTCAATATACGCAAATCTATAAGTGTGATACATTATATAAACGGGTTGAAGGACAAAAATCACATGATCATCTCATTGGACGCAGAGAAAGCGTTTCACAAAATCCAACATCCCTTCATGATAAAAGCCCTACAGAGACTGGGAATAGAAGGAACATATCTCAATATAATAAAAGCTATTTATGACAAGTCTACAGCCAACATATTACTAAATGGGGAAAAACTGGAAGCTTTTCCGCTAAAATCAGGAACAAGACAAGGGTGTCCACTGTCCCCACTTTTATTTAATATAGTTTTGGAAGTCTTAGCCATAGCAATAAGGCAAGAGACCCACATAAAAGGGATACAAATTGGAAAGGAAGAAATCAAGTTGCCATTATTTGCAGATGACATGATTCTATACATAAAGGACCCTAAAATCTCTACTAGCAAACTGTTAGAGCTGATCAAAACCTACAGCCATGTAGCAGGATACAAAATAAATACACAGAAATCAGTAGCCTTCATATATGCTAACAACAAACACACAGAGGATGAAATCAGTGAATCGCTCCCATTCACAATTGCATCAAAAAAAATAAAGTACCTTGGAGTAAACCTAACCAAGGAAGTAAAGAATCTCTACAATGAGAACTTTAAAACACTCAAGCGAGAAATTGCAGAAGACACTAGAAAGTGGAGTAACATCCCGTGTTCCTGGATTGGAAGAATCAATATTGTGAAAATGGCAATCTTACCAAAAGCAATCTACACATCTAATGCAATCCCTATCAAAATTCCAAAAGCATTCTTCATGGAAATAGAAAACACAATTCAAAAATTCATTTGGAATCACAAAAAACCTCGAATATCTAAAATAATACTGAGCAACAAAAATAAGGCTGGTGGTATCACCATACCTGATTTTAACCTATACTACAGAGCCATAGTAACAAAAACAGCATGGTACTGGCACAAAAACAGACATGTAGATCAGTGGAACAGAATAGAGGACCCAGATGTAAGCCCAAGTAGCTATAGCCACCTGATATTCGATAAAAATGCCCAAAATACTCATTGGAGAAAAGACAGCCTCTTCAGTAAATGGTGTTGGGAAAACTGGATATGTATCTGCAGGAGGATGAAAATAGATTCTTCTCTCTCGCCATGCACAAGAATTAAGTCCAAGTGGATTAAAGACCTTAACATCAGACCTGAAACTCTGAAACCGCTAGAGGAAAAGACTTTCTGAATACAACCCCAATTGCTCAGGCAATAAAACCACAGATTAATCACTGGGACCTCATGAAATTACAAAGATTTTGCACTGCAAAGGATACAGAGAAAAAAGCAAAAAGGCAACCTACAGAATGGGAAAAAATCTTCGCCAGCTATATATCTGATAGAGGATTAATATATCTAGGATATACAAAGAACTCAAAAAGTTAAATAATAAGGAATCAAACAAAAAAAATGGGCTATGGAGCTAAATAGAGATTTCTCAAAGGAAGAAATACAAATGGCATATAAGCATCTAAAAAAATGTTCTACGTCACTAGTCATCAGGGAAATGCAGATTAAAACTACATTGAGATTCCATCTCACTCCTGTCAGATTGGCCACCATCATGAAAACAAATGATCATTAATGTTGGCGGGGATGTGGAAAAAGAAGAACCCTTCTACACTGCTGGTGGGAATGCAATCTGGTCCAGCCATTGTGGAAATCAGTGTGGAGGTTCCTAAAACAGCTAAAGATTGATCTACCATATGACCCAGCTATAGCACTCCTAGGCATATATCCTAAGGACTCATCTCATTTCCTTACAAGTACATGCTCAACCATGTTTATTGCTGCTCAATTTATAATAGCTGGGAAATGGAACCAGCCTAGATGTCCCTCAACTGATGAGTAGATAATGAAGATGTGGCACATTTATACAATGGAATTCTACTCAGCGGTAAAGAAAAATGAATTTATGAAATTTGCAGAAAAATGGATGGATCTGGAAAGGATTATACTAAGTGAGGTAACCCAGGCCCAGAAAGCCAAGCACCACATGTTCTCTCTCATATGTGGATCCTAGCTACAGATGACTAGGCTTCTGCGTGAGAATGAAAATACTTAGTAGCAGAGGCCAGTAAGTTAAAAAGGAGACATAAAGGGAAGAGAAAGGAAGGGAGGAGGGTACTTACTATGTTGCTATTGTATATATGTAAGTACAATGATTGAGGTGGGGAGGTAATATGATGGAGAATGGAATTTCAAAGGAGAAAGTGGGGGGGGGGATTAACATGGGATTTTTTTTATAATCATGGAAAATGCTAATAAAAATTTAAAAAAATAAAGAAAAAAAAACAAGGTTTTAAAGATTTCCCCAATAAAACTCAGGATAGAGCCCCCCCCCCCCCCATAGGTCTCACAGGTGCTTTATCTCCAGTTTGTGCCTTGAGGCTTCATCTGGGCCAGATGGTGATTCCACCCGACTTCCTCCTCACCTCCTTCCCCTGTGGTACCTCAGTCACATGGGGCTGTTTCCTTCAGCTGAAGCTGGCTAATGAGCAGGAGTGCTGTGTGAGAACAGTGAACTGGAACTACCATGGACAGGTGTAAATGGAGGGAAGAGAGCATATTGTTGGAACATTCATACCAAGGCATTGTACGGAGCCATTAAAAAGAGCAGATTTGATTGTCAGATGGGAAGAGAAAAGGATTCCTTCTCATGCATGAATGAGAAAAGTAAGTTGCAATGATATGTGATAGCCTGGTCCCATTGTTTTGTTTGTTTGTTTGTTTGTTTTTGGTTTTTCAAGGTAGGGTCTCACTGTAGCTCAGGCTGACCTGGAATTCACTCTGTAGTCTCAGGGTGATCTTGAACTCAAGGCATTCCTCCTACCTCTGCCTCCCAAGTGCTGGAATTAAAGGTGTGCGCCATCACTCCTGGCTCAACCTGGTCCCAATTTTACAAACCAGCAGTAGGGACTTGTGGGGTGCTCAGCGTCACTGAGCTAGCTTCTTTTACCACTGAGCCATCTCCTAGCTCCAAATATGGCATTTTAAACAGAGAACAGGGCTTGTGTTTTACAAGGTAAGGAGTTCAATTTGCACAACAATGTGAGTAATAATACAGTACTAGGCTGTACATCATAACATTTTAGCAGAATTTTAAAAACCTTTAAGCAGCTGTTTGTGGTGGCACATGCCTTTAATCCCAGCACTCAGGAGGCAGAGTTAGGAGGATCATTGAGTTTGAGGCCAACCAAGGACTACAGAGTGATTTCCAGGTCAGCATGGGCTAAAGTAAAACCCCCACCTCAAAAAAAAAAGAAAAGAAACTGTGGAGCTATCAGGGTTCTAGCAGAGAGTGCTCCCAGCTGGATGGAGCAGGTGTGAAAATTTGTTGGCACACACCTGGAATCACAGCTCTCTGGAGGGGGAGGAGTGGGTTGATAAAGAGGATCAAGGTTATCCACATAGTTGAGTCTCAGCTACATGAGATCCTGTCTTTGAAAAGTAAACAAAGTTGGATGGGGTGGCACATGCCTTTAATCCCATCTCTGGAGGCAGAGGAGGAGAGAATCACTGTGAGCCCTGAGACTACTTAGTGAATTCCAGATCAGCCTGGGCTAGAGTGGAACCCTACCTGGAAAAACAAACAAAAAAGTAAACAACTGAGTTCATGTATCTTGAGGCTCTGGGAGAGCCCAAGAGAGCAGATGCACTTCCTTGCGCCTATGAAAGTAGTGACAAGGGTGATGGGAAATCCAGAGCCCCGCTGTCCTTACAACTGTCAGGAAGTAACGGCCTCTTTGTGGACTAGAACAGGTCACTAGAAGAGAGAGAGGAAATAGTGTACTCTGACTTGTGATTTTAAAAAATAGGTGGATAACCACAAAGAGGGTGTGGTTTGGTGTTTTGTTTTGTTTTGTTTTTTAAGTCTGCCTCATTAAGTTTGCCAGGCTGTCCTCTTCAAGATCTTCCTGCTTCAGTCTCCCCAGTGCTCGGACAGAGGTGCATGCCACCATTGCCATTTAGAGAATTTTCTTTGGGAGGTGGAAAATACTGAGGACTACACTCGGCCTGGCCTTGCACATACTAGAGCAAGCGCTCCCAACACTGAGCTGCTTCCCCAGCCCTAGAGAGAGAGTTTCTTCCAGATGTCCGAGAATATTACCCTGTGTTCCCTCCAAGGAGAAGGCCTGTGGCATAGGAAGAGGAGGCATCTTTACTCTTCATCTTCTCTCATTTTGTACTCTTTTGAGTATGTATGGTGTTGTAAAGTCAAGACGTGATTAGATGTTAGTCTGTAATAATGACAGCTGGCCAGACCTGTGCATTAGTGAGGAATGATTGGCACCAGCTAGGGGAAGTTGGTGAAGCTCTACTAAGGCCAGCCCTTGCTTGGTTCTGCTCTTTTCCTGGGAACACGAGCGCAGCTGAAAGGGGTGAGCCAGCACATGGCTGTAGGACCTGTGTTGACACAACTTTATTTTCCTCAGTCAGTGGGATGTCTTTGCTGGTAAGAGTATTGTGCCTAATTTAATTTGCAGACGAATAGAATTAAGCAAAGGTAATTTTATTCTCCCTTTTATTGAATACCTCTTTAAAATGCAGCTTATACCTATCCACCTTATTACATTTCCTCCCTGAAGATAATTTAAGGGTCTCAGAGGATAGCTCTTTCTGCCTCACTGTGTGTCTGAAGGCTGGAGCACACCTTCTTTCTCCCAGGGCTCTTATGCTGTGGAGAATGTAGTCCACAGATTGCTTAGTGTTCATTGGAGCATGTCTCCTTAAGATAGCCAGTGTCACCAGGCATGGTACCACACGCCTTTAATCCCAGCACCCTGGAGGCAGAGGTAGGAGGATTGTCATGAGTTCAAGGCCACTCTGAGACTACATAATGAATTCCAGGTCAGCCTGGGCTAGAGCGAGACCCTACCTCAGACAAACAAACAAAAATGATCACCAGTGTCAGTGCGCAGGCCTCCTCTAAAAGTAGTGTTTGTCCACCTTGATGGAACAGAATCATTAAACAACTACTGCTGATGCCTGACTCCTAGTCCAAGAGACGTCTTCCAGATGGTCACAGCCTTGGCCTTGGGAGTTTCTAAAGCTTGTAAATCCTGATAGTCAGCTGAGACATGAGAATCAGTGTTTTGAAGGAATACACAAAAACAGGCTCATGCCACCACAACTCTTTAAGCTGGGATAAATTCTTTATGTGGATAGTGGCATATAAATTTAAAACTAGAAAATGATTAAACTCAAAGCAGCATTTATGAGTGAATAATGATGATTGTGCATGCTATTGAAGGAGGATAGGACAAAGCTAGCTTTTTTAATGAGATGCCACCCCTAAAATGGAATTTTCATCTGATCGAGACTGATCTACAGCACCCCCTGCTGCTCAGTCTAACAGGCTATCTAGACAGAGGCCCAAATGGTCTGGCCCAGGGATCTAGCCTCTGAATTCTCCAACTAGTCACGTCTTCCCTTGCCTATAAAGGTGCCTGCCTGTCTTCCTCCTGCCACACCTCCGCCCTGCTCTCCTCTCAGCTCAGTTCAGCTCTGTCTCTCTGCTCGGCCTGCCTACATCTCTTCACAGGGGCCACAGTGAGACATGTGAGTCCAGCCTGGCTGGCTGTGGGAAGAGCGTAACCCTACTTCTTGGTTTGGATGGCTTTTCTGCTTGTCTCTGCTTTATAGTTTGGAGTGACTCCTCACTTTGATTGCATGCGTGGTTTTCCTCTGGTTTCTGAATATTCCCTGTGTGTGTTCTTCCCAAGTTTCCCTACAGAGGCCCCTAGATTCTACTCAACACATGCCAGCAGCTTTAATCTCTCTTTAAAAGCCTGTTTCTCATAAGTCCACATGCTTGGAGATCTACTCCAGTCCCCCCCCCCAAAAAAACCCTCCCTTTCTCTTAACTGAACCTTATAAACTATGCAGTTTCCACATAAGAGCGTGTTTCCTAAACCCCCCAATTTGTGATTTCCCCCTTAAATAAGCCCCTTGATTTGTGATTTCCCACCTCAATAAACTTAATTCATAATTTATCTTCTTGAGTCCATCTTTATCAAGGTAGGACAGAACTCAAAACTAGAGGTTTATAAATTCTGAGAGATTCCTCCTGAACCCCCAAATCCTGTCTCACAATACCTCCTGCCAGTCTGTTAAATACTTCTTCCACTTGTATTAGTCTGAGTACAGCGGGGCAGTGAAACACACAGTGGTGTAAACAGAGGGTATTTCAGACAAGGACTTAGCCACAATGAAAGGGTGATACATGTGCAGTATGGACCATAGGCTGAGAAAGAGTACCCAAGGAAGCGACAGTATGGAACAGAGCCTCCCAGGGCTGGCTCGCTCCCGTAGCAGCAGGCAGATTTGCCAGGCTGGCTACACCAGCAGCCCATACGTAGCCAGTTGCCTGCACACCCACAGGTAACGAGTCCCATGCAACCCTCTGGTGCATCTTGATGGCTGCACATTTGGATAGGAATCAGTCCAGCAGGCCTAGCACACGGTGTCCCCTGGGAGGGCCACGTTATTAGAAGAACCATCAGAGATGAAGACGGGTGGGGCTGGTGGCAGGAAGCCCAATGCAGGATCTGTTGAGTGTCATGGGGTGGTGGTGCACAGTTGCTGAAGGCCCATGCTGGGGCCATGCCTGGATCCATCACCATGACCCCACAGTGCTGCAGCCTTCAATAGCAGGAGAGACCCTCCCTCCACTGAGAGCACTCCACGTGCTGCTCACTGGAAGGAGACATGCTTACAGGCCCTCTGTCAATGACTGAAGAGCATGTATGATGACAGTGATGTGAGCACTGACACACCCCAAGCCAGCCAGACTTCGTTCAGCTTTGCAGCCAGCTTCTACCCTCTCAGGCAGTTCCTCCATGCTGTGTGTCATGTGCCCCGATAGTACCTCCTCAGAGGAATAGGACTATCTAGAAAGTCACCTACCAGACAGGAAGACAGTTACAGTGCACATGAGAATAACTGCGGAGAGTCTGACTTGTTGGGCCAAGGTGGGCCTAAGGAATGTACATTTTAATCACTAACTCATAATAATCCTGTGGGTGGCACTTCCTGAGGCCACATGAGCTGAAGGACTGGTATGTTGTACATGCATCCCCAGTGCAATGCCTGGAGGTGGATTGGTGCTCAGCAAACTGGGGTGAATGACTGAGATGACAAAGCCTCTCAAAACAGTCAAGGCAGCATGCCGTAGTACTAGGAAAATGCACCCATTATTGTGGGGCGCACCTCCATGTCTGGCATCCTCTTAAAGTATTGTCCCTCATTCCATGTGTGTCACTGGCTCAAGACTTTTTCTACTAGTGTTCTCATTCCTCCACTCCCACCCCAGTGCTGCGAATTGAACCCAGAGCCTTGTGCATGTTAGGCAAGCACTCTTACCACTGAGCAGCCCTCTCCCTGCCCCCTTCTGTTTTTCGGAAACAGAGTCTCACTAGGCTACTCAAGCTAACCTAGCCCTCACTCGGGAGCCCAGTCAGGTCTTGAATTTATAATTTTCCTTCCTCAACCTCTCAAGTAGGAGAGACTACAGGCCTGTGCCCCTGGGCCTAGCTGCTTTTTAAATTTTTTAATTAGCTTAAAATAGTTACCATACTAACCCCACTTTTCTTCTTTAATAGGGAGAAAGAACAAGAAACACAAGAAGAGGAACATTTGATGGAAGAAAAGAAAAAGAAAAAGCAGGAAGAAAAGAAAAAGAAGGAAGGTGCTCAGAAAAAGGTTTGGCAGGAATTCCTAACTTCATTGTCCCTGTAATCATATGTCTCATTTGCCAGGTTTTTTCTATTACTGTTTTAAAGCAATATGCTAAATCTGTAATTAGTGAATAATAGATACCGTGTTAGTGAAGTGAGTACCGGCTGCCAGTGGCAGTGTCCTTGTAGAGCCGGAAGCATGAGAGAGCTTGAAGAAGCTGGGTTCCGGGGCTGGTTGTAGGAGTGCTCATGCTTCCGCTGACGGTGGCCTGTGGCTGGCCCAGAGAGCCATGGCAGAGCCATCAGGAGAGGGCCATTAAGCTGATCTTACTAGAAAAGCTGCAAATAACTTGTTTCAGTTTCGGTAAATATTCTTTACAAATCCTATTTGTAGTTGTTAAAAATGAAAAGTTCTGTAAGTCTTGAGTTTTGTTAAGTGTAAAATAACCAGGTTACACCATTCATCTTTGTTCTTGCCTAATTCAATGCACCTTGTAAGTTTAAACTGTAGGCCTTTTAGTAAATATGGGGCATAAATGAGCTTCCAAAAGAAGGCTTTTTGGCTGGGGCTTTGGTGGCACACACCTTTAATCCCAGCACTTGGGAGGCAGAGGCGCAAGGATCACCATGAGTTCAAGGCCACCCTGAGACTACATAGTGAATTCCAGGTCAGCTTGGGCTAGAGTGAGACCCTACCTCGAAGAAGAAAAAAAAAAGGAGGTTTTTGACTTTGTATCTATGCATGTAGACAAATAGGCATTTCCCCAGTAATTATAATAAACTAGCCAAGGAAAAAGTTGTTCTAAAAACCTTTATTTTTAAAAACCAATTATTAATTTTTAAAAGTTATTTATTTTAAAACCAGTATTAAAAGTCTGCTCATTAACTCTCATAGATACATGAATTGTATAAATGATTGTTCCTAAAAAGTTTCTGTCTTTTCTCCATCCCTGCCCCAGGCTGCTGATCAAAAAACCAAAGGTAAGTTTGTTTCTATTTGGGGAGGGCACTTTTTATGACAGTACCAGATTTTGTGCTGAGTGTGTCTTTAAGTGGTAAGAAGCAGAATCTGAGCCTGCCTCGGAGTGTGCTTTTCAATGTTGATGGGGAAGCCCTTACGTCTCACTGGGCTTGTTAACCTAAAATGCCTGGGGATAGCAGCTAGATTTTCACAGCTATTTCCTTTTTGTTTTATTTCCACCAAGTAAAGGCTAAATTCAGGAAGGCGGTTCACTTGGAATAAGAACACCCAAGGAAGGCTGAATTTTTTAAAAGCACCAATTCCTCACTGCCAGCTACTACTACTAGGTGTGGTCTCCTCTTTCCTTCTTTCCTTCCTTCCTTTTTTAAACATATATTTAATTAATTGCAAGAAGAGAAGAGAGACAGGGAATGGGCGCACCAGGGCCTCCAGCCACTGCAAACATACTACAGATGTATGCGCCACCTTGTACATCTGGCTTTATATAGGTACAGGGGAATCAAACCTGGGACCCTAGATCCTTTGGCTTAGCAGGCAGGCACTTAAGCATTAAGCTATCTCTCCAGCCCAGTCTTCCTCCCTCTTTCTTAACTGATAAGCAAGCGGTTTCTCTCCAGAGCCAGCTTGCTCAGAACTCCACAGCATTGCTACAAACTGGCAGTTCTCAGTGCAGCTTAGGCATGCTGAGTGTGCTGGAGGCTCAGAATGAAAGCTGCACTCCTCCTCTTCACTTGATGCCTAACATAGTTAGGGACCGTCCAGTGGTTAAGAGCACACACCCGGGGCTGGGGATCATAGAAAGCAGCTTTGTCCATCTCAGACAAGGTAAGTCTCGAAGCCTTGTGTAGCTTATCTCTGTAGTAAGAAAAGTAAGGACATGTTCCTGCTCCGTAATGTTGTTGTAAAGACAGCCCGAGGAAAGCATGATGGGATGTAGCTGGGCTTGGTAAAGGGTTACTGTAATTCATCATTTACTTTTTAAATTTTCCCTCACACCACTCCATAGTGTTACACCGTTACACAAGTGGGCACGTGCACTGTAAGGTCATTTGTAAGAGTGTTGGTCAGTGTCTTACTGTTGTTTTACTTCTGGTTGGCCCTTTGTACTTTTCACATGAAGGTTCCATGCATGATCTCACTGGAACTTCATAATCGAATGTGACAGGAAGTGCTTTACGATGCTCCTCCTGAGTTGACTTCGTGGTTTGGCAGTAGCAGAAGCAGTCCTGAGGGGCTCAGAGCTTCTGGCCCTATCGCCAGGCCTCAACATCAGGTAGATGAGTTTAAAGTGAAACTAAAAGGCAGCAGAGCAAAAGACATTTTTCCATCTTCTGAGAGAGCCAATATGCATTACATAACATTTTTTAGAAAGGTCCTAAAAGGTTGGTACATGGGGTCTGTTTGTTTTGTTTTTCAAAGTAGGGTCTCATTCTAGCCCATGCTGACCTAGAATTCACTCTGTAGGGTTAGAGGTGTGCATCACCATGCCTGGCCACAATTTATGATCCCAAATAAAAGGCAGTGGCTTCTTATGTCATTTTAAAATTGTTTCATTTTTCTAAAATATTTATTCCCCTTCCTCCTTTTTTTGGGTAGGGTCTCACTCTAGCCCAGGCTGACCTGGAATTCACTATGTAGTCTCAGGGTGGCCTTGAACTCATAGTGATCCTCCTACCTCTACCTCCCGAGTACTGGGATGAAAGGCGTGCACCACCATGCCTGGCTTTTTTTTTTTTTTCAATATGGTTCAGAAATGGTAAGTGATTAGCTGTTACAGTGCATTGGCTATTTTTCTTTTCTTTCTTTCTCCTCTCCCCCCCCCCCCCCGCCCCAAGATAGGATTTCACCTTAGCCCAGACCTGGAATTCTCTATGTAGTCCCAGGGTAGCCTCGAACTCATCGTGATCCTCCTACCTCTGCCTCACGAGTGCTGGGATGAAAGGCCTGTAGCCGTTTCTCGTGGTTGCTACTGCTGTCTGCAGGGCACAGACTAGTGCTCTGACAGCTCTGAAGTTTCACTGTGCTCGTGCCTGTGCAGCCGGCAGCGTTCACAGCACAGCAGCACTGCTTGTCGGGAAGTGCTCTGGGAGGGAAAGCAGTGCACCCAGGCCACAGACTCACCCTGAAGTCCCATGTCTCTAGGTTATTTAAGTGAGTTTAGCAATTGGAGCAAGTCCAATATGTGAGTCCCTTTAAGAGGCTGCAGTTACAGATGAGATGGTAGAATCCATTGAATCTGTGTTTGAATAAATTTGTCTTATTTTTATTTGAGAGACAGAGGGAGAGATAAAGAGGCAATAGAGAGAATGGGCACACCAGGGCCTTTGGTCACCACAAATAAACTGCAGACTCATGCACCACCATGTGCATCTGGCTTACATGGGTCCTGGGAAATGGAACCTGGGTCCTTTGGCTTTGCAGGCAAACGCCTTAACCACTAAGCCATGTCTCCAGCCCTATAATTAGCTCAGGCTAGACCAAATCAGTCAGTAACTTCCTTGTTCTGGGATGTCCCCTACCACTCAAATAGCAGTGTGAGGAAAGCCATATTTTTCCAAGTTAGCCCCTACGTCTACCTTCTTTTCTCAGAGAATAAGTGAAACTTTAGCCTCTTAAACTCTCTTATTTTAGACATTTTCCAAGTACCCTTTATATTATATATACACACACCTTCTGCCTTCTAGAGTATTGCCTAGTCTTTGATAGGTATTATAACAGTAAATATACTTAATTTTTGTTTCACATCTGGCTATGACCATTGAAGTTGTTCTGGAAGTCTTCACTGACACAAACTAATACAGAAGTATATCTAACCAAAAATGGACTTTAAACAAAATCCCAATGTAATATAATGTATATAATACACTTCCTCTGTCTTCATCATAAATTTGAAGGGAAGGTTTCTAGAAAGTCTGCTTGGCAAAATCAGAACTAAAATAGGAATGTTGTCCCTGGCTATTTTTTTCAAGCTCTGACCTGTGATTTTTGTGAAGTTCATCATCTGTAAGATTCAGGCAGGGGGTGAGTTGTGGGAAGTGTTATGTTGCCCGTATGCTCCCCTGAGGCCATGGGAACCCCGTTTCCTTGAAGCCAGAAGACATGGTCTTGCTCAGTGCAAGAACTCGTTATGCAAACAGTGGATTCACTCCTGCTTTCCTTCTGGTCCTCCTGTATGTCTCAGTACCAGACCCTACATGGGCTGATAGCCCACCTGAGCAGGAATCCGTCCTCCAGAGCACATTTCCTGCCTGTGTCTTCCACACTGCCTCTGGTGTGCAGATGGACCCATCATCTCTGCCTTATTTTTCCTCCAGTGATGAAAAGCATAAGTAGTAGATTTTTTTTTTTTAATGGCTTGAGCATAATCCAAAAGACACATGCCTTCATCCCAGCACTTGTGAAGTACTGGCAAGAGGGTCATGAGTTCAAAGCTAGCCTGGGTTACAGAGAGAGACCCTGTCTCAAAAAAAAAAAAAAAAAAGGAAGGGAGGGGAGGACAAAATGAACAAACCAAAGCAAACAGGTAAACAACAAACCCTAAGCTAAAAGAAATCTATGTCCTGAGGTGTTGGTCAGTTGGTGTCTCTTAGCCCTCCTTCCTTCTTTGTATCTCATTACTATTCAGGGAAATGTCCAGGCCTGATGATTTGTATAGTTCACACTTGCCCAATGCCTGCCACTCAAGATCTGCACTAAGCCATTGTGAACTTTCCTGACTGACTGTTCCTAAGCAAAGTAGGCTTGGTCAGTTCTGCTGACCATGATCTTTGCATCAGTGACTCTAGAGGTAGCTGAACACCCTTGTCTCCTGTCCTGTTGAGACCTCAGTGCTCCTGCCACTGGCACAGGAGAGAGAGGAGGTCGGGTGGAGTCCTGCTGGAAAGCTCCGTGAACTTGCAGGGCTCTGCTTTCTTGCATACTGACTGGCGTCAATATAACAGTGCTTCTGTGTTTTGGGCCCTGCCCTTAATTTGGACATGTGTGTGTCCAAATCAGGATTGTGTGTGCCTACATTTTCTATGTTGTTGCCTGGAACTTTTTCATGAGTTCAATTCTGGGAGCCAAGGATAGTTAACTACAAGAACACAGTGCTCATAAATGTTTAGTGATTTTTATCATGAAAGAAGCTTCATATGAAAAGCTTAATGTAAATCCATCATACATGAAAGTAGGTGTCTCCATACCTCATATATTAGGTTCCATGTGACTGCTGAGCTCGGTCCTGTGTCAGAACTGTCACAAATGCCCGCATCACTCAGCTTCCTGCCTGGAGCTCCAGCATCGCAGTGCTGCAGTGGGCATTCTGCTTTCCCGTGCATTCAGTTTGTAACTGCTGATCTTCAGAAACCCTTTTCTGTGCTTTGTTAATATGGAAACCATAGTCTTTAAATGCTGCATTGAGGGTCTAGATTTAGAGTCACAAGTTAGCTGCAGCATGCTGCGCTCCTAGGACGGCTCATCTCAGTGTAGATGAAGAGTGCTGAGAGTTGAGAATCTTCCTGATTTTATGTCAGATGCAGCACAGAAAGAATTGAGAGCCCCATTCTGCCCTAGACTAGCCACCCCGCTCACTGTGCAGCTAGGCAGGCAGTGCTGCGGGCCATTCCGTTCAGGGTCTTTGCGTATAGTCAGTCATCACCTCGTGTTACCAAGCATTTGCTCTGCCTTCCTGAGGTACAGAGTAGCAGAGTCAGCCAGACTCTTCAGTTTTACATGGATCCACACACATTTCCACTCAGCTAGGCCAGATGTTGTTTAGCGTGTGCCTCCTGAAGATAGAAACAAAAGTGTTTTCAGCAAGCTCAGCAATATGTAATGTGACACCTTGCTCCTATGAGATTGCCCACATCCTATGTGCTCGTGAGGAAATGCCATGCAAAGAGCTTAAATGATTTGTGCCAGGTTTGGCAGCTAGTTACTAGCAGGCTGGCCTCGAATTCAGTGATCCTCTTAACTCTGCCTCCTGAGTGCTGGGATTAGAGGTGTGCACCACCATGCCCAGCATGAGGACTTTTCAGTACTGTGCCCTGTCTTCTTAAATAGCATGTTAGCCCAGCTAGCTCATTCGGTAGAGCATGAGACTCTTAAATTGCACTTTAGGGGCTCTGTAGAATTCATTAACCCTTGGCCAAGTTATTGAAGCTACAATTGATCTTAACCATCACCCTGCCAGTTGTGAATTTTTTTGTTTTTTTCAAGGTTTAGGTCTCACTCTAACCTAGGCTGACCTGGAACTCACATTGTAGTTCCAGGTTGGCTTCAAACTCAAAGTGATCATCTTACTTCTGCCTTCCGACCTCCGAGTGCTGGGATTAAAGGCATGCTCCACCTCACCTGGCCTCAGTTGTGCATTTTTAAATACAAGCAGGATCTCCTACCCCTGTGCTGTGCAGTGGTCCCAATCTACCCTGTGCCATGCCCCCAGCCCCTGAGTGGTTGTTAAGTGGGTGTTGTTTTTGCCACCATGTAGCAGCTGGAGACACTGGGCTGTGGATCTTTTAGGCATTTGGGGTTTTAAGCAAAGCTAAAAGAGATGCTAAGATTTATTTATGTGAGAGTCTTTAGGGATGATGTCGCCTAGTTTTTTAAACATTGGACTTGTCTTTCTTTGGATCTGTTACTCTATGTTTAAAGGAATTGTTTTAATTTGATGAAATCCTAGGGAAAGATAAAAAAAATGGATTAATTCTTTTCCCATGGATAGAAAAGAAACTGTTAAGATTAGTGTTAAGATAGGTAGTGTTTTTCAATACCCACACAGTTAAAAAAGATAAAGACATTGCTAAACAGCAGCCTCTCAATAGCTTACATGGATATGGAAATTTTGGATCTAAGTTTACAGGCAGCAAAGGGTCCAGCAGCTATGCTTGTTCCAGGACCCTCCCAGCATTGTCATGAGCTCTGCTAAACTCTGAGAAGGTGGGGTGAACTTCTCCATTGGGGCTGATATGGACTGTCCACATACAAGCACTTTCTAGGGCTCTTCCTCTTAAGGAAGCTGGCAGACCTCTTTCTGAGGACAGTGTTAACCGGGTCCAGATTTTTTTCTGTCTGTGCATGCGTGTGTGTTCAGGTCACTGAGTTATATTTGGCATGTTGAACTACACGTATTTAGAGAGGACAGTGTGCTCCATGTTGGCATGTACATGTCTGTGAAGCCATCACCCCAGCATCAGGGTGACGCCCAACATCCCAAGGAGTTTCTTCTTGTCCCTTTCTCACCCATGTCTTCTGTCTCCTACCTGCTACATCTGTCCCCGAGCAAACACTGGGACTTGCTGCTGCCACTATAAAAGCCTTTGTTTGCTAGGCTGTTGTATAACAAACAGAGCCACATAACATGTGCTCTTGGCGTCTCTCACTTGGAGAACCTTTGAAGACTCAGTCGTGTGTGTGTCACTAGCTCCTTCCTTTTTCTTTCCATGTTGCAAGAGAACCAACAAACTGCATGTCTGTCTGCTCGTGGGCATTTGAGTTGTTTCCGTTCTTCAGCAATTAAGAGCATTCGGGTCTCAGGATGGGGTATACCTAGATTTGGGGTATATGCGCAGTAGAATGACTGTCAGCATAATAACTCACACTGGATGTTTTCAGGAAGTTGCCAACACCTTTCTGAGCACTCTTCCTACCTCACTGTCACACATTCTTTCCAGCTCAGGTGAGCACTGATGGTGAGCATCACAGCGATGTTCCTTTGCCATCTGCATAGTTTTTAAAGCATGTTTATTGACAGCTTCCATAATTATAGACAATAAACCATGATAATTCTTTCCCCTCACAAATCTAATCTCCATCGTGTCCCATCCCCTTACTTTGATGTCATCATCTTTCCCTCCACTAGGTGGGTCCTGTGTAGGTAGTCCTACGCGTGGTGAGGTCATGGACAGCCAGGCCATTTTGTGTCTGGAGGACTCCATCATAAGCAGTCCCACCCTTCCTTTGGCCCTTCTGCCCATCTTCTTGATCAAGGGACTTTTTTGTGCTGTCCAGCTGGGCACAAAGGCTCAGCCCTGTAGCCTGGCTCTATACAGTTCTGCCATTCTCCTCTTCCTGTGTGCAGTGACTTGTAACATGACGTCCCAGAATATAGACTGCCAAGGTGACGACATTTTGCTTGCTTGCCTGATGGTGATGGTGCTTTATTGCACTGGGCACAGTTCACTGTCTCGAATTCACTAGTCAATTTATTAGTTAACAGTTCATGCCTGTGAGACAACATAGTAAGTGTCTTGTTCTCAAAGATATTTTAGTAAGAAAAGATAGTAAAATTTCTAGGTACTATGACTTATTTATGTCATACTTTCTACCTGAAAAGAGTTTTTTTGCTCACCTTTTCATCAAATATTTTTATCTCAATAAGAAGAGGAAAATTACCTACTTTTGAAAATAAGTGAAAATGCCTGGTGTAGTGGTGCATGCCTTTAATTCCAGCACTTGAGAGGCAGAGGTAGGAGGATCACCATGTGTTCAAGGCCACCTTGAGACTCCATAGTAAATTCCCGGTCAGCCTGGACTAGAGTGACACCCTGCCTTGAAACCACCCCCCCCCAAAAAAAAGTGAGAAAATTTCCAGGCATAGTGGTGCATATCTTTAGTCCCAGCACTCAGGAGACTGAGGTAGGAGGATCACCATGAGTTCAAGGCCACCCTGAGACAACATAGTAAATTCCAGGTTAGCCTGGACTAGAGTGAGACCCTACCTCAAAAAAACAAACGAAAAAAAAAAAAAGGCGAGAAAAGTAGGAAAGGAAAATAATAGGTGAAAAGGAGGTAGTGGAGCCTGGTAAAGCTGAATTGTGCCTCTGGCTGTTTCTGGGGTTTGCAATGAAAACAAGAACAAAAAGGGGTGCCTTATTCCAGTCACCCAAACCCAACTGTAAGGACATTAAAATGGAACGAGCTCTCACACTATCCCATCCTGCCGGAAATGGGATTGAAACTAAAGAAGTGATGCTTGGAGTCACTAGATTGCAGCCCTGGTAAGGACTGGGAGATTTGCTCTCCTAAACCAGCAGGGGCCATTGCCGAGCTGTAAAGTGGGAGACGTGAATGGCACATGCAGGATCAAAAGTGAGCAAGACAGCTGTGGAGAAGGACAGAGCAGCAGGTGCAGTTAGACCAACACATAGTTCAGGCTTCAGATGCCAGCTAAGTGGTGAAGGGTGTGTTGGGGGAGGAATGTTGACATAATAGACACAGCAGGCAAAGAAACTGGCTGAGCTAATCTTTCCATTCTACTGATACTCATTGAACACCTATCTGGCTCACTGGTTGCTATGGGGATGACTAAAAATACACTTTCCACTGCTGGGCTGAGAGTCTTACCTGGACAGGACATTAGCATGGTTGAAGGAAAGCAGGGGACAGAGGGACCTGAAGTAGGCTGGAGGTGATGGAAAGCACCCATGGGTGGTGCTGAATTGAGGTCTGACCAGAACTTAACTAAGCCTGGTCAGGGCAGGAGGGAGAGGAAGGAGAGTAGGGCTCCTCACATGCTGAGGGACACACCTGTGCAATCTCAAGGCTGCAGAATGTAGTATGTTCTGGGAACTAAACCCGAGCGCTGAAGAGCCTGGGAGCAAGGCTTCCAGGAAAGCACACAGAGCTTTTCAGAACCTATGAACCCATGTTGGTTTTCCTTCTCCCTGGGCGCCTTCACTCACTAGTGTTGCGGTGGCTCCCTCTTCTGGCAGGTGGCAGGATCTGCATGTTTGGGAATACTCCAGTGTTGTAGCTCTCTCAGGATCTGTTAGTTAATTAAGGAAACCCCACACAGGCCCTTGGAAAGCATATTTGGCTCCCTCATGTCCTAGGAGAAGGCCTCTGAGACCCAAGGCTACTTTAGCCTCTGTTTCCTGAGGTAGAGAACACTGCTTGTCTCTGAGCTCACTTGTGTCAGCGTGATTTATCAAGGGCAGCAGGGCTGGGGCTGGGGCCAGGCAGGAGAGCACCACAGCTACGTTCTAGTGGGCTCTCTGTACCCTTGGGGTCTGCCCAAAGTCAGACAGGCCAGTCCCACTGATGCTGTATTGGTCACCCAGCTTTAATGTAGCAGTGTTTTCAACATTCTCCTTTTAAAGATGATACTTTGGTTAGTGGTCACTATTAGAATGAACTTACATTCAGCCTTGATACATTTAAAGTAGTCATTTAATTGTAATACCTTTTAGAGGTGGCTAGAACAGAAAAATACCAGCAAGCAACACTTCTCATTAGCAGTAGATGGCTCATGGGGATTGTGTTCATTGGAGTTAGCTCCAAGCATTGTCATGGTGATAGATCATCCAAAAGCTATTGGTCCTCTCCATAGGGCCTATGGCTAACACTGGAGATGAGCCTGCCCTCCTGTATGCCTCTCGTTGTCTGAGGCTCCCAGTGTTGGCTGCTGTATGGTCACTGGGAACTGGAAGAGTGAACATGTGCTGTGGACACTCCAAGAGTGTCAGAGAGAAGAGTGCTTTTACAGAAGACACCTGATACTGACCTCTGGCTTCCAGCCATACACACGCACATACCTGTCCACACACCTACAAACTTGTGCCACCACACAGTGCACATATACACAAACATTGAAAAAACAACCCTTGGGCTGGAGAGATGACTTAGCAATTAAGGCCTAGGAAGCCTAAGGACCTATGTTTAATTCTCATGATCCCATGTAAGCCAGACATACAAAGGTGAGGCAAGCACAAGGTTGCACATGCCACTAGGTGGCGCAAGTGTCTGGCGTTCAGTCTGTAGTGGCTTAAGTCCCAGTACGCCAATATTCATTCATTCTCATGCTCTCTCATACTCACTCTCTTTAAAAAAACTTGGGGGGTGGTCATGGTAGTGCATGCCTGTGATCCAGCTTTTGGTAGAAAGACATTGTGTTGGGAGGGAAGGAGGGCTGTGACTTTGTGTTCCTACTGCCTAGAATTAACACATGGTTTTCTTGTGAGTCGTCGTGTAGTAGCTGCATATGAGAAATTTCTATGTTTCAACAAAAAAAAAAAAAATCTTTTCTTTAGCTGTAAAATACCATCTGTGTCAGATAAACAAGCTCTGTTTTTCCTATTCCATGTACATAGCCCACTGTACCTTCCAGGGTGTGGGGGCAACTTCCACCAGCATGCGGGAAGTTTGGCATCAGCAGTCAGGTCAGATCTGCAGGTCCAGGGCTCAGTCCACCCACAGCCACCCCACTTGAGACTACTCACACGTCAGGGTCTCTGAAAGTCTTGTCAGCAGGCTGCACATGAGGACTGTACACGTCATACACTGGCTCACAGCATGCCAGTAAGCTGCTTGCTGATTACTGTAAGATAAACAGCAGGACAGGCACTGTCGCCCTGCTGCATGTGGCGCAGTCCTGGGCCTTGTGGGTGAGATGGAGAATGGAGAGCAGCAAAGCCTACAGGGTGGTCGTCTTCCTGGCTGCTCTGTGTAGCCCCTCCTCCACAGAGTGGTGCAGGGCCATTCAGAAATGGGAGGGCTTACTGTCTACTGTCAGAAAAGGGGCCAGAGAAAATCCTTATAGCCAACTCCAAGCTAGAGAGGCAGGAGAAGATTAAAGTGTACTTTCTGTGAGCCACCTTGGGGAAGCCACTAGAAGAACCAAGGGTTAGCCAAGCATGGTAGTGCATGCCTTTAATCCCAGCACTTGGGAGGCTGAGGTAGGAGGATTGCTATGAGTTTGAGGCCACTCTGCAGTTAGAACTGCTGGTGAGCCTGGTCTAGAATGAGACCCCACCTAGAAAAGAACAAAACAAAACAAAGAACCAAGGGTAAAAAGCTGAATACTTCAACCAAAGATGCACGTAGTCTACTCATCAAGCACATAGCCAACCAAGGCTGTGAGAGCCATGAAAACCAAAATATCTATGACATCATACTATTGACATAATGATATCCTCTGGTGGAGCTGGAGGGGTAAACGATGACCCATTTTAAGTTCATGTACTTCTTGAGGTAGTAATGTGTGTGGATTAAAACATCTCTCTAGGTTAGCACTTACCTATAAACAGTAACTTTCAAAACACACTTCCAAGTCAGGCATAGTGGCACTTTATCCCACCTTGGGAGATGGGGCAGGAAGATCAGGAGTTCCAAGCCAGCCTTGGCCACAGGGAGATACCATTCTCAAAATGCACTCCCATTTTTCATGCATTGTGTGCCTGCTTGTCAGTGTACTTGAGGGAAGTGACACTGGCCCAGAAGACACCAAGGATGTCTATAAAGGCTGCTGGAAGGAAACAGTTCCTGTGTATCTATCTCATGCCACGCTCTGATACAGTCAAGGTATATGAAAGAGTTAGATGCACTACCTGCTCAAAATCTATACTGCTAGCCAGATTTTGGTTGAAGGATATAGAAAATAGCTACTTTAAATAGAAATGAGCTTGTGACAGGGACCTGAGTGGGTAAGAAATCATCAAAAGAGATGAGGAGGGCTGTGCCTAAGCTGGTGATTCTGCAGTCAGTCCTCCAAGGAGCTCCTATCTCAGGAAGGACTCTGGAGCCCCTGCCACACTGCAGCCATGCAGAACCCCATGCCACTGCTGCTGTGGCAGGGTCAGGAACTCAGAGTCACAATGAAGACCATTGGGAATAGCCATGCTCAGAAACTTCAGTCTTCAGGACTGCACATCTGCACCATAGCCAGGCTGCTGCCTTGCTTCTGCCTGTAAACCCTCTGGTTACGTAGGGAGCATGACCTCCAGCTGCTGTCCTCCTGTAGCCCAGCCCAGCTGCTTCACAAGTCGGCATATTTGTTGGGCAAACAAGCACTTTCTTCCTGAGAAGACCACAAAGCCCAAGCTTTGGAGAGAGGGAGCTGGGGAGTCAGGATCTTGAGCTGGAGGAGACATTTTACATTTTCAATCATGTATTTGAGAGAGAGACAGAGAATGAAAACATGCACCTGGGCCTCTTGGCTGCTGCAAATTAATTCCAGATGCATGCACCACTTTGTGCATCTGGCTTTATATAGGTACTAAGGAATTGAACTCAGCACAGCAAGCTTTGCAAGCGTCTTTAACTGCTGAGCTATTTCCCCAGCCCCAAAGAGACTTTTTGTTTATTTTTAATTTATTTATTTGAGAGCAACAGACAGAGAGAGAAAGAGGCAGATAGATAGATAGAGAGAGAGAGAGAGAGAGAGAGAGAGAGAATGGGCGCACCAGGGCCTCCAGCTACTGCAAATGAACTCTAGATGCATGCGCCCCCTTGTGCATCTGGCTAACGTGGGTCCTGGGGAACCGAGCCTCGAACCGAGGTTCTTAGGCTTCACAGGCAAGCACTTAACCGCTAAGCCATCTCTCCAGCCCCCAAAGAGACATTTTAAACTGTGACAGTGGGAGTCTTGCCATGCATGTTAGGTTGGGAACTTTGCAGCAGCAGGGCCTAGGAGGGAATGAGTGGCCCACAGTGCCCATCTGTCCCTGAGGCGGTGTGAGTGCTGGGTAGGCCAGAAGCCAGGCTGAAGGTCGTATAAACAGTACAGCACAGCAGAGGGAGCAAGGTGTGGCCTTTTGAGTGAGCTACGGTTGGTGGTGCCACCACACTGGGAGACCAGCCACAGGAAGTGACAAGGAAGCAAAACAGACAGAAGGCCTAGCTTCACAAGGGTAGAGTCAGAGTTAGGGAGGCCTGGACAACAGCAGGGTCCTCTTCTTAGTCTCTGAGATGCTGAGAGGGGGCTAGAGAGATAGCCCAGCAGTTAAAGGCGCTTGCTTGCAAAACCTGATATCCCAGGTTTGATTTCCCCAGTACTCACATAAAGCCATATGTATAAAGTAGTGCATATGTCTGGAGTTCATTTGCAGTAGCAGGAGCCCTTAGTGTGCCCATGCCCACTCTCACTGGGCATGCCAGGGCCTCCGACCACTGCAAACAAATTCCAGATGCATGAGCATCTGGGCTTACTCAGGCAGAGATGCTGGTCAAGCATGGTGGCACACGCCTATAATCCCTGCACTTGGGAGGCAGAGGTAGGAGAACTGCCATGAATTTGAGGCCAGCCTGGGCTATAGTGAGACCCTTACCTTGGAAAGAAAAAGAGAGATGCTGAAAGAGATGAAAGTTTGAAAGGTCCCCAGGTCACATTCTCCAGTACCCTGAAGGAGCATTCTGAACTTCCTGCCTGTCCTGTAGCCTGGTCTTTTAGAAAAGCAATAGGAAGAATTGCTGAGCTATTTGCCCCAATCATGACTATGTTGTCTAACAATCTTATTTGTTGTTCTTTTTTATTAATGTATTAGGGCTTTCAGACACACTTCATTTCACCTAAAAATTTCAAAGCAGAAAATTATCTCTTAAAATTTTGGGGGGCTAGAGAAATGGCTTAGCAGTTAAGTGCTGTGGCACTTGCTCACTCTCCCCTCTTGTATCACTTATCTGAGATCCAACAGGACCATACATAACACTAGAAAATAAAAAATGACTCTGTGTAAAACATATCTTAGAGCAAGTGCTGTTATTGAGTGGAGGGGTGTCCTAGAATTGGTGAGCTATAGTATTAATCAGGTGGGAGTTAACAGATGTTCATATATTTTAGTGGCAAGACCTCAGGTTTTGCCTGTGCCTTTTTTCAGCATACTCCCAAGTTTATCTTCTGGGGGTGGGAGAAGCTGAAGCAGGGCAGTAAAGGCACGAGAAGCTCAGGAGGGGAAGTTCTTTGAATGAACTCATTGTCTCAGGAGCATGTAGGATTGACAGGGAGCATCTAGAGCACTAAGGGTAGGACCTCACTAGAGTGGTGCTGAGCTTCAGCCTGAATCAGTGTGGAGAGAAGATCAAGAACTTGCCAGGCAGGGATGACAGGCCAATAGTGCAGTAGTCATTTGGAGGATGGTTGGAATTGATGTTAGGTGACAAAAACTACAGGCTAAGCTGGGGAAATGGCTTAGTGGTTAAGGCATTTACCTACGAAGCCTAAGGACCCAGTTCAATTCCCCGGGACCCAAGTAAGCCAGACGCACAAGGGGTCACATTTGTCTGGAGTTCATTTGCAATGGCTGGAGGCCCTGGCACACCCATTCTCTCTTTCTCTCTATAAATAAAATATTTTTTAAAAAAAACCTACAGGCCAACGAGAGCTGGTAACAAAAAGAAAACATCTTACAAACACCCCTGATGTTGACTTAAAATATTTGTGCCTCGGGCTGGAGAGATGGCTCAGCAGTTAAGGCACTTGCCTGAAAAACCTAATGACCTAAGTTCAATTTCCAGTACCTATAAAGCCAGATGTGTGAAGTGATGCATTTATCTGGCGTCCATTTGCAGCAGCTAGAGGCCCTGGCATACCCATTTTCACACTCTCTCTCACTCTCACTCTCTCCCCTCTTCCTCCACCCTCTCTCTCATTATAAATAAATTACAAAAAAAAAACTGTGACTCCAACAGGTGTCCTTGTACATACGAAATATCCCTGAAACTGTTTACTAACTCATGTTTTATGTAACCTTTATTCAACCATAAGGGGAAAGACATTAACAAATTAAGTAGAAAGAAACCCTCCACCAGGTATTCAAATAGCATACTAAATGTAAATGTTATGTTCCAAGTAGTAGTGTTTCACATTCTAGATGAAGGTGGCCCTGAGCATTGAGGCTCTCAGGTCCTATGACCTGACACACGTTGCCTTCTCTGCTGTCTTGTTGACCAGCAGGTCTGTGGCAGGTGTCTTGTGCGTGTGCAGCTTTGGTTAGTCACCGAGCACGAATGCGCAGTCCTCTCGCTCACTGTCTGCAGACTCTCCTCCCCAGCGCGTGTGTGTAGTCGCACACCCAGGGAGAGCACTGACTCGCAGAGCACGAAGCAAGGGCAGTGGTTCCGGGGAGCTTTGTGTCTTGTTGGGGTTTTGAGGAGTGGTCACTAAGCTTCATGTCCTTTTTCCTTTGGGTCTTTTCAGTGCCAGAACCTACAAAGACCTGTTCAAGCCAGCCCCAACCTGCCGGTACCAGTACCAGTACTTCCACCAGCACTATCTCCAGCAGCAACAGCAGCAATGGCAAACGTGTATCTGCCTGTGGCCAACAGCCAGCTGCGTCCCGTTACCTGCCACGAGAAGTGCCTCCGCGCTTCCGCCAGCAAGAACAGAAGCAGCTGTTAAAGAGAGGCCAGCCGTTGCCCACAGGGACTCTGACCAGTGGGAGCCCAGTGCAGGGGGCTGGGCCTGCAGGGGCCAGCCCTCCTCCTCTCCCTGGAGCAGGACCACAGCAGCATCCCGGCAAACTCCAGCCAGGTAAAACCCATGACATGCTGGAGCCGGGACGCAGGGTCTTACATTCTAGGCATGTGCCCAACTACTGGGCTGCACTCCGACCCTGCTATTTTGCTTTCCCGTGAGCACTCTGCTGCTGAGAAAACAAAGTATATGTGTTTGGTCCGTGGTCTTTATACACGTGTTACAGAAGCAGATGGATTCATGTTGGGGTTTGTGATCTCATTTTCCCTACTCTTGTATGGTGTTTTTTATGTACCACACTGTGATGCTGTGTGCTTGCCTGCAGAGAGAAGCAGCTCTCTCTCTCAGCTCCTGAGAAACGTGTGTACTGTCTTGCCAACTGCAAAGATGGCCCACCTGTCAACTCCTTCTCTGTCTCTAACTTCTTGAATTCATACTTTTGAGAAACTTTGTACTATAGCTATAAGAAGACTTTGGAAGATGCCAAAGGATTCGTAGTTAGCTGCCTTGTCATTTACTTAAACTTTTTCCTTTTCAAGTAATTTAACTGCTAATTGGTCCTGGACTAGAATATAGACCACAGGTGGTGATAGTTTAAAATTCAAAACTGTAATTTGGTAAGCAGGGAGGCTTCTGAGATTGGAATTTAAAAGAAACATGTCATAAGTCATATGAATATTTGTTTTCCTTCATGCACTGTCTTTTCATTTGGGAAATAATTGCAACATGACCTGAAATATTTCTGTAACAGTGCATTTCAACACTATGGACTTGGCTGTTAGGTTTAGAAAGCTTTGCCATGTGTCTTTAGTCTTGACTCTTACTGCTGAATACCAAGGGGAGGGGGAGGGTGGTGGTCAGTGGTCAGTGGTTGCCATCAAGCAGCAGGACAGTACTAACTGGCCGAAGATGCTGCTCCAGTGCCGCCCCATGCTGTCAGCTGCAAACACAGCACTTCCACACAGAAGCACTAGCCTTGGGATCATCTTGACTTAGAGATCCTGTCGTCAGGTCTAGACCAGCTCGTGTATTCATTTAGGGGTTCCTTTTTAAAAATGGAATGGGGGAGGGGCTGGAGAGATGGTTTAGTGGTTAAGGCATTTGCCTGCAAAGCCAAAGGACCCTGGTTTGATTCCCCCAGACCCACATTAGCCAGATGCACAAGGGGATGCACGCGTCTGGAGTTCGTTTGTAGTGGCTGGAGGCCACTCTCTCTCTTTCAAACAAATAAATAAATAAAAATAAAATATTTAAAAAATGCTACAGGGAGGGTACCATGCTGCCTCTGGGTATCCTTTGTGATGCAGCTGGCTGGCAGTTTTGCATTCATGGTCTCAGTACTATTGCTGAGGGACGTGTGCAGACAATTAGAACATCAGCAAGGAATGAATTCAGTTAAATTTTGGTATAAGCAAAACTTTGTTTTTCATTTTTTGCATGTGTGTGCAGATATAGCACCCTGTGTGCATGCAGAGGCCAGAGGGGAACAGGGGGAAGGGGCCCTCCTCCATTGCTCATCTATCTGCCTGTCTTTTTGAGATGGCATCTCTTCACTGATCCCTGAACTTGTTGTTGTCTTTAATTTTCCCTATGAGCCCCAGTGCTCCAGTCTCTACCCCCCACAAGATGGGGGTTACAGGTATACATAGCCATGCCCACCTATTTATGTGAGTTCTGGGGAATTGAACTCTGTGATCACAAGGCCCTCATGCTTGCACAGGAAGCGCTATTAACCCATGAGCCATCTTTTCAGCCTAGGAATGTTCAGTAAACCGTTTTACAGGGCTCCAGTTGTTTTTTAGTGGTAGACTACTTGCTTGGTAGGTTCAAGGCCCTGGGTCCTATCACCACCACTGCAAACAAGAAGAAAGTTAGAACTAGTAATTATGAAACTCCTGTGAAGCCTGCACCCTTATCTTTCCATGGTTTCTGTCCCTTTCCTAAGTGCTGCTTTCTCCCTCAATTCTTGTGCTTAAATCTATACATTAAGGTTCTTTCTTTAACAACAACAACAAAAAAAAAAAAGCCAGGTGTGATGGTGCACACCTTTAATCCCAGCACTCGGGAAGCAGAGACAGGAGGATCGCCGTGAGTTCAAGGCCATCCTAAGAATACAAAGTGAATTCCAGGTCAGCCTAGACGAGAGTGAGACCCTACCTGGAAAAAAAAAAAACTTATTTGCAAGAGAGAAGGGTGTGTGCCAGAGCCTCAAGCCACTGCAAATGAACTTCAGATATATGTGCCACTTTGTACATCTGGCTTTATAGGTAGGTACTAGGGAATTGAACCCATGCCATCAGACTTTGCAAGTTAGTACCTTTAATCACTGAGCCATCTCTCCAACCCCTTGTCATTGTTTTAAAGCTGATATGAGCATCTTGATCTGATGTTTACATACTGCAGATTCTGGGAGCATGGCTCCTTGCTGTCAGCTAGCTGGTGCCCAGCAGCAGAGCCCAAAAGAGACCCTGGCCTCTTTAGAGCAGTCACTATGTCTTGCTCTGTCACATGACCCATGATGGTCAAGAACAGATTGGGCATGTTTGTTGGGCTTTTTGGTGGTGGTTGTGGTGGCAGCGGCTCTTTTTACTTTGTACTTATGGGGATGCTCTGACCTCAGCTGGGATTAAAAGAGTGCCAGTACCAGCAGGCCTGGCTTGTTGGTGGGTTTTTTTGTTTGTTTTGTTTTTTTGATTTGAGACTGACAGAGCAAGGAAGAGGCAGAGAGAGAGAGAGAGAATGGATGCGCTAGGGCCTCCAGCCATTGCAAACGAGCTCCAGATGCATATGCCACCTTGTGCATCTGGCTTACATTGGTGCCGGGGAATTGTGCCTTGAACTGGAGTCCTTAGGCTTCACAAGCAAGTGCTTAACCACTAAACCATCTCTCCAGCCCTGCTGGTGAATTTTACTGGTTTTTTTATGTTGCTGTTATATTTGCTGTGCTGGGGATGGAACAGGGTCCGTGTGCACAATACATAAGTGTTCTACTATCAGTCCAGGCTCAGGCCTTAGAGCATCTGACACTGAGAACCGGCTGCCGGCTTGCTAGTAAATCAGTCTGTGTCATTCCCCCTCTGTTGGTTTAGTGTGAATTGACCTGGAGCCCTAGACATCATTGTTTGTTTCTGTGTAATTGAACTCAACATTTATCCCATTTTGTGAGATCACCAAGAGTTCTGATACTTGTGTACAAAATAAGTCCTGAATACTTGTAATGTTCAATAATGCTGGTGTGGCAGTGAGACCCAGTCACATCTGAGGCAAAAATAGATTTATAATGTGTCACCAATTCAAAGTTAAGTTTTCCAACATGAAATTGATTGCCTTTAGATGTGTCTGTGTTGACCACCCTCATGGAAAATGAGCCTCAAACAAGTGTGCCTGTAGGGACCAGGTGACAGAGGCTTAGAAATGCCCTCAAAAGATCACTGAAGTGGACACAAGTGCCGGCCCTGGGCTGGGTGAGCTTTGTAGGGAACTCATGTTTCCTCCTAGGTAGCCAGGAGCAAAAGGGCCTCTGCCAGGTACATTGGCCAGGGCCACAGTCTGGTGCTGTTTGAGTAGACATCTGGTGAGTGAAGTGTCCTCCTTCTCATGAATAACCCCAGAGAACATGAGTGTGTTGATTGAGAGGGGAGCATAGTTAGCCAATTGGTGGAAAACCCAACCTATCCCAGTCAGCTGGAGGTTTGTGTGCACACACAGGGATTTATAAAACACCACTCTGTGTTCTCCACAGACCCTAGTTTTGCAAGTCTGCAGGATAACTCCAGTTTGAAACACTTGAGAGCTTTAATCTTAAGTAACAATAAAGCAGAAAAGCTTTTCCTTCTGCCTGAGGCAGAACAATGGGTTGTTTTCATGGCTTTGCTGTACATTTATAAACAGAAGCTGCTTAAAATGCAGCAGGGTTTGCTTCTTAGGTCTTTTCAGATAGAGGCCAGGAAGTAATTAAGAAGTTGGCCTGCTGCCAGTTTACATATGGGGCTCGTTTAGAATGTTATAGCTGATGCTGGTTGTGTAGGAGGAGAGAAAGGAGGACTGGAAAACAAAGGCTGCTGGGAGAATAGCAATTGATTTGCATGCACCAAATAGGCAGTGCCTCTTTCTTGTTATTTGGGGATGGGGGGAGTGGTTGGCTTTTGTGGGGGGGGGGGATAGAAGAAGGGAGGAAGGGAAGGGTGGGTAGCTGTGGTGCTAGTTGTCACTGGGTCCCAAACTGGAAATGTTTGTGACAATCAAGAGACTCCAGAGGAAGATCGGTTTCATGTCAGCTGCAAGTAGATAATGCTTTAGATTGCACCCATGAACACCTCTACCCCTGCTAGAAGGGGACAGATGCTCTGTCACTTTAGGGGGCAAGGTCATCATCGGGTCCTGCCAATGTGGTGATGCCCAGCACCTACTGGCAGCCAATCAGGAGGTGGCTGACATGTTGCAGCCAGAGCCAGCCAAGCCCAGAGACCGCAGGCCATTCTGCATGAGGTGGCAGCTCCTGGAAGATGGGCTGCTCCATCTGCAGGTATTTCCTTACCCGCTGGTAAAGCTGGAGGGACAGAGCCTGCCTGAGCAGCCACTTCTTCCCAGCCCGAGTGTGGTGTGAGCGAGAGAAGTGCTCATGGCTGGAGTCTAGATCGGAGAAAGTGGCGTGCGTCCTGGAGAGAGCCACTCGGGACTATAGCACCACCCACCCCACTGCCTTGCCTCTGCCAGCTAGCTCTCTTTCCTCAGTGTTCTTAACCTTGAGGAAACAGACTCTTCTGAGGAGAAGCACACAGAAGTTCTGTGTTGGAGCTGACAGATGAGTTGTGTGGGATTCTGTCCAGAGCTGGAATTCTGAACACAAAGTACTTGCTCCCTGAGATTTTTATACACAATAAATGCAGTAAAGATAGAGGTGGGCTTTAGAGGTGGCTTAGTGGTTAAGGTGCTTACCTGCAAAGCCAGAGGACCCAGGTTTGATTCCCCAGGACCCACGTAAGCCAGATCAAGGGTAGTGTATGTGTCTGGAGTTCATTTATAGTGGCTGAAGGCCCTGGCATCCCATTCTCTCTCTCTCTATCTGCCTCTCTTTCAAATAAATAAATAAAAATAAAACAGAGAGAGGTACCCAGGCTCCCTAGAAGCTGAAAATAGTTACAAAATGTATCCTATGGTGGGGGCGGGGGGGACCAGGTATCGAGGAATTTGTATTCTCAGTAAACATTAGTGAACATGTATTATCAACTGTGGAAACCACTGGGGACTGTTTTTTACAAGTCATGATTTATTGTGTCATTCCGCTGAAAGGAGCATGGTAATAAAGGAGGGAGGCTTGGCTGTCGGGGTGAGGGGCACTTACAGCACCCAGCGCGCTGCTTCCAGTAAGCACTGTCTGTGCTCTTCTGTCTGATCAGCTCCGTGCCACTTAAAACTTTGCTTGCTGAAGCTGTGGAAGTCTGTCTTAACCACTCTGCCTGGAACTTTTTAAAAAATATTTTATTGATTTGTATATTTAAGAGAGAGAGAGAGAGGAAACGGCAGATAGAGAGAATGGGCACGCCAGGGCCTCCAGCTAGTGCAGATGAACTCCAGAAACGTATACCACCATGCGTATCAGGCGTACATGGGTTCTGGGGAATCAAGCTCGGGTCCTTCGGCTTCTCAGGCACACACCTTAACCACTGAGCCATCTCTCCAGCCCAGCATGGAACATTATCTTCATATTGTAACATTTGGATATGTAAAAATGAAAATTGGAAACCTTTTTCTTTTTGCTGTTATTTAATCATCCTTGAATACTAACTTAAGACAATTTCATTATTTAGATTTTTATAGACACCTAGAAGAAAAAAATTTACCTTTATACATGAACCTTACTTCCTTTTTGTTTCTTCTTCTTCTTGTTTGGGATAAGTTGTTCTGAGAATAGAATACTGTGGTAGAAAGTGTGAGAATTTTCTCTAAAGCATGTATTGTAGTTCATTCCTCACTACTCATTGATCACAGACTAACTCAGCAGTTAATTCCCCCTCAGTTTCTCTTCCCTTTGTGAAAAAGCAACAGTGTTGTTTTGTGGTGTTCACTTAAACTGGTGTGTGTGGAAATTCCTCAGAGTGCTGTGAGGTATGCGATGTCTTAAAGCCTCATTCCTGGGCCCTCACAGACCTACTGAGGTCAAAGCTGTGGGCTTTGCCTTCGAAAGTTCCTGTGCTCTGCAGGATGACCTAGAACACCCCAGGAGAATTCAGTCTCCACGAGTAAGTGACTGCCTGTCCCTGGGAACCAGCCACAGCAAACTGTTTCCCTCACATAGTTTAGACCTTTGGACCACTTAGGATGTGTGAATTAACATAGCCGATTTTAGTTCCTGAAAAGCATTTCATTCAAATGTCTTTGAAAGTCATAAAGTTCTCTCATGAGGAAAGGTGTGCTTTCCATGTAAAGAGCTATCTTTTTAAATAATAATGGTGATTGTGGTGGGGATGGCACACGGTAGTCATGGTATGTGATGGTGGTGGTATGGGATAGTGGTGGTGACTGTATATGATGATGGCAGTGATGTTATGGGGGTAGTAATTATAATAGCATAGCACTGAGGAGACTTTTTTGGTTTTTCAAGGTAGGGTCTCACTCTAGCCCAAGCTGACCTGGAATTCATTACATAGTTTCAGGGTGGCCTCGAACTCACAGTGATCCTCCCACCTCTGCCTCCCGAGTGCTGGGATTAAAGGTGTGTGCCACCATGCAGTGAGGAGACTTTGGGGGACAGAACAAAGTTGTTGAAATTGTGCTCCTCATAGTCCCACTAAGGAAGGCCTTAGGATGCTTAAGAAGCAGGGAGGCACGACAAGCAGGTAAGAGTTTGGTTTTTCCAGAGGCTCTTGGTCGCCTTCACGTGTAGGAGATGCAGTCAGACACAGTTTTGTGCTTACTGCATTTCATCAGTGACCTGGGTAGTGCCAAGTGGATTTTCAAATTAACTGAAATCTGAATGAGTGCTGGTGCTCAGTGTTGTTGTTGATGTGTGTGTGTGTGTGTGTGTTTGTTGCAGGTGTGTCATGAGCACACCTTTATAGACCAGAGGACAACCGCAGGAATACCATCTATCCCTTTTTGAGTCAGGGTCTCTAATTGGCCTACAGTTCAGATAATCTAACAGAGCCAAAGTCCCTAAGGGTGGCTGGCGGGCGGGGGGCAGGGGGGCTCACACTTTTAATTCTGTTTACTGGGAAGCAGAGATTCCTGGTCTGCGATGGGTTCCAGTTCAGCCTGGGCCAGAAATCCTGAAAGCCTTTCCCCAAGAAAGAAGGAAAAGGCAAAGGCAACATAAATCAGGAAATAACAAAAGCTACAAAAGTCAATCCCAAACCACAGCTTATTGAAGAATGGCAAAGCTGACCAAAAGTACATCAATCAAATCTAACACATGGCTTGCCCTGACATGAAAGGTGCAATTAGCATTAACAGTGCCAGCCTGTGTACCAGGCTTTGGGGCAGGTGTTGAGCCAGTGTAGGTAGGCCCTGTTACCTTTTGGGATGGCTTCCGGTCTCACCTATACAGAGTGCCTGCCTGGTTCCCTCTTTGCTACACTGTAGTCTGGGCTAGGCTCGTTGTGTCAGTGGATCTGCTGCTCAGGTCAGTTGTGCTAGAAACTGTGGCTGAGATCCCTTGGTGTCCCCAGATCTCCAGGGGTCCCCGGTGCTGGCAGTTGGTGGAGGGGAAGCTGTGGAGAGTGCTTGAAGTCATTCCCAAGCTGTTCAGCTGGTCCCTGTTGTCTTCTCCTTCGGACATTTTGACTTTGCAAGGCTGGTGTGAATGGAAAGTCCTTCCACTATAGTTCTGCTGCTGCCAGCTCAGGACAGGCTGGGCACGTAGCTCTTTGCAGCCAACTGCCAGAGCCATGGCTGGCGCCAATGCTGGCTGTTTGTGTGATTGCTAGGAGCTCTGCATCTCTCCTGCCTCTCTGATGGGGTTAAAATTCCTTACACACTTTCACTTTGTGTTAGAAGAGTGTGGTGTGCTGTTTTTCTGCCCCCCCCCCCAGGCTGCTTTGCATGGCTGCTGCACCTCCATCTTAACCATAATCTGAGGCCGTTCTACTTTTCCGAAGACTCAGGTGGTGTACAGCAAGTAACTGTGGGCAGGGTGGGGTTACGTGGCTTTGCATCTGCTTCAGGGTTCTGGGTAGCAGGTGTTGCTCTAACCCCATTCTGGCCCCTATGCCCGCAGTCGTCAGAGTTTAGTATTACTTCCCTCCAGAGTGTGCACTGCTAGCTCTTGTTTTAAAGTGGCCTATTTCTTTAATGCTTTTTCTTAAAGTGGGCATTAGTAATGCACACCTGTATCCACCGTGACTTCAAGTCTAACTTGGGTGACTCAGCAGGGCCCTGAACAAGTGCATTTCCTGACTATAGCTGAGGATAGTTTTGTTCAGATGCTGGTGGATGCAGCTTTTCTCTAAATCACCTGTTTCTGGTTTTCTCCACCATTTTCTGTGGTTTTATTGATACATACGGTTTGTTTGTTTGTTTTGTTTTTCAAGGTAGGGTCTTGCTCAAGCCCAGGCTGACCTGGAATTCACTGTGTAGTCTCAGGGTGGCCTCGAACCCATAGCAATCCTCCCACCTCTGCCTCCTGAGTGCTGGGATTAAAGGCGTGTGCCACCATACCCAGCCTGTATATGGGTTCTTGGCTCTGATAGTCATCCTTCGCTGTTCATCTCCACACATGGTGTTTCAGTTTCCCATATATGATTCTTTGTCATAGAGGTGCTTTTAATAGCGACCTTGTCGACAACACATGTTTTCCATCTTTTTTGTTGTTGTTACATTTTCCATCTTCTGTAAGAGGCTGCCATGTTGAAGGTATTTTTCTTGACTTTATCTAGAGTTCTTTTTTAAGAATGTGAAATGAAAGAGTGCTTTTATTTGTTCAATTATTTATTTGGTTTGGGGATATATTGTTGTGATTTGAGACAGAGTCTCTTGTAGCCCAGACTGTCTTCAAATTCATGGTACTCCTCCTGCCTTAGCCTCCCAAGTGGTAGGATTAGATGTGGCCACCAGGCTTGTGCCCTTTATGTCTCTTAATCCTCCTGAAATACTATTATGTCACTTACTGGCTTTTTCCTTGAGAACAGAGATGTTTTTAGTGGCTTGGTTTTAGTTGTTTTGTGGGGGTTTTGTAGCCCAGGCTAACCTTGAACCCATGGCAGTCGTCCTTCCTTGGCCTCCCCAGTGCTGAGCTTATGAGTTCTTTCATTTTTTCCCCATGTGATTAATCAGTTGTCCCACAGCACTCTACCTACTTCTCCCTTTTCTCTGTCAACCTGGTCCTCTGTCCGGCCACACACTGTCAGCTGGGGGCAAAGCAATCTCAAGCAATACTTGACACAAACCTCCAAGGGAGACCCTTTCACAAAACTACTTGTGACTGCTAGGGAATGGCCACCCTGCCTGTGTTCATAATGCATTTGTAGATGTCACTTGAAATTGCCAGTCTTTTGAGTCATATACAAAGATTTTTAACTACAGTAGAAGCAGTGGTGATAAACAGAATTGTTGATAAGATCAGAGAAAGTAATATAGTAGGGTTGTGAAAAGGGGCTCTCTTGTCTTTTCTGTCCCTTCTTTATTCCCTCCTGTATTGGTCATTAAGCAGCTGTGCAGTGTCTCCAGTTCTCTACTGAAAGAGCTCCATGTGGCTTCTTCCAACCCTGAACCTCTTGGAGACCATGCTCCTGAGCTGTCGTGTGTGTTGAATGAGCATGTGATCTAGACCCAAGCATGTGCCATGTGCTAGAGCTACAGGTTGGTGGCCCTGGCTGTGGGTAAGGTTGGGTCTGGATTTTGAGAAAAGTCTAAAGCAAATCACAGACTGTACTCAAGTCCACGTGTCTGCAGTCCTCAGATGGTCAGGTACACAGCTGTGAGTCCCAGAGCTGCTGCGTTGAAGCTCAGAAACGTCTTTCTGTGTGTGTGCTCTTCATGGACGCTAGGAATTGAACCCTGACCTATGACCGCTGAGCCATCTCTCCAGCTCCGCAGTCACTGTCTCTACCACAGATGTGCCTGTGTGCACAATGCTTGTTCTCAGGGGTGGAAAGGTAACATGGTAATGAGGACAGTGTAAGTTTTTAAATGCTTATTTATTTGAGGGATGAAGGGAGAGAATGGGCACACCAGGGCATACTGCTGCTGCAAACAAACCCCAAATGTATGGGCCACTTTGTACATCTGACTTTACATGGGTACTGTGGAGTTGAACCTAGGCCTTCAGGCTTTGCAAACTGCCATCTCTCCAGCCTTGTAATTCTTTAAAGGAGAGCTGCTAAGCAGACATAAAAACTTTTAAGGTTTATTTGTTTTTTATATTTGTAACGCTCTACCACTGAGCCATGCCCACAGCCCCTCTTGAGTCTTTACCCACTCTACATGAGAACTGAGAACTTCAGAGAAAGGGCCAACAAACGAGACCCCTTGTCAGTTGATCTGCCAGCAGAGTGGAGGAAAATCTAACTTGGCATTTTGTCTTTTTCAGACCTTGGTCACAGTGCATCAGCAGATCATTATGAAACTCCCCACTGGGGGCAGCAGCCCTCATACAGAAGCGAAGCTGGCTGCAGCTGGGATAAAGTGATCCTCGACAGGACTGACCAGGAGGCTTGGCCGTGCATCCCAGGAACGGAGACTGGCTCTGCCTCAGGATGTCCCGCAGACACTGACGTGGCCTCCAGCTGCGGCTCTGAGAACACGGGCATGGCTACCGGGAGCGCCCAGGGCAGCTTCACAGGACACACCAAGAAAACAAGCGGCAATAATGGCAGCAATGGCGCACTCGTCCAGAGCCCTTCCAGTCAGAGCGCCCTTGGGGCCGGGGGAGCCGATGGGAGCGGAGTGTGGGGTGTAGCCACGGGCTCCGGCTCTAGCCGTGCTCACTGCTCTGGTGGCAGTGGGGATGGAAAAATGGACAACATGATTGGAGACGGGAGAAGTCAGAACTGCTGGGGTGCTTCCAACTCCACTGCGGGCATTAACCTGAACCTTAACCCTAATGCCAATCCCGCTGCCTGGCCTGTGCTTGGACACGAAGGAACTGTGGCGACAGGCACCCCTGCCAGTATTTGCAGTCCTGTCAGTGCCATAGGGCAGAGTATGGGCAGCCAGAATGGGAACCCTGTGGGCACCCTTGGTGCTTGGGGAAACTTGCTGCCCCAGGAGAGCACAGAACCACAGACGTCCACTTCTCAGAATGTGTCTTTCAGCGTACAACCTCAGAACCTTAACACTGATGGACCAAATAACACTAACCCCATGAACTCTTCACCAAACCCTATCAATGCAATGCAGACAAACGGACTGCCAAACTGGGGCATGGCTGTTGGTATGGGGGCCATCATCCCGCCCCACCTGCAAGGCCTTCCTGGTGCTAACGGGTCATCAGTCTCTCAAGGCAGTGGGGGTGGTGGGGACGGAATAGGCAGTTCTGTGTGGGGACTGTCCCCCGGAAACCCTGCCACAGGAAATAGCAATTCTGGGTTCAGTCAGGGGAATGGAGACACTGTGAACTCCTCATTAAGTGTTAAACAGAACGGATCCAGCAGTGCTGTGCAGGAGGGAAATGGAGGGAGCGCCTGGGATGCAGGGCCCCCTGCCGGGCCTGGTGTCCTTGCCTGGGGGAGGGGCAGTGGCAGCAGCAGTGTTGGGAATGTCCATTCAGGAGCTTGGGGCCACCCCAGCCGAAGTTCCTCTAATGGTGTGAATGGGGAGTGGGGAAAGCCCCCAAACCAGCATTCCAATAGTGACATCAGTGGGAAAGGATCAACAGGGTGGGACAGCCCCAGTGCTGCCAGCCAGACGCCTGCCTTGCAGCCTGGCAGTGAACACATGAACTCGTGGGCCAAAGCCACGTCTTCTGGAACTACAGCAAGTGAAGGAAGCAGCGATGGGTCTGTCAGTCACAATGAAGGAGGCCCTGGGAGGGAAGGAGCAGGAGAGGGCCGGAGACGAGACAAAATGGTTCTAGACCAAGGGCACATCCAGTTGCCAAGGAACGATCTTGACCCAAGAGTACTGTCTAATACTGGTTGGGGACAAACTCCTGTAAAGCAAAACACTGCCTGGGAATTTGAAGAGTCCCCTAGGTCTGAAAGGAAAAATGACAATGGGACAGAGGCCTGGGGTTGTGCAGCTACTCAGCCTTCAAACTCAGGGGGGAAGAGCGATGGGTCCATCCTGAACAGTACAAATACCTCTTCAGTATCGGGGTGGGTCAGCTCACCACCTGCCTCCACGCCAGCAAGCACGAGCTGGGGAGAGGGCAACAACAAAGCACCCAGTGCCCCCGGGGTCTGGGGGGACTCGATAAGCTCTACTGCTGTCAATAATGCTGCTGCCGCCAAGAGTGGCCATGCTTGGAGTGGGACCGTGAATCCAGAGGACAAGTCGCCCACCTGGGGTGAGCCTCAAAAACCCAAGTCCCAAAACTGGGGAGATGGACAGAGATCCAGTGCAGCCTGGAGCGCAGGAGCAGGAGACTGGGCAGATTCAGCATCTGTCCTTGGGCACTTGGGGGATGGGAAGAAAAGTGGGTCTGGATGGGATGCTGAGGGCAGCAGACCAGGGTCTGGCTGGAATGATGCCCCAAGGTCTGGGACCAGTGGCTGGGGCAGTGGCACAAACACGAAAGTGAACCCAGGTACAAACTGGGGTGAGTCTCTAAAGCCTGGTCCACAGCAGAACTGGGTTCACAAGCCCCAAGACAACAATGTGAGTAATTGGGGAGGAGCTGCTTCCGTGAAGCAGACAGGGACAGGGTGGATCGGGGGACCAGTGCCGGTCAAGCAGAAGGACAGCAGTGAAGCCACTGGCTGGGAGGAGCCCTCGCCACCATCCATCCGACGCAAAATGGAGATCGATGACGGTACCTCAGCTTGGGGGGACCCGAGCAGCTACAACAATAAAACTGTGAACATGTGGGACAGGAACAACCCGGCCGTGCAGAGCAGCACCACGGCCCCCGCCCCCCCCGCCCCCCCCTCCTCGACTAGCACTACGCATCGGGTCGAGACGCCACCTCCCCACCAGGCTGGCACTCAGCTGAATCGGTCGCCACTGCTCGGGCCAGGTATGCTGGGGCCCCTGTGGTCTTGCCACTCTGAGTGGTGTATGTCTGGTGTCTCTGTGAGGGTCCTCTGGCTGGTGATTTTATAGCAGAGGACTCTAAAATAACCTATGCACTCGTTTGCCTCGGTATAACTCCCTGTTATCCCAAAAGAAGAGGCCGGGCGGGGTCCTCAGCCCTTTACTTCAGAGCAGGAAGTCCAAGCACTGGGTACTCGGTAAAGAAGGCTTTCCAGCCAGTTGGGCCTTTTTGTTCTCAGAGGGTAATTTATTTGAGGTTGTATTTTGATGTGTTGTATACTTTATGTGTCTGAGTTTCTTACCAGCCATGTACTTTTTGGGTAATTTACCTCTTTTTTGTAGAAGTAATTATGAATTTTTTTTCATGGTTAGCTTCATTCTTCAGAATACTTTGTGGGATTTTTTTTGACTAGGTCATATTCTATAGCCCAGGCTGTCCTAAACTAACTATAGATCAGGTTGGCCTTGATTTCTTGGTGGCCCACCTGCCTGCCTCAGGATCTCGAGTGCTGGGATTAGAGATACAAAACACCACAACCAACTTCTGAGTACTAATTTTTGGCTTTTTGAGGTAGGATCTCCCTCTAGCCCAGGCCAATCTAGAATTCACTATATAGTCTCGGGCTGGCCTTGAACTCAGTGATTCTCTTAACTCGGCCTCCTGAGTGCTGGGATTAGAGGTGTGCACCACCACGCCCAGCATGAGGACTTTTCAGTACTGTGCCCTGCCTTTTTGGTTTTTCGAGATAGAGTCTTGCTCTAGCCCAGGCTGACCTGGAATTCACTATGGAGTCTCAGGGTGGCCTCGAACTCACAGGGATCCTCCTACCTCTGTCTCCTGAGTGTTGGGATTAAAGGCGTGTGCCACCATGCCCGGCTGTGCCCTGTCTTCTTAAATAGCATGTTAGCCCAGCTAGCTCATTCGGTAGAGCATGAGACCCTTAAATTGCACTTTAGGGGCTCTGTAGAATTTATTAACCCTTGGCCAAGTTATTGAAGCTACAATTGATCTTAACCATCACCCTGCCAGTTGTGAATTTTTTTGTTTTTTTCAAGGTTAAGGTCTCACTCTAACCTAGGCTGACCTGGAACTCACATTGTAGTTCCAGGTTGGCTTCAAACTCAAAGTGATCATCTTACTTCTGCCTTCCGACCTCCGAGTGCTGGGATTAAAGGCATGCTCCACCTCACCTGGCCTCAGTTGTGCATTTTTAAATACAAGCAGGATCTCCTACCCCTGTGCTGTGCAGTGGTCCCAATCTACCCTGTGCCATGCTCTCAACCGCTGAGTGACTGCCAAAATTGTAATCATAAATTCAAGAGGAAGCCAGGCATGGTGGCACACGCCTTTAATTGCAGCACTTGGGAGGCTGAGGTAGGAGGGATCATTCTTGAGTTTGAGGCCACCCTGAGAGTGCAGAGTGAATTCCAGCTCAGACAGAGTGAGACCCTACCTCTTTAAAAAAAAAAAAAAATATTCAAGAGGAAAGGAGAAATGTGTCCTCTTCAGTAAAGATTAGGGCCTGCTCTGTTAGCTTGTGTTAATTCACAAAACGTCTTTGCATCTTTACTGCATAGACCAGAGTTTCACCGCTGTGCCTTTCCCAAAACTACCTTGGAGCTTTATGTGGGGGGTGCACTGTCAATCCTGGACAGTCTAGTCAGATTGGTGTGAAGTGAAGCTGCACACTGGTAGTTTTAAGGTTTCATGGGCATTTGTAATATGTGACCTGCTCTGAAGTAAGGCAGCTTTATAAAACATGAGAGAGAGCTATTCCAGAAGCCGTGTTTCAGTCAGGGCTGGTGCTTTGACTTCCAGCATTGTGCAAATGGAAGGTGCTGGGATGAGCCAGCCAGAACTTGAGTTGTAGCATTATAGGAGCCACAACAGCCCAAAGTTCCAGAGAGAGGATGGTACAAATCACTGTGAGTCGGACACAGAGTCACCCAAGTCAGAGTGCTCCCTGGATGTAGAAGGACTAGGAAGGGAATACAGTCCTGCTCCATAGCTGCTTTCTGAAATCTCTGTCACTTAGCAAGGAGCTCAAATTCGGGGCCTTACACAGTTCAAGCAGGAGGCCCAGCCCTCTCAGCCTGATTTCCTAGCCCCATGATGTTCCTAGGGCTGAGTTTGAGCTGAGCCAGCCTCACTCTGGTTTCTATAATGTTTGCACTGATGGGTCTGACCTCGAAGCTGCATGAAGCAAGAATTCATCTCTCTTCCATCCTTGAGAGTATCAGTAATCAATTGGAGTTACTGCCTCCATCTACACGTTCTGTGGGAGGCACTTCTAGCTGTTCCCCATAGATAGGGCTTCCAGTCTTTTTTTGTGATCTTCTGGAAAGCTCTGGCCCCTGTGCCCAGAATGTTCTTGCTCTAAGTGTGCAGCTACAAGACTGACCTCGTTCCAGAGCTGCGTGGGCCATGGTGCACTGTACTCTCATCACATTGAGCTTCACCTCTGAGGCTTGTGTCCTTGTGAGGCAGCGACCAAGCCTCCCTTCCACACGGCCCCAGGCACAGCCCCGTCCCTGTAGGGTGTTCAGATCACAGCATTCAGACCTTTAACCTGACTCTCTGGTTAACATCTTCATTACTCCTTCCCATTTTGTAGTCCCCTTAACTTTGTGAATGCACTATAAAGAGAAAACTAAGGAGCTTTCTCTGGGGCGACCCACCCAGTCACCTTACAGGTGAGTCATCATCATGTCTTCTCCACTGCCCATCATACAGACAATGTGTCTGTCACTGATAGCCTTGGTCATTCTAGAGCCTGGGAGATGGATAGTACAGTGTGTGCTGAGTACCAGTTGACTATCCTGGCCTGTCAGACTCTGAATATATCAAGAGGGGAGTCTGGTATTATGGCTGCTCTGCTCCATACTGCCACCAGAAAGCCACTAGGCTGTCTCCATCCATCCTCTGCCCCATGAGGCAGCACAGGGAGCATGTGGAAGGAAGTTGGGGTTCAGGTGGTTAGAGCTTGTCCTGGAAGGAAAGCCTTGTAGAGAGAAGCAGCCTGAGAGGAGGACAGGGAGGGTCGGTCAGCCAAGGCCTGTTAGGTCTAGACTGGATCCAGAAGGCCCAGGAAGAAAACATTTTAAGCAGAGCTTAAAAGCTTAGACTTTCTTCTTGTACCCTGAGTCATTCTAGGTAGCCACTCTGGACAGGATGGAGAAAAGGTGAGCACCTGGGGTGGAAGAAAGGAGACTTGAAAGACACCCTGTGGGTGGGTACGCAAAGAAAGGAGAGGATGGCACTGCTCTGAGCTGGGCAGGCACAGGAATTGTGGCGTTTCCCTCAGCTCGTGAGGGAGCATGAGGCTCAGGCGTGTCCCAGGAGATACTTAAACTGTTCCGAAATGACTGGCTCTCAGCACAGAGCTAGCCAAAGGTGCACTTGTGGGAGAGTGATGTGCCTGGGAGTGAACAGTATAAATGCTTACAGGTGGGGCTGAGGAGACGGCTTAGCAGCTAAAGGTGCCCACATGAAACCTGATGGGTATTAATTTGCAGGAGCAAGAGACCCTGATGTGCCCATACACACACGTACAAATAAATAAATTTTAAAAATACTTACATAGAGTTATCTCTCATGAAAGAATGCTTGTCTCATATGCTCAAGACCTTGGGTTCACCACCTTTGCTCCCGGATTCTGGATTCCCAGCACCATGTACAAGCAGCACAGTCAGGGCAGGAGAGATTTGAGTCTGTCTGAAAGCCAATAGCAAGGAGCAAGGTAGAGAGGAGAGGATCAAGGGGCTTGGTCTGTCCTGGAGAAGAGCTGAAGGTAGAGGAAAGAATGGATCAAAGGGAAGGTCCCTCTGTGACGCAACAGAGGCCCCTAGTATACCTTATAGAAGAGGTAGTGCTCAAATGGGCCAACTGCCACTGGCTGGTAACTCAAGGCCACCAGTAACAGAGTGGAGAGGGCTGTGAGCAGAAGGGGAAGCCTGTGTTAGAGAATGGTCAGATGGTTCATGTCAGATAAATGGTTTGCTATGCTGGGCAGCACTCACTGGTGCTCAAGTTGTCTCAGGGAGCAAAGCAGGTGAGGTGGATTCTGAGTGTGGGCGCAGCATGAGTAAAGGCTTCAGGTGGAGTGGGGACAAGCCAGCCCAGGGGAGCCTGTGCCATGAACATGTAGGGTCAGCAGCCTGGACATAGAGAAGCTGCTCGGTTCCCACCATAAGCATTCAGTAACTGGGTGAAGGGAGCCATGTCCTTTCCGCATTCACTCATATGTCACTGCCGTGCATAATCTCCCCTGGTTCTCCAGCTGCACATGAAACCTGCCCAGTGTCATTGCCCAAAAGGTCTAGTCACAGTCTGCTTCCAGTTCATATGTGCCCGTTGAGCGCACATTTTTATATGAATTGACATTTTTAATGAATACCCAGAGTTCTGGCTATATGTGAGACCCTATCTCAAGAAAACAGCCAATCAATAACAACAACAAAAATCCCAACGTGGTTATGGGTGCCTTTAATCCCAAGACTTGGGAGGTAGAGGTTTGACAATCATGTGCAAGGCCAGCCTGAGACTAGAGTGAGTTCCAGGTCAGCCTGGTCTAGAGTGAGCTACCTCCCAAAAACCAAAACCACAGCAAGCCACTGTATAGTGTAGTAGATAAAAGGCCAGTAGATGAACCGCTACGTCTCCAGCACCCTGCCCGTGATGAGGAGGTCCCACAGCTCTCAGGCTCTGGTGCTTTTTGAAGGAGTCCAGCAGCAGAGCCTGAGCCTGGCACTGGAGTCTGGGCAAGCCAACCTGGACCACATGCAGTGTCTCTGCATGGCCTCATTTACAGAGGAGACCTAGGAGGTGGTGAAGTCCCATGTGTAATCTGTACTTCTGGCTTCAGACTCAACATTCCTTTTTAGTTAGGACTGAGTGTTCTCTTTCATATGAAAAAATACTTTTTTTAAATCAAAGTACACATCAGATGTGCAAGCGGGAGCGTGTACTAAGACTGCTGTTTTGCACCACAGCTGCCACACCCAGGCCGCCTCTCTCCCCAACAGATCTCAGACTCTGCATAGTCGTCATGCCGCGGAGCTACTGGGAATTCAGTTTTCACTTCGGAGACAAACTGGGTCAGCCCACATGCAGACTGCCCAGTTTTATGTGCCGCACAGCAAGTAACAGGGTTACTTGGTCATTTTCCTTATTTCTCTACCACTGGGACAGAATGACAGCATTGACTGTACTAGTCCTACCCCAGGGTTCCTGTGACAGTAACTGGCAGACCTGAAGGAACCATCTTTGGCAGTGAAGTGATCCAAACCCTACCTCTCTGTATGCTTGTTAGGCCAAGGCATTCTGTGACCCCATAGAACTAACACAGAGCTTTGCAAATCGCTGCGTGCTGCTCACAGCCCCTGGCAGCTGTCAGTGGCAGGCCCCACATGCTGGGAGGCTCCCTGCAGATGAGGGCTTCCACTGGTACTGCTGGACTGGGTGTGCTGTTGAGAAACTTGGTGTGCTCTGCAGTTTACCTGTCCTGATTATGAGTAATTTCCATTTACATCACAGTTTGGATTTTAAGTTCTTTTTAAAAATATGTTCTATAGTTTATTTTACTTATTTTAGAAAGAGGCAAATAGCAGAATGGGCGCTCCAGAGTCTTCAGTCCTGCAAACAAACTTCAGATGATGCATGTGCCACCTTGTGCATCTGCCTTACATACCTGGAGAATCAAACATGGATCCTTTGGCTTTGCAGGCAAGCACATTAACTGCTAAGCCATCTCCCTGGCCCTTAAGTTGCCTTTTTTTTAAAATTTTTTGGTTTTTTGAGGTAGGGTTTCACTCTAGCCCAGGCTGACCTGAAACTCACTGTGTAGTCTCAGGATGGCCCTAAACTCACGGTGATCCTCCTGCCTCTGCCTCCTGAGTGCTGGGATTAAAGGCGTGCACCACCATACCTGGCTTTGAGTTGCTTTTTAAACATAGCCATTACATTAGGGAGTATGTTGCCCGCCCTGCGTCTTCAAGGTGGCATGGTGTGGGTACGTTCAGTTTTGTAGATGTACGTGCTACCACGTAACCTTCTGTGCCCTGTTCTTACATTGAGGTTGGTATTTTGTGAGTCTCTCGTATAACTGGGTTATCTGGACCTGGCTCGACCCCATTTTAGAGTTAGAACAATAGTGACCTGCAGTGATGTCCTGTCCTGTCACCAGACATTGAGCTGCTTGCAGAGGTTCCAAGAGGCTATCCTGACACAGGGTGTCAGCTTGCATTTACTTCACAACCTAATGACACACCCGCTGCTTGTTCTGACCTGGGCCCATCGGGCAGACCCTGGCACATACTTGGATCTCTAGTAGGAAGTGGCCAAGAACAAGAATGAGCACACCCTTGACTCATGTTTCTGCAGGAGAGAAGCAAGATCCTGAAAAATACCTGGCAGAAGCCAAGTGTGCTGGCTCACAGCTAAAATTCCAGCACTTGGGAGGCTAAGGTGGGAGGATCAATGTGAAGTCAAGGCCAGCCTGGGCTACAGAGTGAGTTCCAGGTCAGACTGAGCTAGTGTGAGGCCCTGTGCCCAAAGCAAGAACAACATGGCCGTCGGCTTCTCCAGCACTCGTGACTAAGTGTTACGGGAGCCTTCATGAGTTTGCAGACATGCAGAAGGCAGGGACCAATCATTTTGAAACAACTCATGTCAGAGAGAAAGGCTACAGTGTGGTATGGTAAAGGCAAAAGGGACTGCATAGATTTGGTCTTAGCTGTCCTCCACACTGAATGGAAGCAAAATAATGGCTCCATGGGCTGGAGAGATGGCTCAGGGGTTAAGGTGCTAGCCTGTGAAGCCTAAGGACCCAGGTTCAGTTCCCCAGTATCCACATAAGCCAGATGCACAAAGAGGCACACGCATCTGGAGTGTTACATTGGCCGGAGGCACAGGCATGCTCATTCTCTATTTGCCTCTTCCCTCCCCCCTTCAAGAAAATAAAGAATTTTTTTTAATATTGGTTCCATATGCCATTTTATAACCTGAGGAACTGGGCTGGAGAGATGACTCAGCAGTTAAGGAACTTGCTTGCCTGCAAAGCCTAACAACCCAGGTTCAATTCCCCAGTACCCACATAAAGCCAGATGCACACAGTGGCACATGCATCTGGAGTTTGTTGTGGTTAGAGGCCCTGGTGTACACCCATATTCACTCATTCATTCATATATTCTGTCTGTCTCTCTCTCTCCTCCCTCCCCCCCTCTGCAAATAAATATTTTTTAAAAGACTGAGAGAGCCAGACATGGTGGCACACACTTTTAATCCCAGCACTAGGGGGACAGAGGTAGGGGGATCGCTGGGAGTTGAAGGCCAGCCTGAGAAGAGTGAATTCTAGGTCATCCTGGGCTAGAGTAATACTACCTTGAAAAACAAGTGTGTGTGTGTGTACACACACACATTTGAGTAAATGTGATATTTGCTCAAAAATTTAGTTTTCTCAGGCTGGAGCAATGGGTTAACGGTTAAGGCGCTTACCTGCAAAGCCAAAGGACCCAATTTTGATTCCCCAGGACCCATGTAAGCAAGAAACACAGTGGCACATGCATCTGTTGGTTTTTTTTGGGGGGGGTGTTGTTTTTTTTAAGGTAGGGTCTCACTATAGCTCAGGCTGACCTGGAATTCACCAGAGTGGCCTCAAATTCTCAGCAATCCTCCAACCTCTGCCTCCCAAGTGCTGGGATTAAAGGCGTGCGCCGCCACGTCCGGCTAAACAAAATATTTTTTTTAACTTTAGTTTCCTAGCAGAAAACTTGTTCCATTACAAGGGTAGAGATGTGTGAGTTCATCATGAAGAGGTTGGACCCCTTTTACTGAACTACAATTTGGAGAAGTTGACTTCTACCAAGATAGATGCTCCATAATCTAAACTCTCGAGTTTCAGTGTAGTGCAAGCTGGGGAACGTTTCCTTTGCTCCAAGACCCCCATCTGGAAAGTTTCTTTATGGTTCTCTGTTGTAAAATGATCTCAAAATAGTCCCCTGCAGAGGGAGCAAATCAGCAAGATCCTTAGCCAGGTCAGCTGTTTCCGCATCCTGAAAATTGCTTCCCAGGACCATGCGAGTCAGGGGTGACTCCATCTTCTGCCACATGCAGTAGTTGATAGCGGAGTGATGCAGGCCGTTATGCTTTTTGTAAGTGTGAAGTGGGTTGGGTTGGGTTGGTTTTGCTTTCCTGTGTCTTGGGGGTGGGGACTGGCAGTTCCCCTGCAGAGGTAGATGATGCTGACAACCAGAATTGGTGAAGCACATGCAAGGGCTGCATTCAGAACAAGTGACTGCTCCCTTGGGACGGCCTACGACTCCAGAAAAGAGCAAGCATGTTTGGAATCTTCACAGTGTGCTAGTCATGACGTCAGTGAGCCCAGTGTGCAGGTGTACACCTGTCCTTCCAGCACTTGCAGGGGGGGGGGGGGAAGGGGACCAAGGTATAAGAGCTACCACAAGTTTGAGGCCAGCCTGGGCTACAGAGTGAGGCCTTCAGAAACACTCCCTGTCAAAACAAAAATGCATCTGAAAATGCTCCCGCAAGGGAGTGCTCAGGCACTCAAACCTAGAGTTGAATTTTTAGATCTTCATTCTCCACTTAATTGTAGTTGACCACTTTTTGAAAAATATTTTTATTGGGCTGGAGAGATGGCCTAGCAGTTAAGGCCCTTGCCTACAAAGCCAAATGACACAGGTTCAATTCCCCAATACCACGTAAGCCTGATACACATGGTGCAGTATACATCTGGAGTTATTTGCAGTGGCTAGAGGCCCTGCCATGCCCATTCACATTCATTCTCTTGCTACCTGCCTTTCTGTCTCAAATAAGTAAATACTTTTTAAAATACTTTTATTTACTGTAGAGAGTATCCTGCTACTGCAAACGAACTTCAGATGCCACTTTGTGCACCTGGCTTTATGTGGGTAGTGTAGTATCAAACCTAGGTCAACAGGCTTTGCAAGCAAGCACCTTTAATCTCTGAGCCATCTCCCAAACCCATGATTGGTCACTTTGTAACTAACCCTTTCTTCTCAAGAGGGACTGCTTGTCTCACTTAAGAAACTATATAAGTTGTGACCCCAGAACAAGCTCAAACTGGCATCTGTTGACCTGAGTATGGACTCAGCAAGGGACTCCCTACAGTCAGGGGAGGGCTGCTTTCTGACCTTACGTCTGTGGTCCACACCATTTACATGGAGTGCGTGCTTTGAGCTGGAGTGCACGTAACGATAGAATGCCTGCCTGGCATGCTCAAAGCCTCAGGCTTAATCCCTAGCACCAAAAAAAGAGAGAGAGAATATTTCAAAAGTGAATGAGGGATGCTGGAGAGATGGCTCTACAGTTAAGGCAAGTGCCTGCAAAGCTTAATGACCCCGGTTCAATTCCTAGTACCCATGTAAAGCCAGACGCACAAAGTGTCACATGCATCCAGAGTTCATTTGCAGTGGCAGGAGGCCCTGGTGCACCCATTCTGTCTCTACCTCTCTCCCTCCCTCATCGCTCTCATAAATAAATAAAAATATGTTTTTAAAAAGAGAAAAAAAGGGCTGGAGAGATGGCATAGTAGTTAAGCACTTGCCTGTGAAGCCTAAGGACCCTGGTTCAAGGCTTGACTCCCCAGGACCCACATTAGCCAGATGCACAAGGGTGCGCACGCATCTGGAGTTTGTTTGCAGTGGCTGGAGGCCCTGGCGCGCCCATTCTCTCTCCCCTCTGCCTCTTTGTCTCTGTCTGTTGCTCTCAAATAGATAAATAAAAATAAATATTTTTTAAAAAGAGAGAAAAAAAAAAGCCGGGCGTGGTGGCGCACGCCTTTAATCCCAGCACTCGGGAGGCAGAGGTAGGAGGATCTCCGAGAGTTCGAGGCCACCCTGAGACTCCATAGTGAATTCCAGGTCAGCCTGAGCCAGAGTGAGACCCTACCTCGAAAAAAAAAAAAAAAAGAGAGAGAGAGAGAGAAAAAGGTAAATGAGGGCTGGGAAGATGGCACAGCAGTGAAAAGGTGCCTGCTTGCAAAGCCTCCCTGCCTTAGTGTGCTTCCCTAATATCCATGTAAAGCCAGACACATGAAGTAATGCATGGGCCTGGAGTTCATTTGTAGTGACAAGAGACCCCAGCATGCCCATACATACACAGTCTTTCTCTACCTCTCTACATAAAAATATTAAAAAGTAAATGAAAACTGCATATCCTGGTACTGCATATTATTCTTATTCTATTACCCCCAACTCTGAATATGTTTAGTTGAAAACAGTGAAAGATCATGATCCCAGAACCCCAAACACAGAACGTGTTGGCAAAAAAAGAGGGTGAGAGAATATTTGAAAGTGGGGGATTATTTGTTTGCTTTTGTGGTGCTTGGGTTTGAACCCAAGGCCTCATGCATATGATGCACACACACTGCCACTGAGCTGTACTCCTAGCCCCCAAGGAGTTTTTTATTTTTTACTTTTACATAGTTTTAAATATGAGTAGAAATTTGTTCTGCCTCATCTATCTAATTGTAAGGGCTTTTATGCTTTTTTAAACATATATACATGTGTGTATATGCATGCAGAGAGTATGGGTGCATCAGGGCCTTTTGGCCCTGCAGACGAACTCCACATACATACACCACTTTGTGCATATGGCTTTATGTGTGTACTGGGCAATTGAACCTGTGCACTTGCTTTGCAAGCAAGTGCCCTTCCATCCAACTTTTAAAGGGTTGCTGTTAACAAAAAGGATACCAGACTTAATCTAGCAAAAAGTACTGAACAGTATTATCTTAATATTTGTATATTGAAAGTCGTTTTTAATCTATTGAAAAATGCTTGCTTTGTGCCAGAATTAATCCTATGTCTGTCTTATTTGTGAGCCTTTCAACATTAGGGGTGCCTGTGCCCAAGATCAATGTGAGTTTCACAATGCACAAGGGTTACTCTTGCCAGGGATTGATGTAGCAAGGAAAAGCTATGATTTGGGGGTCAGCAAGTCTTCTAACACTTATGGCCAAGATCCTAAAGTGGGAAGCTTACATCTCATTTCCCTCCTCCATATGTGTCTTATGGACATTTCTGATGCTTTTAACAGAAATCAGAATTTTCTATAAGAATCAATTCCCACCTGTCATGGCAGCACATGCCTTTAATTCCAGCACTCAGGAGGTAGAGGTAGGAAGATCACTATGAGTTTGAGGCCAGCCTGAGTGAATTCCAAGTCACCCTGAACTAGAGCGAGACCCTATCTCAAAAAAAAATCCCTATAATTTATGAGGGTCTTATAATTTATTCTAAGGTTAGCTTAATTAATGTGTAAGTACTCTGTAGTGTTGCCTTCCAGAGAGATGGTGATATAGGAATGACAAATTCTGGTGGATTCACCAGTTAACTACATAGATAGTGTTTTTTTCGGTGCTTGGTCCTGGCTACATCTACATAATGAGCTGTGTGGATTTCCTGCTTTGATTCTGTCCCTTCGGTTTGTTAAGTTGCTGTTCTGAGCACATGTTACGGTCTTTTGTGCCCCTAGAGCTGATGCTACAGTTGCCAGCAATGACTGATTGGGGATGACTTCCCGTAATGTTAATAATTTGCATAATCTTTTGCTTAGCTTGTAATTTAAAATGATTTGTAAGTTACATGTCCTTTTGTCATTAATCAGTATTGTTGCATTTGATTAGGAACTGATTCCAGTATCATCTTTTGTAAGAAAATTAACCAATTTCACAATTGAGAGTATAATATCCACGTTAAGACCGAGTGATTTAGATTTTGCACGAACTGTTTTCATTCATCCATATGCTTTCCTTTCCATGCAAGGTCATGTGCCTGGGTTCTGCCATAGGCACTGCTCTTGTGACTGTCAGCAGTGGCAGGGGCACCTGTGGCAGAGCCAGAATGGATTATGAAAACCAAATCACAGCTAGACGTTTTCCCTCGTTCACTTGGATTCTCTCCTCTCTGGGCACCCTTTCCAGTTTCGTCCGGCTGGGGAGAGATGCCCAGTGTTCACTCAAAGGCTGAGAACTCGTGGGGAGAGCCGTCCTCCCCTTCCACCCTGGTCGACAACGGTACAGCAGCGTGGGGGAAGCCCCCCAGTGGCGGCAGCGGATGGGATCACCCTGCCGAGCCCACGGTGCCATTTGGAAGAGCTCCTGCTGCCGCCCCGGCCCTGTGCAAACCAGGTAGGGCGCGCCTTTGCCACCACGCCTGGCGGCCATAGACACTGCACAGTGCTCTGTGAGAAGACTAACTGGCATTTGGAACACAGTTTACAAAAAAAAAAAAAAAAACTCACTTAAGGTGTTTATTTTTTGGTGCTAGGAACTGAGCCCAGGGACCTATGTATGCTAGCACTGCTTTTTCTCCCTATATTTAAACTTTAAGACTGATCTTAAGCCAGGCTGAGGAGATGACTTAGCAGTTAAGAGTGCTTGCTGTGCCAGCGTGAAGACCTGAGTTCAATTCCCACCACCCACAAAAAGAAAAAAGAACTGTTCATGCCTGGAACCCCTGTGCTAATGGAGGCAGAAATAGGACGCCTAGGGCTCCCAGGCTGGCCAGTCCAACCAAATACACTGAGCTTCAGGTTACGGGAGAGACTGAGGGAAATAAGGTAGAAGAGTTATAAAGGATGTCCTCCTCTAGCCTCTGCATGTATACAGAGAGCATGCACATCCATCTGTCTTTCTGTCTGTCTGTCTGTCTATCTATCTATCTATCTGCATATACACCACAAAAAAGGAAAAGCTGGGTGTGGTGACACACACTTTTAATCCCAGCACTCAGGAGGCAGAGGTAGGAGGATCACTGTGAGGTCAAGGCCACCCTGAGACTACATAGTGGATTCCAGAGCAGCCTGGGCTAGCATGACCCTACCTTGAGGGGTCACAGCATGCTCTCCAAGCACATGATGCACCCTTGAGCCCAGCAGACAGGGCCAGGATGGGTGGATCACGCTCCGAGTTGTTCTGGGCTCCACGTTGAGACCATGGAAAAGACTCAAAGCAATTGAGCATCAGTGTTTGGATTCTGGTGTAGGTTGAACATCCCTAATCCAGAAATGCAGAGTACTCCACAATCCAGTATTTTTGAGCATCATCATGATGCAAGTAGAAAGTTTCACAGCCGACCTCATGCGTCAGGTCACAGGCACAAGAGAGACATGCCAAAAACACTATACAGAATAACCAGGCTGTGGCTCGTGGAGTACTTGCCAAGTCTACACAAGCCCTGGGCTTATTCCCAGCACTACAGAAAATAAAAGCATCCTTAGGCTATTATGTGTTCAAGATATGAAGCATAAGTGAATTTCTTTAGATTTGCGCTGCACCTCATATATATCTCAAAAATCCAAAACAACAACAACAAAAGGGGGACTGGAGAGATGGCTTAATGGTTAAGGAACTTGCCTGAAAAACCTAAGGACCCGGGTTTGATTCTCCAGGACCCACGTAAGCCAGATGCACAAGATGGTACATGTATCTGGAGTTCATTTGCTGTGCCTAGAGGCCCTGGCATGCCCATATCCCTCCTTCCTCCTTCTCTCTCTCCCTCCCTCCCTCTCTCCCTCCCTCTCTCACTCTTCCTCTCTCTCTCTCTGTCTCCAATAAATAAATAAAAATGAATCAGAAAAAAATATAAACAGCTGGATAGATGGCTTAGTGGTTAGGGCATTTGCCTGCAAAGCCACAGGACCCAGGTTCGTCTCCCCAGGACTCACGTAAACCCAGATGCACAGAGTAGCACATCCATCTGGAGTTCCTTTGCAGTGGCTACAGGCCCTGGCACACCCATTCTCTCTATCTGCCTGCCTGCCTCTTTCTCAGATAAAGTATTTATTTAAAAAAAAAAAAAAGCCGGGCATGGTGGCGCATGCCTTTAATCCCAGCACTCGGGAGGCAGAGGTAGGAGGATCGCTGCGAGTTCAAGGCCACCCTGAGACTACAGAGTGAATTCTAGGTCAGCCTGGGCTAGAGTGAGACCCTATCTCGAAAAACAAAAAAAAAAAAAAAAAAAAAAAAAAAAAGTACCTGGTACTGGAGAGATGGCTTAGCAGTTAAGTGCGCTTCTCATACAAGCATGAGGGCCTGGTGGGTCCTCATAAGAGTTCAGATCTCCAGATCCCATGCAGAGAGCTGGGCATGGCCACATGTGCCCCTATAACCACAGTCCCACAGGGAGCAGAAACCCAAGGATAGTCCAAGCCCCACAAGTTCCAGAATTAGTAGAGACTCCTGCCCCCCCCAAAAAAAACAAGATTGGGCTGGAGAGATGGTTCACCCATTAAAGCATTTGCTTGCAAAGCCTGATGGCCTGGGTTCCATTCCCCAGTACCTACATAAAGCCAGATGCACAAAGTGGTGCATACATCTGGAGTTCATTTGCAATGGCAGAAGGCCTTGGCACACCCATACTCACTCTCTTCTTATCTGCCTCTTTTTCTCTGTCTTTCTCTCAAATAAACTTTTAAAAATTCTTTTTTTTACAACTTCCATAATTGTAAACAGTATCCCATAATAATTACCTCCTTCCCCCACTTTTCCCTTTGAAACTCCACTCTCCATCATATCCCCTCCCCCTCTCAGTCTCTCTCTCTTTTTTTTTTTAATGTCATGATCTTTTCTTCCTATTATGACAGTCTTGTGTAGGTAGTATCAGGCATATCCAGGCCATTTTGTATCTGGAGGAGCACATTGTAAGGAATCCTACCCTTCTTCCACAATCTGAGCCTTGGAAGGTGTGATAGAGATATTTCAGTGCTGAGCACTCCTCTGTCACTTCTCAGCACCATGGTGCCTTTTGAGTCATCCCAAGGTCACTGCCACCTGAAAAGAGAAGGTTCTGTTACCAAAAGTGAGAGTAGCATTAATATATGGGTATGAACATTAAGAGAAGTGCTTACTGGGCAGTTTAGTGAGCATAGTGTATACATTTAGCCAGACACCAGTAGACATTATAGCCCTAGGGCTCATGACTACTCCTATTGTAGGTTTTCAGTATCAGGGTTGTATTCCCTCCCTTGGAGCAAGCTTCCAGTCAAATTAGAGGGTGGATGGTTTCCCCATAATAGACATGCCACTATTGCACCCTTTGGCTTATTTTGCCTGGCTGGCCAAATGTAAGGCTTGCAGTATCCACTGTTGGGTATCTTCACTGGTGATTTCTTTCTCTCTCCTATTGAACTACATGCAGCATGGCTTTTTCCAGCTTTCTGTCAGCTGGTCTATGTGGAGGAGATTTTCAGCTCAGCTACAGTAGGATTTTTCAGTGACCTTACAGCCCAAGTAGGTGGAGTCTTCAGCAATAGGGTCTTACCATCTATTCCTGGTAGGAAACCAAGGGCCTCAGCAATAGCCTGTAATGTTTTGGGGGCATCAGGGACCTACCTTCCTGGCCAACAACTCACTGGAAGGTATCCCATCCCCGGCACTGAAAATTTGCCAGTAACAATCTATGGCTCCTAAGTGTTCCATTGTCCAAAAAAGTAGGTTTCCATATGACTTATTTATATCCTCTTAGATTTTGATTAGGCCTCCCTCTACCTTTCCTTACTCATTCTCTTCCCCTGACCTCACTTAGGCCTTCTCACCCCCATTAATCTGTTCTACTTACATCTATACAATACCATCCTATTAGATTCCCCCCCCCCCCCCCACTTTCTGTTCCCTTTATATCTCCTTTCTAGCTTACTGGCCTGTGCTACTGAGTTTTCCTACTCAGGCGGAAGTCCTTTGTGTCTGCCCCTCTCTCTCTCTCTCTCTCTCTCTCTCTCTCTCTCTTCCCCTCTCTCCCTTCCTCCCCCTCCCTCCCTCCCTCCCTCCCTCTCCCTCCCCCCCCTCTCTCTCTCTCTTTCTCTCTCAAATAAATTTAAAAAAAATTTTTAAGAGCCAAGAGTGATGGCACACAACTTTAATCCTAGCACTCAAGAGGAAGAAGTAGAAGGATCACTATGAGTTTGAGGCCAGCCTGGAACTACAGAGTGAGTTCCAGCTACCATAAGTAAACATATGAGACACCACACCAACACTACACTGTATACACACACACACAAAAAAAAGTCAAAAATTAGCCAAGTGTGGTTGCACATGCCTTTAGTCCCAGCACCAGATCCAATCAAGGTCATGTCATTGTTTTCTTCTGGGATCAGTGTTTGAAAACACACAGTAGTCTGCTGCTCCTTGACTTGCTTTCATCCTGAAAACAAAATTTGACTTCAGGGTCTGTGTTCTTATACTTAAAACAACTTGAGAAAATCTGGGTGTGGGAAGTATCTCGTTGGCAGAGGGCCTGCCTCTCATGCTCAAGGCCCTGGGCTTCATCCCAGCATGTCATCCAACCACACAAAAACCATAAACTCGAGTTATCACATGGCTGCAGGATCATCCTCTTTTCTATGACTGTTAAGGCATGGGTCTTATATTCTTTTTTGTAATTTGAGAGAGAGAATTGGTGTGCCAGTGCCTCAGCCCCTGAAATCAAACTCCAGATGCTTATGCCACCTAGTGGGCATGTGCAACCTTGTGCTCTTGGCTTATATGGAATCTTGAGAGTCGAACATGGGTCTTTAGGCTTTGCAGGCAAGTGCCTTAACCACTAAGCAAGCCATCTGTCCAGCCTAGGTCCTAGATCTTAACAGGCAAGTCTTGTTAGAACATGTGCAGTCTTTAAGAGCCCTTGCAGCCAAAGCTGAACTGAAGCAACCTTGAACTATAGCTTATAACCCTCCTCTAATAAGCCCTTTTCAGCCAAGAAAGAAGCCCATCTCATCATTTCTGAGCCACCCTTGATTTATATCCAGTCTTACACCTTCCTTAATTTCATATTTCATTACTTTTCTAAAAGTGGGTGGTGTTACTCCCTCTTGCCACTCTTCTGGATGGTTTATACTCCATTCTTCTTTTTTTTTTTTTTGAGGCATGCCCAACATGCTAGCCTTTTTTTTTTTTTCCTAATGTGAGGGGAGTGAGAATTGGCACGCCAAGGCCTCCAGCCACTGCATTCGAACTTCCATGCACCTCCTGGTGCACATGTGCAACATTGCGAGCTTGTATCACTGTGCATCTGGCTTACATGGGACCTGGAGAGTCACACGAGTTCTCAGGCTTCACACGCAAGCACCTTAACCACTAAGCCATTTCTCCAGCCACTTTTTGTTACAAAGCTAACATATTTAAACTCATGCCATTTTGAGCTCATATAATTTCTATTTAGAATATGTACTCAAAGTTCAGTCATATGCCATCCACATTGTAAGCATTCTAGTTCCTTCATCTAAAATAGCCCAGCTGCCCACTGCTACCTGGTCATCATTGTCCTCCAAGAAGTAAAACTTTTGGATAACTTTGACACCAAAGATCACTTTGTAATTTTAAAGGGAGAGGAAAATGCATCTTGAAAGAGGAACTCAGCCATCAGTCTGGGCTTCCTCTGTTCCCTAACTGTCCTGAGCCTGAGGGTGTCTCCTGGGAGCTTGTCAGAAGTGCAGACAGCTTGGGTCTCCCCAAAACCTTCTGCATAGCATATGATCCCAGCCAGCTCCCACTTGTTGCCAAGTTTGAGAAGCACTGGCCCACATGAAGTAGTGTCCATGGCTTAGTTCAGATTGGGACTAAGAACCGTGAATGGGGGACAATATTTTTCAAGAATCCATAGTTTAGTAGTTTGTTTGTTTTTTTTCGTGCTATGCAGAGATTAACACCACCCTAGGTCCCTTGGGTTTCTGTGTTTCAGAATTGATATCTAGTTGGTTAAGGACATTTGGATCCGTGTAGACAGCAGGTCACTACGTCGTGGAGGGAAGAACGGACACATACAGCTGTGTCATACATGGCCAGCAGGAAAGACTCAGTTCTCATGACTGGGGGAGGGAAGTGAGAAGTAGCTGGCGCTGTTGGTTTGTTGTAGCCCCGCTGTGCTCGAGGGCAGCAGTGTGCATCTTAGGCCTGGTGATCTGATCGGTGTCTGTCTGTTCTCTTTTCAGCTTCCAAATCTATGCAAGAAGGCTGGGGCAGTGGTGGGGACGAAATGAACCTGGGTACCAGCCAGTGGGAGGATGAGGATGGGGACATGTGGAGTAATGCTGCCTCCCAAGAAAGCAGCTCATCCTGCAGCTCCTGGGGCAACACTTGCAAGAAAGGGCTTCAGAAGGTAGGATCCCCTAAGATGGGCCTGAACCAGTGGCCCTAACCCTTGTGCTGTTTAACAGTGGCAAATCCAGTGTATGGTACAGAGATAGACTTGAGTTCTCAGGGTAGTATTGGGACAGTTGTACCTTCCATAGGTCAAAACTATTTTCATATTAATAAAAATCTATCTTTTCCAGTAAGTTCATTCCTGGGTAATATGTGGTCAGCTTTGCAGCATTGTAACAAATGCCTGAGATAAATCAACTTATGAAAAGGATAGGTCTGTTTTCATGACAATTTGGCAGTTTTAGCCATGATTGGCTGGTGGACCCTGTTGGTGAGAAGCTATGTCAGGGCAGCATGTTATGACAAGAAACATACGGAGAGAGAAGAAATTCAGGGTCCCATTAATGACCCAAAGACCTCCCTCTAGGCTCTGCCTGTCCCAGAATTTCCATTCTGGGGAACAGTCTTCAATATATGGACCTTTAGGGGACATTTAAGAACCAGCTTACAGCAGGTAACCCTGTCCCACAGGGGAGCAGAGACCCAACAATCATTGGAGCCCCACAAGGTCCTGAATCATTAAAGAGACTCGGGTTCAAAACAAGGGCTGGGCAGAAGAGTGTTGGAGTGGACATTCTGCTCCAGCCACCACAGGCAAGTGTATGGGGTGCCACACCATAGTACATGCAAACCACGCTTTACACACACACACGGGAAGGGAGCAAAAAAATGTTTTGGGGTGTGTATGTTTGTGTGTGTTTTTGCAAAACAGAGCAGGAAGAGCCAGACACTGAAGCCCAGGCTATCTGTGCATTAGGATATGAGACTGACTTTACAGTGGGCTAGGTAATCCAGTTACCCTGGGACTAGAAGTGCTAAATCAGTAAAGTAAAATAATCAGGCTTTGGCAGCACAGCCCCCTCCACAGAAGCTGCATCCGGGGAGCCACTCAGAAAGCCTGTTCGCTGCAGTGCTAGTGCTATTTGGTCACCACCACAGGCGCAATTTGAAAAGCATGGTGCAGAGTTGGTCATGGTGTCTCATGCCTGTCACTCCAGCACTTGGGAGGTGGGGACAGGAGGATGAGGAGTTCAAGGTCATCCTCAGCCACACAGCAAGTTCAAGGCCAGCCTGGGCTATATAGGGCCTTGCTTCAAAAATAACAAGAGAAAAACCTGGTGAGGCATATTCTTAGAGGGAGGGGACTTTCTTTGTTTTGTTCAGGAAAGTGACTTGGAGTGCTGTTGGTCTTGTGCCCCTGCACCACGCGTGCCCCTGAGGTGCCCTTTCTCTGTGGTTGGCCTGTTCATCTTCACCCTCGTCACTGATGTGTTTCTTCTTACTCCTCTCCTCCCTCGTGAGGGCTGCAAGTGATGAATAGTTAACAAGACCCGCAGGGATTTTTTCTGCCCCTTCCTCCTCGGAGCACATGCCCCGCATCTCAGCTTGCTTAGAAAAGCTTGTACAGGGCAAGAGCCACGTGACCTCTAGTCACCCTCACCCAGCTCTGAGCTCAGGTGTTCTCTGTGATCACTTGATAATGGAAGTAATGCAAGTTTGTGATGAGCCACATTAATTCTCTGAGAAAGAAACAATGACTCACCTTTTTGTTAGTCCCTGAATGAAGCACACTAGCCAGCCGGCAAGTGCAGTGTGCAGTCTCCACCATGTGAGCCCTGAGATGCTGGGAGCTCCACGGAGCACAGTGGCTCTGTGTTACTGCACAAGACGCGGTGGCTGTCCGCATCTTGATGAGAAGCATGTAAGCACAGTGTAACCGTGGCCTTCCCCTTACCTTTCCCTGTTTCAGGGCATGAAGACACCTGGCAAGCAGGACGAGGCCTGGGTCATGAGCCGCCTGATCAAACAACTCACAGACATGGGCTTCCCGGTAACTGCTGTCTCCTTCCTCCTGCCCGACTGGCCCTAGCGCTCCCTAGCAAGTTTGGTGTGTATGCCGGGGCAGGGGTGGCTTAGCTCAGAAGTCCCCTGTGGCCTGGGAAGTTTGGGTTCATCACTTTCAACTAAATCCAAAAATCACCCAGTCTCCATTAAGAAAGGCCACGAGAGTCTTGTCCCAGATAAACACTGGGTTGTTCATAATCCCCGTGGGCTCAAGCAGCTTCCTGCTTTTCTTGTGGTTTAAAATAAAAAGTGAGTTTTGTTAGTTTATGCAGTAAAGTATACAGCAGGAACTTGGCTTCATGTCCCAAGGCATCCTAACCAAACCTGTTTCAGTCCTGATTTTCTGATGATGTATATGGAGAGCAGGGATCTTAAGGTGTCCCCCTGAATGTGCCCCAGTCTGCTCAGTACCTCAGGTCAGACAACAGCAGTCCAGAGAGCAGGACTAGCTCTGTGTGTCCTGTGCAGGCCCTTCATATGTATGTGTTCTTTCCAAATCCTAATTCAAATGAGCATTAATCCCTGAGTTACTACAGACATGCCTTTTAAAAGTGGGTCCAGAGGGCTGGAGAGATGGCTTAGCGGTTAAGCACTTGCCTGTGAAGCCTAAGGACCCCGGTTCGAGGCTCGGTTCCCCAGGTCCCACGTTAGCCAGATGCACAAGGGGGCGCATGCATCTGGAGTTCGTTTGCAGTGGCTGGAGGCCCTGGCGCGCCCATTCTCTCTCTCTCCCTCTATCTGTCTTTCTCTCTATGTCTGTCGCTCTCAAATAAATAAATTAAAAATGAACAAAAAAAAATTTTTTAAGTGGGTCCAGAATGGCCAGATGCACCTCATGTGGATAGCATATGCACTCAGCCTCTCCCTGGAGGACGGGCAGTTCTGCCGAGCCAGTGGTCATCCCAGTGCTCCCCTCCAGCAGCCACTCCAGTGAGAGAGAGGGTGATTAGCAACAGGAATCTCCTTGCTTTGGTTCTGTTTTTATGTCTTGACCAAAAGTTGGTGGCATGCAAATTGTTGATGTTAACATAGTTGCTAACCCTGGAGGCAGGCAGGGCTCTGCCCATGCTGTGTCCACAGCACTGCTGTCCTAGCATAGCTGATGTCCTGGGAGGTGCTGCTGGGCACCCTACAGAGGCTTCCTAGAATCCCTCATTTTGTTTCTAAGATGTTAAATACAAGTTCTTGACTCTAAAATCAGCGTAATGGTTTTTTATTATAAATATTTTCTATGTTAAACACATTGGCTTGCCAGGCATGGTGGCACACACCTTTAATCCCAGCATTTGGGAGGCAGAGGTAGGAGGATTGCCGTGAGATGATGACATAGTGAATTCCAGGTCAGCCTGGACTAGAGTGAGACCCTACCTCAAAAAACAACAACAAAAAAAAGACATCATTGTTGTGGGCTGGAGATATGGCTTAGTGGTTAGGTGCTTGCCTGTGAAGCCTAAAGACCCAGGTTCGATTCCCCAGAACCCATATATGCCAGATACATAAAGTGGCACATGCATCTGGAGTTCATTTGCAGTGGTTAGAGGCCCTGGCTTGCCTAATCTCTCTCTCTCTCTCTCTCTCTCTAATCAATAAATAAAAATAAATGTAAAAAATATTTAAAAAAAAAAAACATTGTATCTAGTCTCAATGTAGAGAAAAACATTTTTTTCAGTTCCAGAACCTCCTACCAGTAGCCATTTCCCTGGGTTGGTAGTGGTGCCGTGTTCACAGCCTCCTTTGTCAGTGTACATGACTAACGAGACCCCTGCTTTGCTCCCCAGAGAGAGCCAGCTGAGGAGGCCCTGAAGAGCAGCAGTATGAACCTGGACCAGGCCATGAGTGAGTGGCAGGGCAGAGCGCTCGCCTATAGCCATGGGCTATTAATGGTTGACCCTAGAGCAGGGAGACAGGGTCATGCTCCAGGGGAGGAGCAGTTGCAGAAAACAGTCACTTGGCAAGTCTCTGGGGACAGGAAGGTCATGAACAGTAATGGACCATGCCATGTTTGAATACCATTCCTAAGTAGGTTTTGTTTGTATTAGCAGCTTCTCTTGTTGCTCTGACAAAATACCTGACAGAACAACCGAACAAGAGGAAGTGCTTGTTCTAGCTGGGCATAATGGTGCATGCCTCTAACTCAGCACTGGGAGGCTGAGGTAGGAGGATCGCAGCAAGTTTGAGACCAGCAGGGCCACGGAGTAAGTTCCTGGTCAGCCTGGGCTAGAGCAAGAAACCGCCTCCAAAGAGAAGAAGGAAAGCAAAGCTCACGATTTCAGGGGTTCCGTTCATGGCCTCTCGCTGGGTAGAGTATCGTGATGGAGGAGCATGTATTGAGCCATCTTCACCTCCTTACAGACAGGAAGCAGAGAAAGGAATACAGGAAGGGGCCAGGAAAAGACACAGCTCCAAGGACACACACCAAGTGATCTCCTTCCTGCAGCTAGGCTCCACCTCTTACCTTTTACCGTCTCCCGGTACTGCTGCTATATATGACTCCATCAAGGGTGAATCCATGCATCAGGTCAGAGGCCTCATGACCCATCCTTCTCTGGAAATGACCTCCAGACATACCCAGCCATGCAGCCATGTGGTATGAATCTAGGCACTGCAGCTCAGTCGAGTGGGCAACAAGATTAACCATCACAGTGCCCATCTGTTCTGAGGGGAGATAGTAATGACACTCCTGATGGCCACATGACAGAATTCATGTAGTCCAGTGAGCGTGTCTCTCCTTCATTGGGGGAGTAGTGGAGGCCATGTTGTTGTGTGATAGGCTTTGTCAGGAAACAAGTAATCGAGTTACTAAGCTACCTAAAAATAATTGCTACTGTGTCTAACATCTGTAAAATGCAGTCCCTTCTTGATATTGCTGTCAGTTATGTTCTCTGAAGGCACTGCCAGCACTGCCGTACCCAATGTGAACCCTGCTCCCAGAAGATCCAGGGAAGGCTTCCACCTGCCTTGGGACACAATATTTCAATCTTATACCATAGAGACCCTCACTCTGTGTGTTTCTGTTTCACCTTATCTAACATGTTTCATACAAATCATTATATACCATATTTCTCTGTAGCAAAACGTGAGTGAATAAGGATTTAACATTTTCTTGAACCTGCTTAATGTGACTGTAATCTTTTTTGGATCTCATATGCCTAAAAGTACAAGTTGGTTACCTTGGGGCTCCCATAAACTTACTGCTTCTCAATCTCTCCCATGGCTCCCACATGCCACAGTGCACCTATAGTTCCTCCTGAGTCACCTCAAAACCAGCAGTGATACTCTTTCTCCTTTTGGATTTCTCTGTTTGTGTTTGTTAACTGACTTCACAGCCCAGCCCACAGTGCTGGAGCTCCCGCCTGAAGGAGGCACCTCACAGGTGCTTCTCTCAAGGCGTAGTTCATCTGCCTGCGCTGGGAGTACACTGCTTTACACTGGCCATTCTGATCACCTGATCTCCCAACAAAAGGCACAGAAATACCAAAACTATAGCAGGGAGAGGACCGCATAGGAATCTGGTGTGAGAGCCTTTGCGTCTGTCACATGTCGGCAAGTCTAGTTTCCTACCAGCCTGTATGCGCCCACAAGTGACCGCATTCATGTTACAATGAATGATTTGATTTGGGGGCTACAGATCCTAGCAGTAGAGAGTGTGTAAATGAGGGGATGGACAGTACAGGGTACAGTCACATGGAAATGCCTGGGTGTGTGGTCCAGGCTCCAGGCAGTGACAGCAGATGAGCTGAAACAGTGAGGTCCAGTGCTTCAACTTGCATAGTCTAGTGAAAGTGTCCCAGACACCTCCTACAGGACATTAATCCAGAGCTACATAGGACAGGAAGTATGGCATAGATACTCATTGAATGGGAAGTGAGGTCCAAGAGATGGGAAATGGCAGAGTGGCTCAGAGGAAGGAAGCTAGTGTATGAAAACCTGGGGAGCAGAGGAGCATCATCCCGGGGAGAAGAGAACTGAGCTCCCTAGGAGCTGGCAGAGGGCAGTTTGGCCAGAGTGGGGAGAAGGGGTGGAGCGCAGAGGGTGAGGGCGGGCAGAGCCCGGTCTAGGGTATGTATGTCAGGCGCCCCTGCTTCTTGCTAGGGGATGAGGGGCTCTTAGTGGAGGCCGTAGCATCGTGCCTGCTCTCAGCACTCTGTGTGTTGTGCCATAGGTGCTCTGCTGGAAAAGAAGGTGGACATGGACAAGCGTGGACTGGGAGTGGCCGACTACAATGGACTGGTCACCAAACCCCTCAGCTGCCGCCCACCAATCTCCAAAGAGTCTTCCATGGACCGCCCCACCTTCCTTGACAAGGTATGGGCTAAGCAGCTGCTTTGTTTGTATCTTCGGCAAGAGGTGTGTCCTTGATGAGGTCAGAGTAAAGCTTCCGGGCTGAGGTGTCTAGAGGACATCTAGTCTACTTTTCCTGATATGAAGAGATGGGGGAAGGTCCTAATGTTCCTGTTGTACTGTCATATTCAACTCCCAGTTCTTCTATTTGGAAGTGAGATATACTTTTAGTTTCGGAAAAAGGGAAGTCGTGGGCAAGGCACCTGTGTCTTGTTGGTCCTTGCTAATGGCCACATCAGAGACCATTCAGTGCCTCTGGAGAGGTCCCTGGGTATGTAAGTCCAGTCAGCCTTCTGACCCTTTAGTGTTGTCAGGGCCCCTTCTCCAGAGAGGTTTAACTCCAGAAGGGGGGAAAATTCAACAAAAATATTCAACCTTGGAAACAAACCTGAGGCAAGGAAGGACAGGATTTTTTGTTTTTGTTTATTTGTGGAGGTTTTTCTTATTCATCATATTGTTACTGTTGCTTGGAGTCTGGTATTATTGGCCTGTTATCCCAGCTACTCGGAAAGCTGAGGCAAGAGTATTGCAAGCTTAAGGCCAGCCTGGGCTATAGAATAAGACCTTGTGTCACAGGAAACTCGCCTGGATGTTAGCTTAATGGTGGATCACTTGCCTTACATGTGCAAGGCTCTAGGGTCCATCCTCAGTACAGTTTTTAAAAAATGCTCCCAGGAAAAAAAAGAATGCTCCCAGGAGGACCCCTTGCTGTGTTGCAAAACACTGGCCTGTGAGTGTCCCAAGAACATATTTACACTAAAAATGATTTACTGTTTATCTAAACTTCCAAATTATTTTCATCCTGAAACTTCTTATCTACTCAGGCTGGCCTCAAACCCATGATCCTCCTGCTTCTGCCCCTCCCCACCCATGCTGGGATCCCAGGCGTGTACCAGCATGCCCTGCAGCATCGATTCTGTTTAACTGAATCTGGCAAATAGGACTCAGATCTGTTTCCTTCTCCTTAAAATAAGGAATAACACTACAATTATGATGTTAGATGAAACATATTTGCAAAGAGCTTGACACACAGTGACCGCTAAAGTAAGAAAAATTCCCTAGATCTGTTTGTGGCTTGCACTTTCAGCTAAGCCCTACAAAAGCACTGCATGTGGGGTCCAAAGCCTCACATCACTGACAGCTGTTGTGGTCCTGACCTCTGAGAGGAGCTGTGTTTGGACATGGCTGAAAGCATCCTCCAGACAGCTCCACCCACAGCTTCTTCCTTCTCCCTACTCTAGCCAGGCAGGGTAGAAGTAAGAAAGAGTACTTGGAGCTATGTTTGTGCTTGTAAATATTGTTTGTTAAGTGAAAACAGCATCTTAATCGTGTTTCTCTTTTTCTTTCCCCCTCTTCCTTTTGCACATGTTCTCCATTTCCACATTGTCCACATGTTTTTGATCATTTAATTCTTTATCCATCCATCCCCCCTCTATTTCCATGGGAAACTGTTTGGTGCTCTGCGTGCCGGCGATCACTACACACAGCTCACCCTTTCTTTCTCCAATCAGGATGGCGGCCTCGTGGAAGAGCCCACGACTTCACCGTTTTTGCCTTCCCCAAGCCTGAAGCTCCCCCTTTCCAACAGTGCACTCCCCAGTCAGGCCCTGGGTGGGATTGCCTCAGGGCTGGGCATGCAAAACTTGAACTCTTCTAGACAGGTAAGGCATTGGGAAAGAGCAGACATTGGCTCTTGAAAATGTGTTTGAGGAATGAACTCGTATCTTTAGCTAAGTCATCTATTTAAAAATATAATGAACTATTTAGGGCTAGCTCACTGGAGTCAGAATTGAGTAACAGTGCCTGGAATTTAACCGTGGGATTTAGAATGCTCCAAAGTTATTTTTATAGTAAACTTAGAATGAATTTTAGCTCCTCTCTGTACCCTGGCACTAATTTCCTGCCAGCTGAGGTGTTTGTAGCCCTCTTCAAAGGAAGCAGTTGGCCCAGAGCTTCCTGGCCTGCTTCCCCTTTCCTGCTCTGAGAGAGGTCCCCTCCCATGTACACTCTGACATGTAGTAGTGTTCAAACAGCCAGCTTTGAAGCACCCATGCTAGGAACCTTCTAAGGGATAAGGCCACAAGTACCTTGGACCACTCTTGAAGGAGGTCTGGCATCTGGGACTAAACTGACTCCATTGTGCCTGTGGAATTATCAGAAGTGTCCCATGCCCTCCCAGCGGTTGCCTAGTGGAGTTTAGTGGTGGGTGGTAAAAGGGTATGCCACTTGGTGCCTTCTTAGATGGCTGTCCCAAGAGCATCAGCACGTCCGACTCCCTGTCTGCTGGCTAGCCAAGCCTGAGAGTGGAAGATGTTCTCATCACAGGGTGACTGGCTGAGCTTGGGTTTGTGGAAATCCTAGATGTATTTCCCATTTGAAACTCTCACTGACTCTCTAGTTGCTGGTGATCACCACGGTCTCACTCTGACTGCACACAGTCAGCCAGGCCCCGTGCCCATGTTGCTGTGTTCTGAAGCTTCATTATGGAGTCTTTAAGTGCAGTGGCCTTATTTGGGGCCTAAGTGTACCGGTGTATGATGCCTATGATTTAAATAAGGAGCTTGCTGGGCTGATTTCTCCCTCTTCTGTAACCCATGTAAACAGCACATGTCCTGGTGCCCTTGGGGGCAGGTTGGAGAGGTGAGCTCATGGGGGGAGGTCCACTACAGCACTCTCCGCAGCCTGCCTAGCTCCGCTTCCTAAGCCCTTTGTCTCCTGCAGATCCCAAGTGGCAATCTGGGTGTGTTTGGCAGTAGCGGAGCAGCGCAAGCCAGGACCATGCAGCCGCCGCCAGTGCAGCCTCTTAACTCCTCCCAGCCCAGCCTCCGCGCTCAAGTGCCTCAGTTTCTATCCCCTCAGGTCAGACCCAAGCCTTGGGAGATAAGGGTTGCCAATGAAGTTACTTTAATGTGAAAGTTCAGTCTGTCTGTAGCTAAGAGCAGTCAGGCCTCTCCTCTTTTAACCTGAGGTTGTCATGTTAACCATCAAGTAGTGAGCCTCTCTCTTGTCCTGCCCAGGAGACTTGCAGCCAGCAGCAGGCAGCTGCTGGCCAGAGCAGTATGATCCCCCCAGCTCTTTCTTGCATTATTTCTATTTTTCCTGTGCCACCACACCCAGCCATTCTCTCTTTTGTGTGTGGTTGTTCATGTGTGTATGGGTGCCCATGTGTGGGCTTAAGTGCAGAGGCCAGAGGACAACTGCAGGTGTTGTTCCTCAAACTCTGTCGTTTTTGAGACAGCGTCTCTCACAGCCTGGAGTTTGCCAAGTAGGCTAGACTGGCTGGCCAGCAAGCCCTGCATTCTGCCTGGGAGAGCCTCCCCCGTGCTGGGATTAAAGTCATGTAGACACATGCCACCACACATCTCCTGGGAAGAGCTCTGAGCCTCGTGCTTGCAAAGCAGGCACTTGACCAAGTGAGCTCTCTTCCTGGCCTTGTTTTCGGTGGTGCCAGGACCCATCCCAGGGCCGTGCACGTGCTAGGGCAGTGCTCCACCCCTGAGCCATGTTCCTAGTTTCATAGCAGCTTTGAGACAGGGAGAAACAAGCTTCCACACACTGAAGTTGAAGTGATTTTGAGACAATTATTCCAGTAACCCTAATGATGATCCTGGGTTGTTAGGAGTAAAAACATATAGGCTTTCTTGTGTGGAACTTCAAGAGAGCTTCCCAACTGGGCGTAATGGACACACACCTGTAATCCCAGCACTCGGGAGGCAGAGGTAAGAGGATTGCCATGAGTTTGAGGTCACCCTAAGAATACAGAGTGAATTCCAGGTCAGCCTGAACTAGAGTGAGGCCCTACCTCAAAAAACCAAACAAATGGGCTGGAGAGATGGCATAGCGGTTAAGCGCTTGCCTGTGAAGCCTAAGGACCCTGATTCAAGGCTCAATTCCCCAGGACCCATGTTAGCCAGATGAACAAGGGGGCGCGCGCATCTGGAGTTCATCTGCAGTGGCTGGAGGCCCCAGCACGCCCATTCTCTCTCTCTCTCTCCATCTGCCTCTTTCTCTCTCTCTGTCAACTCTCAAATAAATAAAAATAATTTTTAAAAATTTAAAAAAAAAGAGAGAGCTTCCCAGCTCAGCCTAGGGAGGCATCAGGTATGATCGCATATCAGAGAGTGTACTGTATGATTGCAATTGCTTTTAGTATTTAACATGTGATCATTTTGCCCATAGGTTCTTTTATTTTTTTTAAATATTTTCATTTGTTTCAGAGAGAGTGAGTATAGGTGCACCAGAGCCCCTTGCCTCTGCAAACGAACTCCAGATGCATGCACCACTTTGTGTGTCAGGTTTTATGTGGGTACTGGAAAACTGAAGCTGGGCAGGCAGACTTTCAAGCCAATGCATTAACTAACTGCTGAGCCATCTCCCTAGCTCGTTCAGTTTCTTGAATGTGATTGGAAGCAAGGATCAAGATTCTGTGATGTATACTGCTCTGAGCTCTGTGTCTTTCAGAGTTTTCTGTCACTGTTAGCTTTTAATCTGTGCTAAAAGAAATCATATTAGCCATTCAACCTGATATTGCTCTTAAAGGTAATTTAACTGTCCGTGTAGTTTATTTTGATAAAGCATCTTGGACCTTCGGGCTGCTCTAGCCAAATACCCTAAACTGGGTAATTTATAAGTAGCATGGGCTATTGCTGTAGTTCAAGTCCAAGATTTAGGCCCCAGGGGATGTGGCATCTAATGAGGTCTTGTTCATCATAAGAGTATCTTCTGTGCTTCCTCACATGCTGGGAGAGTTAAAAAAGCTTCCCCAGGCCTCTTGGATAAGGGCCCTGATGACCATCACCTCTGAAAGGTCCAGCTTATTAGTATCAATTTGAGGAACACATCACATTCCAACCATAGCTTATGGGAAGTCAGTGTTGGCATGTGGGAGAGAGCAGGAAGCATCCAGAATCCACCAAGCCTAAAAACTGCCCTGTGTGGTTTGGACTGAGGCTTCTACATGGCATTGAGATGGCTGGTCCTTTGCAGTTAGTAGTTAATACTATTAGCAAAGAAGACCTGTGAGGATGCTTAGTGGTCAAAAGCACTTGCTTGCCGGGCATGGTGGTACACAGCTTTAATCCCAACACTCGGGAGGCAGAGGCAGGAGGATTGCCGTGAGTTCAAGGCTACCCTGAGACTACATAGTGAATTCCAGGTCAGCCTGGGCCAGAGTGAGACCCTACCTTGAAAAACCAAAAACAAAACAAACAAACAAAAAAAAAAATACTTGCTTGCCCAGTTCCCCAGTCACCAACAGAAACCAAGACAGGCAATTCAGTTGCAATGGTAAGGGACCTTGGTATGCTCACACACAGAGAAATAAATAACTAAAAAAAATAAATAAAAGAAGAAGCCAGGCATGGTGGTGCACGCCTTTAATCCCAGCACTCAAGAGGCAGAGGTAGGAGGATTGCCGGGAGTTCGAGGCCACCCTGAGACTACAGAGTGAATTCCATGTCAGCCTTGTCTAGAGTGAGATCTTACCTCAAAAAAAACTTAATAAAAATTTTTAAAAAAACAAATAAAAGAATATTAGCAGTCGGGCATGATAGTACACGTCTTTAATCCCAGCACTCAAGGCCGAGGTGAAGGATTGCTATTGAGGCCACCCTGAGACTACATAATGAATTCCAGATCAGCCTGGGCTAGAGCAAGACTCTACCTTGAAAAGCCAAAAATTTGAAGTAAAAAAAAAATAGATTGGCAAGGATGCAGCAAGTAGCAGCTTCCTGAGGAGAGTTTGCAGAGCCACCCCAGGTGGCAGCTCCTGAGAGCATGGCCCTTACTCCTTGTAAGGTTCAGGCCATCTGCATTGACTCCTTGCCTCCTCCAGAACATGAGCTCAGTCAGCAGTGGCAGTGACCCAGAATATGGGAAGTTGATGTATAACTAAGCTGGCCTGATGGCATCTTAATAAGGCAGGAGGATCAGGAGTTCAGGGTCATTCTTAGTTACATAGTGTGTTTGTGGACAGCCTTGGCTACAAGAGATTCTGCCTCACACACACACACACACACACACACACACACACAAATTCTCCAGCAAGGTTTTCCTTCTTCCTTCCTAGTTCTGAACATGTTTGGTCATAAATACTCTAATGACCTTGGAAGTTCAACCATAGACAATTTTTTTTAACCATAAACACATTTAACCAGTGATCAGACAAGCACACATTTTGTAGCAGAACAGGCTGATAATGTAATGTGTTTTAAAATATTTATTTGTCAAAGGGGAAAGTGGGGGGGGATTACTATGGGATATTTTTTTATAATCATGGAAAATGCTAATAAAAATTTTAAAAATAAAAATAATAAAATATTTATTTGATCCCGGTCATGGTGGCACACGCCTTTAATCCCAGCACTCGGGAGGCAGAGGTAGGAGGATCACCATGAGTTCAAGGCCACCCTGAGACTACAGAGTTAATTCCAGGTCAGCCTGGACCAGAGTGAGACCCTACCTCGAAAAGCCAAAAAAATATATATAGAGAGAGAGAGAGAGAGATTTGAGAGAGAGAAAAAGACAGAGAGAGAGAGAGAATGACACACCAGGGCCTCTAGCCCTGATAGCCTCTATATGCACTTGGCTTTGCGTGGGTACTGGGGAACTGAATCCAAGTCCTTAGGCTTTGCAGGCAAGTGCCTTAGCTGCTGATCTGCCTCTCCAGCCCCTGATAATATGTTTTATGTTAAACAGGTTCAAGCACAGCTTTTGCAGTTTGCAGCAAAAAACATTGGTCTCAACCCTGCACTATTAACCTCGCCAATTAATCCTCAGCATATGACGATGTTGAACCAGCTCTATCAGCTGCAGCTGGTGAGTACACAGCCCCTCTGACCATGGCGTCAGGAAGAAGGCTCCTCTGACCCCACGTGGCCCCTGTGGCATAGAAGACGACAGTCCAACGTTGGATTGTGTCTAGTGTCTTCTATTCAGTTTTTCCAGGAAAAAAAAATAGAGAAATGAAGTCCATTGCTTAAGTGTTGGGCCTCTAGGACTCACTTCAGTGAGGCGCTTCATTTCTGTGTAGTGAAGGAGGCCTTGCCAGCAGTGTAGTCTCCTCCTTTGTTTGGAGCCTATGTTAAGGAGCACTGTGACTCTAGCAGCTGTGCCACCAATGCCTGCCAGCATGGTGACAGCTCCTGAATGCTGCATTCCTGGAGCTCCCTGAACAGTTCACAGGCAGCTCCTCTAGGAGGGGGTCTTCTCTCCTCTGCAGCTGTTCACTGCTTTTATAACCTCTGAGCTTCCTAAGTCACAGGAGCCTCCTCTTCCCTCCCTGTGTCAGTTTGGAGGAAATAGCTATACAAGACCTGTGGCCAAAAATACTCCCAAAAGGCCATGTTGTAAGGTGAAAAAAGTCTCTTTGTAGTCATCCAACTTATAATAATCAAGTGGTACCTGGAGAGATGGCTTAGCAGTTAAGATGCTTGCCGTGAAGCCTAAGGACCCATGTTTGATTCTCCAGGTCCCACGTAAGCCAGATGCACAACGTGACACGAGCACACAAGGTGGCGCACGCATCTGGAGTTCAGTTACAGTGGCCGGAGGCCTTGGCATTGCCAATTCTCTCTTTCTCTTTCTCTCTTGCTGTCACTGTTTCACTAAAAAAAGGCCTGTCGCCGGGCATGGTGGCTCACGCCTTTAATCCCAGCACTTGGAGGCAGAGGTAGGAGGATCGCTGAGGGTTCATATAGCGAGTTCCAGCTAGCCTGGACTAGCGTGAGACTCTACCTTGAAAAACCAAAGAAAAAAAGGCCTGTCTGTTGTGCTTGCCTGAAAAAAAACAAAAAGGAATAAGTGAGCAAACAGGCACTCTGCATCAGCATGCAGAGGACCGTGGGACTGTAGCCAACTGTAATAGTGAGTTGTTGTGATGGAAGAGCCACCAACCCATGTTCCAGGGTCTCTTCTAGCTGAAAGAGAGTCCTGTGAGATTGTCTCCAAGTCCTTCAGAGCGCCTTCATGTGCTGGCTGGGCCAGCCTTAGCAGTCAGCACTCCCTACCAGCGGTCTACCAGCCAGACTTTAGTCTAGATCCTTGTGAGGACTTTGGTTTTTTTGTTGTTGTTGTTTTCTATTTGCTTAATGTCAGGAACTTAAATCATTGTTGATGGCCTTCTTAACTAAAGATATTCTCACTTTTTTGTCTGTCGTCAGGCTTACCAACGTTTACAAATCCAGCAGCAGATGTTACAAGCCCAGCGTAATGTTTCCGGACCCATGAGACAACAGGAGCAGCAAGTAGGTCTAATCAGCTCTAATTTTCTCTGATAGAAGAAACCTTAGTGAGGGAGCTATGAGATTCACTGGTTTTCTCCAGGAAGTCCTGGGATCCACTGGGTTTGTGAGGAGGTCAGGCCAGCAGTGAAGACCAGACCTAGGTATGCACCTCGCTTCACACCTGGTTAACTGTGCTGTGTTTCCCCCGCCAGGTTGCGCGCACAATCACTAACCTGCAGCAGCAGATCCAGCAGCACCAGCGCCAGCTGGCCCAGGCCCTGCTTGTGAAGCAGCCGCCCCCGCCCCCGCCCCCGCCGCACCTGTCTCTGCACCCCGCTGCAGGCAAATCGGCCATGGACAGCTTCCCCCCTCACCCCCAGGCACCCGGCCTACCTGACCTGCAGACCAAAGAGCAGCAGTCTTCACCCAACCCCTTCACTCCTTACCCTCTTGGTGAGTCTCTGTGGACGGGCTCTGCGGCACGCAGAGTGCGGGCCTCCTGGAGCAGCACAGCAGACACACACCCTAGAGCTGGTCTCTGGAGGCTTCACCCTAAGGGAGCAGCCCTGACTGCCTTTTACACAGCACACAGGTCACCTCTGACTGCCTCAGAGACCTTGAGCATAGTTTGAAGGTAGTACCTGAGAAACCCCACATGGGGGCGCATCTGTGCTGCAATTTAAAGCTAGCTCGAGCTACCTAGCAAGACCCTGTCTCAGTGAAGTCCAGGACTGAGGTCTAACTCAGTGGGGGGACATTCACCTAGCATGTCTTAGGCCCTGGGTTTGATCCCCAGTACTGTGGGAAAAGAAATAAGCAGTACCTGGGAAGGACCTTGTTAATTCTACAAAGTCCATTCTTTCTTTCTCCACTGTTCTTGGGTGGGTGAATTTGTTTGTTCTGAGGCAGGGTCTCACTGGAGCTCAGGCTACCTGGATCTCACTGTGTAGTCCAAACTGGCCTGAGACTATTACATGATCTTCCTGCCCTGTCCTTCCCAATGCTGGGATCACAACCTTGTTCTCCAGCCTCAGCTACAGAGGACCACTTCTTACTCAGCCAGCAATGTTCAGGCACAATAACATAGGTCTGCTGACGGGCCACAGCTGGCCTACACGCTCAGCACAGACATCCTGAGTAACAGCCCACCTAACACCTGGCCTGCTGGAGCAGGTTGGAGGCTGGCCTGCAGTGCAGGTCTTGGGCACAGAGCCCATCATGGAGAAGTGTCACCGGGAGGAGGAACACTGCCAGCCTGTCTGCTGATAACTGATAGTCCATAGCATGACGGGTGGTAAATAGCTTTGAATCTATGTCTCTTAAAGACCAGGCCAGCTGGGTGCTGTGAGCTTGCTACCAGCTGCAGCTTCCCTCTTCAGGGTGCACCACGTGTCTCAAGAGGGCTACATTGCCAGGGTGTGACTAGGTTAGCTGAGTACTTCACTAACAAGCATGAAGCCCTGGGTTCTGTTCCCCAGTACCACATGAACCTCTATCGTCCTTTCTTCTCACACAGTCAGTCAATCCAGGCTGTGCTGTCTCTGGCCTCCTAGAGTGTTCACCTGGACATGACGCTCAGGCACAGCAGCAGGAAACCATACCCGTGACACCCAGTGACTTCCGGGGGGTCACTTTCACCACGAGAACCAAAGAAAGTGCACACCTGTGCTCCTAGCATCTGGGAAGCTGAGACAGGAGACAAGTGTGAGTTCAAGCCCAACAGGGTCCTTTAGCTTTGCAGGCAAGTGCCTTAACTGCTAAGCCATCTCTCCAGTCCTGGTTTTGAACACTGACTCTCCGGGGTCTGTAATCCATAGGACAGTACCACAGCACCTAGTTGTCCCAGTAGTGCCTTCTTATTTGCACAGAGCAAAGTTTATTCACTGTTCCTCAGGCCCACTTCTCCATGTCTGCTTGTCCTGATTTTAAAGTTGAGAACCAAAATGTTTGACACTCTGCCTGGTTGAGTTCTCTCTTCCATGTACCATGTGATGAATGTGATAGGGTATACCAGGTGTGTGTGACACAGGATCTGTCACTGCTTGAGGGAACTATGGCACTGGGTTATCATTTCCAACCAAACACTCTGACCTTTCCCTAACTGTGTCTCCACTCCACCAGGAATGCTTCACTATGCCCTGTCATTGTCTGGTATTGTTTACTTCTCTCATTGCTTCAACAAAACACCTGACAAAAGCAGCTGCAGGAAGGAAAGTTTATTGTGGCTCATACTTGAAGGCATGGCCCACCCAGCAGGGAGTCATGGTGGCAGGAGCTTGACAAAGCTGTTCTCACAGCCTCCACAGTCAGGAAGCAGAGAGGTAGATGCTATAGTGCTCAGCTGGCTTTCCCCTTTCTGTCTAGTCAAGGGCCCCATCCCATGGAATGATGCCACCCACATTCAGCATGGATGGGCCCTCCCACTTCACTTTACACATCTAAAGACTCCCTCAAAAATCTGCCAAAGATTTGTTCCCTAGGTGACTCCACATCTTGTCAAAATGACAGTATTAGCCATCACATCCTCCTGATTAGACCATTGACTGCACAGTTGTGGTCCTTGCCAGGTGCCCCATGAGCATCAAACCCTCCACTCCAGAGAGGCACCCAGCAGCTCCCACAATCCCAGGATTCAGCTCCTTAAAAGTCATTTGCTTTTAATCAAAACTGTTTTCTGTTTATTTGTTAGCTTGTTTGTTTTGCTTTTTCAAGGTAAGGTCTCACTCTTTCCCAGGTTGACCTGGAATTCACTATATAGTCTCAGGCTGGCCTCAAACTTACAGAGATCCTCCTGCCTCTACCTCCCCAGAGCTGGGATTAAAAGTGTGCGCCACCACACCCGGCTCATAACTAAATTTTAGAGCAGAGTCTGTAACACAGCCTCAGCTAAAGCAGTCACAGCTGTGCCTCCAGGCAGACATCAGGGCACCGGGGAGCTTACCTGGCCTGGAGGCTCTGTGGGTCAGAGCTGCCACTCTGCCTGAGGAGCCTCAGGACCAGCTTTTCTCACACTGACCAGTGCCATACCTGCCTGAGGGCACATTCAAGAATAATGTGCCTTGGGCTGGAGAGATGGCTTAGTGGTTAAGTGCTTGCCTGTGAAGCCTAAGGACCGTGGCTTGAGGCTCAATTCCCTAGGACCCACATAAGCCAGATGCACAAAGGGGCACATGCATCTGGAGTTTGTTTGCAGTGGCTGGAGACCCTGACATGCCCATACACATACACACACACACACACACACACACACACACACACACACACACACATTTTCTCTCTCTCTCTCTCTCTGCCTCTTTTTCTCTCTCTCTGTTGCTCTCAAATAAATAAAAATAAACAAAAAGAAATTAAAGAATAGTGTTCTTTAAAAACATACAATTAGGGCTGGAGAGATGGCTTAGCAATTAAGGCACTTGCCTTCAAAGCCAAAGGACCCAGGTTCGATTCCCAGTACCCATATAAGCCAGATGCACAAGGTGGTACATGTGTCTGGAGTTCATTTGCAGTGGCTAGAAGCCCTGGCACACTCATTCTCTCTCTCTCTCCCTCCTTCCCTCCCTCCCTCTTTCCTTCTTTCAAATAAATAAATAAAAATAAAAATATTTAAGAAAAAAGAAACATACAATTAAAGGGATGGAGAGATGGCTTAGCAGTTAAGGTGCTTGCCTGCAAAGCCTAAGGACTCATGTTTGACTCCCCAGGTCCCACATAAGCCAGACACAAAGTGACCCAAGCACACAAGGTCGCATATGCACACAAGAGGCCACACGTGGGGTTCTAGTGCAGTGGCTGGAGGCACTGGCACAACAGTCCCCCCCCCCCCTTACATACACACAAAAGGCCATTCTGTTGAGCTTACCTCAAAAAAAATGCTATGAAGAAGAAAAGACATTTCCTACACCATTAAAATTTATAGTTGAGAGCTATAGAGATCTGGTTTAGTGGTTAAGGCACTTGCCTGCAAAACCAAAGGATCCATGTTCAATTCCCTAAGACCCCCATGTAAGCCAGATGCACAATTGGGCATGTGTCTGGAGTTTGTTTGCAGTGGCTAAAGGCCCTAACATGACCATTATTTCTTTCTACCTCTTCCTCTCTCTCTCTCTAATAAAAGAAAATTACAGTTGAGGGGACTGGGAAGATGGCTCGTTAAAGACACTTATTTGCAAAGCCTAATGTCCCAAGTTCAATTACCCGGTACCCACATAAAGCCAGATGCACAAAGGGGCACATGCATCTGGAGTCTGTTTGCAGTGACAAGAGGCCCTGATGTGCCCATTCTCATGCACTCGCTCGCTCTCGCTCTGTCTCTTTCTCTCTCTATTTGAAAATAAATATATTTTTTTCAAATTTTATAGTTGAGGGTCTAAAGAGATGGCTTAGAGGTTAAGACACTTGCCTACGAAGCCTAAGGACCCAGGTTCACTTCCCCAATACTCCCGTGAGCCAAATACACAAGGTGATGCATGCTTCTGGAGTTCTTTTGCAATGGCTGGAGGGCCTGACACTCCCATTCTCTTATTTGCCTCTTTTTCTCTCAAATAAATAATTTTTTAAAAAATTAGCTAGGCATTGTGCACGCCTTTAATCCCAGCACTTGGGAGGCAGAGGTAGGAGGATAGGCATGAGTTCAAGGCCACCCTGGAGAGTACATAGTGAATTCCAGGTCAGCCTTGGCTAGAGCGAGACCCTACCTCAAAAAAAAAAAAAAATTCACAGTTGAGGGCTAGGGAGATAGCTCTGTAAAAGCAGTTGCTTGCAAAGGCTGCCATCTCAGTTTCCGTTCCCAGTACCCACACAAAAAGCCAGATGCAAAGCCTGGCATGTGCACCTGGAATTCAGTTGCAGTGGCAGGAGGCCCTAGTGTATGTGTGTGTGTGTGTGTGTGTGTGTGTAAATGAATGACACAAATAAAAAGATTTTTAAGTATTTTATTTGCATGCAGAGAGACAGAGAAAGTGAATGGGCACACCAGGGCCTCCTGCTACTGCAAACAAACTCCAGATGCATGTGCCACCTTGTGCATCTGGCTTTACTTGAGTACTGGGGGCTCAAACCTGGGTCATTAGGCTTTGCAGGTTAGTGCCTAAACAGCTGAGCCATCTCTCCAGCCCAAGATTTTTTTTCAATTTACAGCTGGGCATGGGGGCACATGTCTTTAATCCCAGCATTCAGGAAGCCAAGGTAGGAGGATCTCTGTGAGGTCAAGGCCAGCCTGAGACTACCCAATGAATTCCAGGTCATCTTGGGCTAGAATAAGACCGTACCTCAAGAATAAAAATAAGGACTGGAGAGGTGGCTTATCAGTTAAAGTGCTTGCCTACAAAGCCTAAAGGCCCAGATTCAATTCCCTAGTACCCACATAAGCTGGATGCACAAGGTAGCACATGTATATAAAGTACGCATGCAGTGACTAGAAGCTCTGACACACCCATTTTCTCTCTCTAGTTGCCCACCCCTCCCTCCTCCCCCCCCCATACATATATATAAATAAAATATTTTAAACTAAATAAAAATTTATAGTTGCTGGGCATGGTGGAGCATGCCTTTAATCCAAGAACTTGGGAGGCTGAGGTAGGATTGCTGTGAGTTCAAGGCCAGCCTGAGTCTACAGAGTGAGTTCCAGTTCAGGCTGGGCTAGAGTGAGACCCTGCCTCAGGGGGAAAAAAAATTGCAGTTGAAAATGGGCATGGTAGGTCTGGCATGGTAGTGCACACCTTTAATCCAAGCACTTGGAAGGCAGAGGTAGGAGGATCACTGTGAGTTTGAGACCACCCTAAGACTACATAGTGAATTCCAGATCAGCCTGAGCTAGAGTGAAACCCTACCTCAAAAAACAAAAACATTACAAAAGGAAACAAATGGGCATGGTGGTTCATGCCTGTAATCTCAGCACCCAGGAGGTTGAGGCAGTATGATTGCCACACATTTAAGACAAGCTTGAATAGTGAGTTCCAACTCATCTTGGACTACAATGTGAGACCCTGCCTGAAAATGCTAATATTTAAAAAACATTATTTTAATTACCGTTGAGCTGTATATACACCTATAATCTTGGCACTTAAGATGCTGAGGCAGGAAGAACCCTGCCTCAAAAGAAAGAAAAAAAGGGCTAGAGAGATGGCTTAGCAGTTAAACACTTGCCTGTGAAGCCTAAAGACCCCCGGTTCGAGGCTCAACTCCCCAAGACCCACATTAGCCAGATGCGCAAGGGGGCGCATGCATCTAGAGTTCGTTTGCAGTGGCTGGAAGTCCTGGCATGCCCATTCTCTCTCTCTCTCTGTATCTGCCTTTCTTTCTCTGTCGCTCTGAAATAAATAAATAAAAATGAACAAAAAAAAAAGTTTTTATAAAGAAAGAAAAAAAAAGGTTGAGTGGAAGTATGTGCTGGGCCTGAGGGCTGAGGCTGAGTGCAATGGCACAGAGGAGCAGCCTTCCCTAACACTGTCTCTGTTTTCAGCTGGACTGAACCCAAACATGAATGTCAACAGCATGGACATGACCAGTGGTTTGTCCGTGAAGGACCCATCTCAGTCCCAGTCACGCCTCCCTCAGTGGACACACCCCAACTCCATGGATAACTTGTCCAGTGCTGCTTCTCCCCTGGACCAGAATCCTGGCAAGCATGGTATGTCCCAGCAGGAAGGTCCCGCCCACACAGGGCTGCTGCTGGTGTGCGGATTGGTTATCCCACAGTGTGGCATGCTCTTTCTGTCATTTTTGTGTATGCCATCCATCCAGTCTAAACCAGTCACTGACCAAACTTCTGGAACCTCAGCCATCATCACATCCTATCTCCAAACCCAGAGATCTTTGACAATGCAGCAGAGAAGTCACAGTCCACACACTTGCCAGTAAGGCCATATTCACCAGCAAAGAAAAATGAGCCTACTAAAATGAAATAGTTTTTTTCCTCTGCCACTGTGCTAAGAATTATTTTTCAAAAACCTAAAACTATGCCAAGCATAGTGGCACACTCCTTTGATCCCAGCACTTGGGAGGCAGAGGTAGGAGGATCATCTTGAGTTTGAGGCCACCCTGAGAATGCAGAGTGAATTCCAGGTCAGCCTGGGCTAGAATGAAACCCTACCTTGGAAAACCAAAAGAAATAAAAATAAAAAAGCCTAAAACCCATGCCAGAGAGAGAGATGGCTCAGTGGATACGTGCTTGCCTGCAAAACCTAAGGACCCAGGCTCAATTCCCCAGTGGCGCATGCATCTGGAGTTCATTTGCATTGGCTAGAGGTCCTAGTGTACCCATTCTTTTACACCTGCCCTCTCTCCTTATTTATAAACAACAATAAACTTTTTAAAACTTTATTTTAAAAAAAAGCCAGGCATGGTAGTGCATGGTAGTGCATACCTTTATTCTCAGCACTGGGAAGCAGAGGTAGGAGGATCTCTTGTGAGTTTGAGGACAGCCTATAACTACATAGTGAGTTCCAGGTCAGCTTGGGCTATAGTGAGGCCCTGTCTCAAAGCAAAGGGAAAAAAAAGAAAGAAAGAAAATCAAGCTGGGTGTGGTGGCACACGCCCTTAATCCCAGCACTTGGGAGGCAAAGGTAGTTGGATCGCTGTGAGTTTAGGGCCAGCCTGGTCTCGCAGAAGCACCCTACCTTGGAAAAGCAAAAGAAAGAGAGAGGAAAGGAAAGAAAAAGAAAAGAAAGAAAGAAAAACAAATGTTTTGACAGAAGTAAGAAGCGAAAGTATTGAGCATAAGAGTAAGTGCCGCTGCTGAGCTCTGAGCAGGAGCATCAAAGGAGATCTAAGAGGGGGTATTGGAAGTGTGGCTTGATGACATAGTGCTGCCTTAGTATGCACAAGGCCCTAGGTTCCATCCCCAGCCCCACAATAGAGAAAAAGAAATGTAGTGAGCCATGTAACTTTCTTTATATAAAGCAATATAAAAGAAAAATGTTCCTTCCACTTAACTCTATAAAAAAATGCACCTGAAGCTGGGGTGGTGGTGCATGCCTTTAATTCCAGCACTTGGGAGGCAGAGGTAGGAGGATCACCATGAGTTTGAGGCCACCCTGAGACTACATAGTGAATTCCAGGTCAGCCTGAGCTAGAGTGAGACCCTACCTTAGAAAAAAAAAAAAAAAATGCACCTGACATTGGGCTCTTCCCTGGCCACATCACTGTTGGCTCACTCTAAATTCAGTGTCCAGTTTGTTCTGTAGCAGGGCAGCACTATAGGAAGACACAGAGACTACAACAGACGAAACCACTATGACTCAAAAGTTGTCCCCAGAAAGATTTACTGTGGGCAACTGAAAGATTTCTAACTTGAGCCAAGTTGTACACACCAGTAATCCCAGCACTTGGAAGGTGGAGATAGAAGGGTCAGGAGTTTAGGGTCATCCTTCTTTGAGGCCAGGTTAGGCTACATGAGAACCTGTCTCGAAGAAAAAAAAGTTTTGATAATGTAGTGCACTTACCTACCTACCATGTATGAGGCCTTAGGTTTGATCCCAGCACTGAGGGTGGCAGGGGGAATAGCATGAAGCCACCCTGACACTACATAGTGCATTCCAGGTCAGCCTGGGCTACAATGAGACCCTACCTCAAAAAAACAGTAACAACAACAAAAAAAAAAAGGCATGTCTGGGCATGGTGGCACACACTTTTAATCCCAACACTTGGGAGGCAGAAGTAGGAGGAGGATCACTGTGAGTTCAAGACCAGCCTGAGACTACATAGTGAATTCCAGGTCAGCCCGGGCTAGAGTGAGAAGAAAAACCTCGCATGTGATTAAAAATACTTGAGGTGAGACAGAACCTAGTATGTTCAAGGCTCTGGCTTCCATGGAAACAAATGTATGTGTGTTTTAATCTTTCAAAGATTTACATTTTTGGACACAGCTCTGGGGGAATCTTGGACAGGCCTGGCCTGAAAGACAGCCTACATAACTGCAAGGCAGGAGGCCTTGGACCTGGAGGGAAGGAGAACTCTGCAGCATCAAGACTGAGTGTTCCCTGACTCCTCTTTCCCGTCCCCTGTAGGTGCTATCCCTGGAGGTCTTAGCATTGGGCCTCCAGGCAAGTCCTCCATTGATGACTCCTATGGCCGGTACGATTTAATCCAGAACAGTGAGTCACCAGCCAGTCCTCCTGTAGCTGTCCCCCATAGCTGGTCGCGTGCCAAATCTGACAGTGATAAACTCTCCAATGGTTCCAGCATCAGCTGGCCCCCAGGTAAGACCACATAGTGCTTCTGGGCAGCAGCAGGTGCAGGTTTTCCTAGAGCCAGGAGATTGATTGGCACAGAGAAAGTGGGATCTGCACTGTGGATTCTGGAAACCATGAGTCCTAGGTGTCGTGTTTCCATTGAGATCAGGTGGATGTGGCTACTGGCAAGCATTGTTTTGTACTTCAGTGCAGGACTGGGGCAGGTGGCAGAGGAGAGGGCACTAAATTCCAGCTGGCGGAAGCTCTCAGACCTAAATGGGCTAGGAGTGATTGATGTCAGGAAAGGGCTCCTGAAATGCCCTGAGCTTAACTATCAGAAATAGGAAAAATGTTTTTTAATACTACAACCTGACATGAAGATGGTCGCATGTGCAATGTCATGACGTGGGGTGAAGGTGCTTGAGGTGTAACATCATCACGTGGTGTGAAGGTGCTCGTGTGTGCAGCTTATTTTGGTTTCCGTGAACAGAATTCCATCCTGGAGTTCCATGGAAAGGACTTCAGAATATTGATCCTGAGAATGACCCTGATGTCACTCCTGGCAGTGTCCCCACCGGGCCAACCATCAACACCACCATCCAGGATGTCAACCGCTACCTCCTCAAGAGTGGAGGTGAGGTGCCTCCCCTTCCCCCACCTTACGTAGGAAGGTCTCCAGACTCCTGGAGAGGTGTGAGCTGGCAGTGTGGGTTGTGGGTCAGGTAGGTGGTCAGACATAGTTGGTGAGCAGCCACTGCTGTTAACTCAGGTAGTGCTTGCAGGGAGATAGATAGGAGTCCATGCTTGTGTTTAACAAGCACAGGTTGAGTCTCCTCAGGCAGTGCGCTTGCAAAGGACCATACAGGCAACAATTTCAGAGGGTTTCCAGAAACACTTACGTAGACTTTACCAGTTGAGCTCCTCTAGTCCAAAAACCAAAATCCACTACCATGACACTCACAGACTCTTTGGAGGGGCTGAGAAGATGGCTTAAGGGTTAAGACACTTGCCTGCAAAGCCTAAGGACCCATGTTAACTCTCCAGATCCCACATAAGCAAGACAGACACACAAAGTTGATGCAAGCACACAAGGTTGTACATGCATACAAAGTGGCACATGCATCTGGAGTTCATTTGCAAGTGGCTGGAGGCCCTAGCACACCAATTCTCTGGTTCTTGCTCTCTCTTGCATGAAAAAGGGGGGGGGGCAAGCCGGGCGTGGTGGCGCACGCCTTTAATCCCAGCACTCGGGAGGCAGAGGTAGGAGGATCGCCATGAGTTTGAGGCCACCCTGAGACACCATAGTGAATTCCAGGTCAGCCTGGGCTAGAGTGAAACCCTTCCTCGAAAAACTAAAAATAATAATAATAATAATGATAAAATAAAAATGGGTGGGCGCTGGGCTGGAGAGATGGTTTAGCAGTTAAGGCCCTTGCCTGCAAAGCCAAAGGACCCAGGTTCAATTCCCCAGGACCCACCTAAGCCAGATACACAAGGGGTGCACACATCTGGAGTTTGCAGCAGCTGGAGGCCCTGATGCCCTCTCTCTCGCTCGCTCGTGCGCTCTCTCTCTCTCTCTCATATAAATAAATAAATAAAAATAAAATATTTTAAAAGGGGAGCTGAAGCCGGGCATGGTGGCACACACCTTTAATCCCAGCACTCGGAAGGCAGAGGTAGGAGGATCGCCATGAGTTCGAGGCCACCCTGAGACCACATAGTTAATTCCAGGTCAGCCTGAGCCAGAGTGAGACCCTACCTCGAAAAACAAAAAAACAGAAAAAAGGCAGGGGGTGTTGGAGGGATGGCTTAGTGGTTAAGGCACTTGCCTGCAAATTCAAAGGACCCAGGTTCTATTCCCCAGGATCCATGTAACCCAGATGCACAAGGTGGTGCATGCATTTGGAGTTTGTTTGCAGCGGCTGAAGGCCCTGGTACACACACTCTTTTTCTAAATAATTTTTTTAAATCTGTTGGGCTTGCATCAAAAAAAAATTTTTTTAAGTCTCTTTGGATTTCAAGTCTTTACTTGAGAGAACCTCAACCAGCAAGGAATTTCTATCACTTTTTTTGTTTGTTTGTTTTTTGTTTTTCAAGGTAGTATCTCCTGTAGTTCAGGTTGACCTAGAATTCACTCTGTAGTCTCAGGGTGGCCTCAAACCCACGATGATCCTCCTACTTCTGCCTCCTGAGTACTGGGATTAAAGGTGTGTGCCACCGTGCCCGGCTCTATCACTTTTTTAAACATGTTCTAACATCACATCAGTAACTATTAGCTTTTTGATTTATTTTTGTTTTTTTATTTTAATTTATTTTATGAGAGAGAGAGGATGGGCTTTCTAGCACCTCTAGCTATTAAAAACAAACTCTAGATGAATGTGCTGCTCTGTATATCTGGGTTATGTTGGTACTAAGGAATCAAGCCTGGGTCCTCAGGCTTTGCAGGCAAGCACCTTAATCACTAAGTGGGGTTTTGGCTTTAGTCTTCCTGGGTTTTCGAGGTTGGGTCTCAACTCTAGACCAGGCTGACCTGGAACTCACTGTAGAGTCCAAGGCTGGCCTCAAACTCACAGCAATCCTCTTACCTCTACTTTTGCCTCCTGAGTGCCGGAATTAAAGGCGTGTGCCACCATGCCCAGCTAGAATTTTTTTTTTGTTGCTGTTGTTGTTGTTGTTGTTGTTGTTTTGAGACAGAGTCTCATGTAGCTCAGCCTGGTGTTGAACTCACTCTGTACCCTAGGATGACCTTCAGGTTTTGATCCTTGCCTCTACTCCTGAGTGCTGGGATTACAGTTGCATTCCACCATACCTGGTTCTTTGTTTCCTTTTTTTTTTTCTTCTTCTTGTTGTTGTTTATTTTTGTTTCTGTGTTTGTTTGTTTGTTTGTTTGTTTGTTTGTTTGTTTGTTTTTGAGGTAGGATCTCACTCTAGCCCAGGCTGACCTGGAATTCACTATGGAGTCTCAGGATGGCCTCGAACTCATAGTGATCCTACCTCTGCCTCTCAAGTGCTGAGATTAAAGGCATGTGCCACCATGCCCAGCTCCTGTTCTTTTTTAAAAAATATTTTTCTTTATTTGAGAGAGAGTGAGTATACATGTGCCACGGCCTCCTGCCACTGCACACCACTTTGTGTCTGGCTTTACATGGGTACTAGGGTATTGAATCAGGCCATTGGACTTTGCAAGCAAATGCCCTTAACTGTGGAGCCATCCCTGCAACTCCATGATTGTTGTTTTGCTTTGCTTTGTTTGAGACAAAATCTGATACAACCCAGGTAGGCTCACACTCATTACATAAACAAAGCTGGCCTTGAACTCTGCCTCCTGAGTGCTGGGATTATAGGGGTATACCCACACACCCATCTTGGATAAACTTTTTTTTCTTTTATTGACAATGTCCATAATTATAAACAATATCCCATGGTAATTCCCTTCCTCCCCCCACTTTCCCCTTTGAAACTCTACTTTCCGTCATATCCCCTCCCCCTCTCAATTAGTCTCTTTTTTTATTTTGATCTCATCATCTTTTCCTCCTATTATTATGATGGTCTTGTGTAGGTACTGTCAGGCACTGTGAGGTCATGGGTATCCAGGCCATTTTGTGTCTGAAGTAGCACATTATAAGAAGTCCTACCCTTCCTTCAGCTCTTACATTTTTTCCACCACCTCTTCCGCAATGGACCCTGAGCCTTAGAAGGTGTGATAGAGAGATTTCAGTGCTGAGCACTCCTCTGTAATGTCTTCTCAGCGCCATGATGCCTTCTGAGTCATCCCAAGGTCACTGCCATCTGAAAAGAGAAGGTTCTCTAACCAAAAGTGAGAGTAGCATTGGGTATTAATATTAAGAGAAGTGCTTACTGGGCGGTTTGATAAGCATAGTATATACATTTAGCCAGACAGCAGCAGACATTACACCCCTAGGGCTCATGATTACCCCTGTTGTAGGTTTTCTATATCAAGGATGTATTCCCTCCCATGGAGCAGGCCTCCAGTCCATTTAGAGGGCAGTTGGTTTCTACCATGACAGATGTGCCACTGTTGCACCTATTGGCTCATTTGGCCTGGCTGGCCAAATATAAGGCTTGCAGTGCCCACTGTTGAGTATCTTCACTCGGGATTTCTCTTTCTCCCAGTGAGCTGCATGCAGAATGGCTTTTTCCAACTTTCTGTTGGCTGGTCTATTTGGAGGCGGTTTTCAGCTCAGCTCCAGCAGGATTTCTCATGACCTTGCAGCCCACATATGTGGTCTTCAACAACAGGGTCTTACCATCTGTTCCTGGTGGGAAACCAAGGGCCTCAGCAATAGCCTGTAATCCTTTGGGGGCATTAGTAACCTCCCTGGCCAACACCTCACTGGACTGTAGCCCATCCCTGTCACTAAAACCTTTCTAGTAACAATCTATGGCTCCTGAGTGTTCCATTGTCCAAAAAAGTAGGTTTCCATAGGACTTATTTATATCCTCCTAGATTTTGATTAGCCCTCCCTCCACCTTTCCTTTACTCAATCTCTTCCCCTGACCTCACTTAGGCCTTTTCACCCCCATTAATCTGTTATTCTACTTACATATATACAATACCATCCCATTAAGTTCCCCCTCCCTTCCTTTTTATTCCCTTTATATCCCCTTTCTAGCTTACCTGCCTCTGCTACTGAGTTTTCTTCCTACTCACATAGAAGTTCAATCATTTGTGGCTGGGATCCACTTATGAGAGAAAACACCCAGCTTGGATAAGCTTTAAAAGAAAAAATTCTACTCTATTTACTTACTTATTTAAGAGAGAGCCAGATAGAGCTAGAGAGAGAGAATAGACACTCCAGCACCTCTAGCCACTGTAAACGAACTCCAGACACATGCACCACCTTGTGCATCTGGCTAACATGGGTCCTGTGGAATCTAACCCGGGTCCCTTGGCTTTACAAGCAAACGCCTTAACCATTAAGCCATCCCTCTAGCCCCTGAGTTCTGATTTTTATTAACAACTCATATCAGCCTGTATCTGCTGGGCGCTGTTTGTATTTGAACCCTTCCTAGATTATCAAGAGTGCGGAAGCTGCTATGGGGTGTAATCACATGTTAACACCCACACTTCATCTAGAAGTAAAACTGTTCTTTTAGGATAAACTTCACTGTGGAACCAGACATTTCCAAACCAGGGCACTGTTAGACACTCAGTATCTTGTTGCTTACTATGAAAGGGCTCTGGCAGGGCATCTTCATCTTGGGGTGTGGGGGAATGACACACTGACAGCTAAGGAAGGAGCTTAGGATATGCATACCTTTAAGCTGAGACCCACAGAACACACAGACCTGTTAGCTCTTCTGAGCACTGGCCCAGGTCTAGAACGCTGGGAGCCTGTGCACTGCTGGCCCACGTGGAGCCACACTCAGGGCTCTTACTTGGGGACTATAGATGTTTAGAAGCCATTGATTTCTATCTGGGTGATGAACAGCAGCCAGCCTCCTTTCATGCCCCAGGCAAAATGGCTCTTTTTACTGTTTCCAAACAAATTGTCACTGTGACCCAAGCCTCCTGACGTCTTTACAGAATTGTGTGAAAGGAAACCAAAAACACAGAACTTAGCTGGTCATTCAAGAAAAAGATTCTCTTAGCTCTGAGGGTCTAGATTGTACCCACATTACTGGGGTAGCTGTCTCCCTCCAACCCATGTTTCAGGGGGAAGTGGAAATGGGACATAAAAAGGTCAGAAAAGCATAACAGGAGTTTGCAGTGAAAAAGTTAGATTTTCTTTTTTTCTATTTGAGCTGTGAGAGCATGTTGATTGCCCTGTGTTTAAATTTCTCTTTTTTGGAAGGGAAAGCACTGCTCCTTGACCACCCTGACCTCATGATTCTCATCCTAACAGTGATTCTTTTCCCTCGGGCTTCATGCCATTCTATTCCATGCCATGCTGCCTTGGCCTTCTGGAATCTTCTGGAAAGTCTCTTTCACCTCCCAGGGGGAGAGGAACTCAGAGCAGGAGGCCTGCCCTGTGTTGAGCTCCTCACAGCCATTCCAGCTGCTCACCACAGACCTGTTGCCCTCTCTTAGTGCCATGTTTGGTTCTGCAGGGTCCCCGCCATGCTCTCAGAATGCCCCGCTGCCCTCCTCGAGTGCCTGGCCGCTTGGTGCCTCCAGCTGCAGTGGCCCTTTCAGCAGCATGGCCTCCGCACCTAGTGTGACAGGTACGAACTGGCCTCTAGACCGACTTGGCTCGGCTCACGGGTAGCCTCTTCTTTCTTTCCCAAACAAAGCCGGAACAGAGTTCAGCTTTTTCTGTTGATCCATTTATTCCTGAGGGCAGGAAGGCCGTGTGGGACAGAGCATGGCAGGAACGTGGCGCAGCTCAGCTGTGGGGCCTGCATCCTCACATGCACAGTGGAGGTGACACCACCTTGTGGGGTATGGAGAGCGCGGGATATATGAGACTCCCACCTACATAGGTGTGCTTCCCCTAACAACGACAAGACCAGGAACGTGTTAGACTTTGGCAAGGCAGGAAGTTAGTGGCTTGGAATGTGCACGTGAGTTTATCATACTGGTGAAAAAGTCTCCGGCAGGTCCCCGGCATGCCCACACTACACTCCACTGCTCTGACGAGTGTATAATGAGGCATATTCAGCCAGGCATGGTGGCACTTCCTTTAATCCCAGCGCTCGGAAGGCAGAGGTAGGAGGATTGCTGTGAGTTCAAGGCCACCCTGAGAGTACAGAGTGAATTCCAGGGCAGCCTTGGCCCCTGCCTTGAAAAAAAAAAAAAAAAAATGAGACATATTCATGATAACCACAGACCACACAGTCCCTCATGCTGATTGTTTGTCAAAACTTTCTTAAAACAAAGACATGAATAAAAGTGGACACGCAAACACCATCTCAGATTTAGTTCTTCCTTTTTATTTTTTGACAATTTCCATATGTTTATATAATATATTTTGATTATATTCACCCCTGTTACCTTCTCTTACCACCCCCTACTGAATCCTATCTTCCTATTTAGTCCCACTTCCAAGAAATTTGAATGTTTGTTGTGACCCAGTGAGCGGAGTTAGGGTCGCTTGCTTGAGCATGGGCAGGGGTTTATTTCCTGGAAATCAGACGGGCTTGAACTGAATGCAAACGTTGTAATGGTTCTTGGAGAAACTATGCAGAGTTGTTGACTGGATTTCTCAGCAATGAAGTCCAAGTGTTCATAGTATTCAAGCAGTCTTTGAGGGAAAATATATGGCTGTCCTAACAGAGACCGCTATTTGGAGATGGTGGGGGTAGAGGCCAGACTCACATGTGTCCAGACAGCACAGGGTAAATGCCAGGGAGAGGCACACGCACTGAAGGTCGCGGCAAGAGAGATGGGGGGCAAGAATGCCACAGCCTTTATAGTGTTAGAGTCAGGTCTGCAAAGGGGAGACCCAGTTGGTTCGTAGGGTTGGAAGGCGGACCCCGGGGCCTGCTCACCTGCGCCGTGTATTTGGGGAATGTGCTAGACTGTGGACAGCAGGGCCACTGTAGGTCAGTCTCAGTCAGAGTGAGAGTTTCATTTCCACCCTTGTGCCAGGTGGCATCTCATGGTTTTCTCTGGGGCTCAGTCTCTTAACTGAACAGCCTAAAAGAAGCTAGCTTTCTGTTATCCTCCTTCAGGAGAATCACCACAAGTGTGAGACCCTGGGCAAGTTCCAAGCCAACCAGAACTACATAGCAACATCCTTAAGAAAAAAAAAATTTAATCAAAGATTGAACTTCAACACTACTGTTTTCTTGATGGTGAATATTCGCACATTAACAGTGCTGGCAAGGCCTACACTGAGCACGTGCTGTGACACTGAAGAGAAGCTGGAGCACGCATGACAGGGAATGGCTGCACAGGCCACTAGGCCCAGGTCTGAATGCAAAAGGATGCTTGAGCCCAGCTGTTCAAGGCCAGCTTGGACAGCACAGAGATGCTGTCCACAAAACAAGGGGCAGGGGATGCATCTGTTGGCAGAGTGCTTGCCTGGCATGAACCATGTAAGCTAGATGTGGTGGCATATCTCAGCACTTAGGAGGTAGAGGTAGGAGGATCGGGAGTTTGTCATAGGAAACTTTTCCCCTTGGGGAAACACACACACATCTGTCCAGCACAGATAGGACTCAGATTATAGACCAAGTATGATTATACCAAAACTCACAGAGCAGGGCAAGGGGCTGCTTTCAGGAGCATGGGTGACTCACAGGCAGCCACATCTCCGCAGCACACTGCAGGCTCACAGGCTGCTCTGCAGCTGTTTGTTCCTTATGCAGTCCTAGGGACTGCTGTTGCAACTTTTCCCACACAACCTCCTGCCTCCGTCCCCCAGGAGGGAATGTTTCAGTTCAAAGGAATTTGCTATACAACAGTGTTCAAGGTCATTCTTGTCTAGGCTAAGAGATACTACCTTAAAAAAAAAAAAAAAAAAAGAGAGCTGGGGAGATGGCTTAGTGGTTAAGGCAATTGCCTGTAAAGCCTAAGGACCCATGTTTGACTCTCCAAATCCCACATTAGCCAGATGCACATAGGTGAGACAAACACAAGATCACACAAGTCCACTAGATGGTGCAAGCATTCACTGCAGTAGCCCTGGGCCGCCTCCTGCTCTGCTGCCGGCCCCCCAAACCTGCAGTCACCTCTCCCAGCTACAAATGCTGTTTCTCTGCCTTCTAGGTAAACTGTCAGACATTAAATCGACATGGTCCTCCGGCCCAGCCTCCCACACACAAGCCTCTCTGTCTCACGAGCTGTGGAAGGTGCCCAGAAACACTACTGCACCCACCAGGCCCCCTCCAGGGTTAGCCAATCCCAAGCCTTCCTCCACCTGGGGTGCCAGTCCTCTTGGCTGGACCAGCTCTTACTCCTCGGGTAAGTATTCTGTCCTCAGGTTTACATGGGCACAGGTGCCCGAGGCTGATCCAGTGTCCCTGCAGGGGAGGTACTGTTGCCCTGTCCACTCCTCCTGTCAGGTTCTCTGCAGCCTAGAGTGGTTAGAAGAGAGCTGGGGCCGCCCAGACTTGTAGGTGATTGGACACTGCCACACATGCTGTGCCCACAGAGGGTCATTCAGCCACCCTAGGCTTCCCTCTCCCATCACCCACACTAAAACTGGACCAATATAGCAGTGCTGTGTGGCTCTGTAGGTTCCTGTAGGACCCCATCCTATGGAGTGCCAATCCTGTGGGGTAAAGAAAAGGTCTGGAAGTGCACAAAACTAAAGACTGGCTCAGTAGACTTTTCTAGCATTGCAAGGCATTGGGTCCCATTCTCATAATGGAAAAACACAACACAGCAGAGTCAGCTGGGTGTGCTGGCACACACCCCTAATCCCAGCACTCGAGAGGCAGAGGTAGGAGGATCACCATGAATTCAAAGTCAGCCTGGAACTACCTAGTGAATTCCAGGTCAGCCTGGGCTACAGTGAGACCCTACCTCGAAAAACCAAAACAAAAACCAAGCACCAGTCTTAACTGCGCTGCAGGTAGCTTGAGAATAACATGGGAGCCTTTCAGCAGCAGCCTGCTCCGTTTGCTTCCTGTGTTAACAAGCAGATTGTAGTGTGTGCCTTCTGTGGCAGCGGTGCCCGCTGTTCCTCACGCCCATCGATCCCTAGGCACATGTGGGAGGGCGGGCCTCCTGGTATGGGTGGATTTGGCTTTATGAGAAAACACGAGGCTTCCACGGGACTGAAAGGCTTAGCACCAGCTGTGTATAGAAACATGACCTGTCAACTGAGTTCTTGTTCCTTGGGCTTGTCATCCAGGTTCTGCTTGGAGTACTGACACCTCAGGAAGAACAAGCAGCTGGCTGGTTCTCCGCAACCTCACCCCCCAGGTACAGGTCTGCGGGTAGGAGGGGTGTCCTGTAGTACCCCTGGTGGCTGGGCAGCCAAGAAGTGTGCACACGTGCCCTGGTAGCATATGGTGGTCTGTGGCAGGCAGGCAGGCAGGCATTCTCATTCAGGGCTTAGGATGACATGGGCAAGTGTGAGCAGACACAGCTGGGGGCTTCCTTCAGCCTCGTAATATGCTTATTGGTCCTCTGGGGACTAAAAAGGTATACTTTTGTAAGGAGAACTACAAGAATGGCCCAGAACTGCCAGCCAGCAGTAACCATTCTGGGGCCCAGAGTACTTGATTACAAGGCCACTAGCCACAGTGCCTGTTGTAAACCACGTGAGAAGGAAGCAAGACCAAATGGAATGTTTGCACTTCTTCTGATTAACACAAAGTATTCCTCACTTCAGATGCCTCACCCCAGAGGCATCCCTTAGTGTCAGAAAGTCATATGTTGCTCAGCTTGTCAAAGGAAACCATTCTCCTAGTGCCCATTGCGTCGGACTTCCATACTGTTGCAGAAAGAGCCCAGAGGAAATTGGATGGTGTCCTGTGCTTCCTCCCCAGATCGATGGTTCTACGCTGCGGACACTGTGTTTGCAGCATGGGCCTCTCATCACATTCCACCTGAACCTGACCCAAGGCAACGCTGTGGTCCGCTATAGCTCCAAGGAAGAAGCCGCCAAGGCCCAGAAGTCTCTACACATGTATGTTTCTCCTCAGCTGCCCACACTACCAAGTGTGCTAGGTGGGGGCAGGGAGTGTCCTGTGGCTGCCCCCAAATAGCACCTCAGGCAGGTGCTTCAATCCATAGACTGTATCCTGTCACAGCTGGGAGCCTAAAAGTCCAAGAGCAAGGTGTAGCCACATGTGGCTTCTTTTGAGGGCACCTTTAGCTTATAGACAGGGCCTGTCCTCATCTCCCCATGTAAGGGCACCAGTCACTTGAGTGCCCCCTCAAAATCTCATTTAGTCACCTCTGTAAAGACTGTTTTTACACACTCACTTATGGAAACACTGGGGCTTCAAACTTAAGCTTGTGAAGTTGGGGGTTACAGTTAAGCTCATCACAGGTGTCTCACTGAGTGACCGAGGCTTGCCCTTTGTTAATAAGACTCCAAAGGGCACACCCACAGGGCACAGGGACAGAAAGCAGGTCTTACTAGGAACAGTCCACAACGTGGTGCTTCCCCCCAGGTGCCAGGGTTCTCACAGTGAGCCCACTCCCTCCCTAGAGGACACTTCGGCCCAGACCGGAAGTGGGCCTGCTTGGGAGCAGCACAGGACCTAGGGCCTAGAAATGCGTTGTGGTTTCTAAAGCTCAGGATGAAGTTACACAGCTGCTAACTGTCCCTACCAGTTTACTGGGTTTTTTTTTTGGGGGGGGGGGGAGTTGGTTTTTAAGGTTGGGTCTAAACCAGGCTGACCTGGAATTCACTGTGCAGTCTCAGGCTAGCCTCGAACTCACAGCCATCCTCCTATCTCTGCCTCTTGAGTACTAGGATTAAAGGTGTGTGCCACCACACCTGGCTTGTTTTTTTTTTTTTTTTGTTTATGTATGTGTATGTTAGGGTGTGTATGAGATTGTGGGTGTGCATGGTTGCATGTGCAGGTCAGAGGACAACTTTGGGTGGGTCCTCACTTGTCTGCCTCACTTGAGACAGGCTTTCTCTCACTTGATCTCTCTGCTCTTCTTTGGAATTATCTTGTTTCCATCTCACAGCTTCCAGCTTTTATTTATATATATTTGAAGAGAGTTAAAAGTGTGTGTGTCTGGGTGTGCCAGGTCCTCTTGCCCCTGCAAATTGACTCCAGACACATGTGCCACTTTGTGTATCTGGCTTTACATGGGTGCTGGGGAATGAACCCAGAGCCATCTCCCCAGCCCTCAGCTTCTTTATATATTTTTTTGTTTGTTTGTTTGAGAGAGAGAGAGAGAGAGAAAGAATGGGTGTATCAGGGCCTCTAGCCACCACAAATGAACTCCAGACTCATATGCCACCTTGTGCATCTGGTTTTACATGAGTACTAGGGAATCAAACCTGGGTGTTTAGGATTTGCAGGCAAGTGCCTTAAGTGATAAGCCATCTCTCCAGCCCAGCAGGTTGTTGCTTTCATTTGTTTGTTTGTTCTTCATGGGGTCCGGATATGAAGCCCCATTACTCGGGCTTGAGCAGCAAGTGCTCTCACTGAGCCCTCACCCCAGTCCGTTCCCCCGTTTAATGGCTTATTGAAACACACACACACACCCCAGAGCTGGCAAGACTGTTCAAGAGCCTAATGACTGCAGTAGCAGGAGCCCTGGCAGGCTCATTCTCTGTCTCTCTCAGCTGACAAATAATTTTTTTCGGGCTGGAAAGACGGCTTAGTGGTTAAGGCATTTGCCTGCAAAACCAAAGCACCCAGACCTAGACCACAGAAGCCAGATGCACAAGGTGGCACATGTATCTGGAGTTTGTTTGCAGTGCCTCGTTCTCAATAAATAAGTAATTTAAAAGAACTTTTTTAAGTGCACCTTACACACTGAAGGAAAGCCCATCAACTTGGAGTTAGTGGCGGTGGTATAGCCTCGGGACCCAGGGTGACACTCACCTATCTCTGCTTTCCAGGTGTGTGCTGGGAAACACCACCATCTTGGCTGAGTTTGCCAGTGAAGATGAAGTGAACCGGTTCCTGGCCCAAGGCCAAGCCCTGCCACCCACCTCCAGCTGGCAGTCCAGCAGTGGGAGCAGCCAGCCACGACTTGGTGCCTCAGGCAACACCCATGGCCTGGTGCGCAGCGATGCTGCCCACTGGAATACCCCGTGCCTGAGTGGCAAAGGCAGCAGTGAGCTGCTGTGGGGCGGGGTGCCTCAGTACTCCAGCAGCCTGTGGGGCCCACCCAGTGCTGACGAAGCCAGGGTGATTGGTAGTCCCACACCACTAGGCACTCTGCTGCCCGGGGACCTGCTCAGCGGTGAGTCCATCTAGGGACCACAGTCGTCGGGAAGAAGAGAACCCACCATGCCAGGCTGGCACTGTGGCTCCACCCGGCGGACAAGTTGCCCTTGGCCCCTTCCAGTACCTCTGTCCAGTTCTGAAGATGAACCTTGGCCATGGCCCTTGAGAACTGTCCTGAACAGTGCGGGCTGCGTTTGGTCAGTGTCATGTGCTAGTGACAGGATGTTACTCATAGCTTTTTATTTTGTGTCGTCTTGTGTTTGTATGGTGTGTTGTCATTTTGAGTTTTAAGTATAAAAGCTGCTTAGACTAGTTCTGTCATGAAGGGCACTTTTCAGATGGTGGCTGGAAAGGGTTACTTTACCGCGGGCAGGCGGGTGAGGAGACCGAAGCCCAGCGAAGCCGAAGCCGAAGCCGAAGCGAGCCTGTGACGATTATGCACACTTCCAGAGGCGGTGGGTGGTCACGGGCAGAGCCGAGCGACAGGCCGGACGCCGGCTGCTCTCTGTCCCCCTAGATCCGCCTATGCACATTACCCTTGTTTCATTACTTTTTCATGTCATTTTTTTTAATCCCAAAAAATATTTTTTAAAAGTTAAAAAAAGACATATCAAACATGCAAATACTTGAATCCAGCAGGCCAATAATGAAATGTGAACACTTTCCAAGTCGAGTTCTACACTTCCAGGTCGACATCAGTACACAGAAAACAGGCTCTAGGAAAAACTTCTAAGTTCATAGCCTACGTGTGCGTGTATGTGTGAAGGGGTGTGTGTGGGTGTGTGTGTGCGCGCGCATGCTCCTGCACTGTACGCGCTTCCTATGTGCGCGTGTGAGTGTGTGAGGGACTTAGCTGTGGGTTTCCCTTTTATTCAGTATATGCTTTTTTTGGCGCATTGGTCAAACGTTCGTTGCTATTATTAGCTTCTAACTTTGCACTGAGGTGTCCCTGCCCTTCCTTTAGCGAACCCTAAACATTAAAGAGAACTCACAGGACAGGGCCGGTGACAATTCATGTGTAAATGTTTACTCAAGGACTCTGTTATTGCGTTTAAAATTACAGTGTAAATCTCTGGAGAAACAATATGGATATCTACCGTTAGCAGCTTTTTATTGTGGACTAATGCAAGAAAATTATTACCAGAGTATTGCACCATTTTCCATGTGGAATATAAAGTTCAAGAGAAAGAACTGTTGTTGAACTGTGGCCATAGATACTTGTGGAGATGGGCGTCCGCGACGGGAGCGGAAGCCAGCACTTGGACGTGGTTGTGACCGCTGTCGGAGGAGCTGTGGTTCATGCTCCTACCTGTTTACAGACCTTTTTTTCTCCTTCTGACTTTAAAAAAAAAAATTAAAAAGGAATTAAAAAAAAAGAGACTTCCGCCGTAAAGAAACCTATTTTCAGAATGCAGATACGTCTCTTCAGAGCTCTGGGATGGGACACTGCTGTCCCCCTGCGGCCATCGTCGTGGACTCTGTCGATTGTCCTCTCCCTTCCTCAAGGTGACGAGGCGTTGTGGTCACTGTCTTGCACATGCCGGCGCGCTTGCTCTCAGGAAAGCCAGGGCTCCCGAGGGCAGCTCCACACCATTTCATGTATTTTTAAACCCAACTCCTAGCACTGAAGATGTTATTTAAAAAATGAAAAACAAAAAAAAAAATAATAAAATAAAGAAAAAAAGAAAAAAAACAAAGAAAAATCCCTAATCTCTAATGTGTAGCAGTTACATATTTACCAAATAATGGACTCAAAAGAAATAGATGTTTGAAGAGTGCTTTATATTAAAAATTGCTTTATGTTTTAAAAATGATCAATGTTCTGATTGTTTTGCAAGGAAGAAAGACAATGGAATAACATACCCTCCAGTATGTTTTAAAAATATATGAACATTGTACTCCCTGCCTGCTTGATCAGGAAACTTGTGCATTACATTTTTTAAATTAGCTTTTTAATGGTTTTATCAAAACAAAAAGTCCTGCAGGAGCAAGCGAGCAATGGAAGCTGGTTTTCTCGAGGGTCGGAACTATGCACAGACTGCTTAAGGCTTTTCTCACATGTCTAGCGCGTTAGGAGCAGACCTCAGTGACTACATCTCATCACCGTTCCGTGCACTCTGTATATTTGATGCACGCGCACCTGCACACGTGCGTGCGTGTGCACCAGACATACGACTTGTCTTGCTGCCACTGGCACGGCGTCGTAGAAAAATGCCTCGTGTTGCAGTTGGGGATGGGAGCGAAGGATCTGCTTGCTTGTTTGTTTTTAATTTTTGTGGGGTTTTTTTCTAATTTTTCCCCTTTTTCCTGGATCTTTATTTTGAACTTAAAATGTCTGTGACTCTTAAGATAAAAAGCGAGTTTGTGGCTCTTAATGTCTCTCCTCATAGAATGTGATTGCTGGACATGCACCGAACATTGCTTTCAAAAGTACAACGCTTTGTTGGATCTTAATAAATTGCAATTTTTTCTTGGCTATTCAAATTAGTGAGTTTTTTTCCCCCATTTTTCAAAGACAGCCTTTTTACTTGGTGTGTCCCAAAACTGAGAGCATGACCCTGCCCGCTGTGTCCATTCCATGTATTCACACTGAACCACTTGGTCATAAACTCAGAGTCTTTACAGTATGACTCACTGTGCTTTTCAGTTCTGCTGGTAATAGAAACATCCTGATAACCACTGGGATGCAGAGCACCCATCTGGCCCCCTGAATGGGATGCATGTGAAAATGCTGTCCTTGCCTAGCCAGCAGTGGGTGGGGGTGCTCTGAGGCACAAGGGGCTGGAGAGTGGCACAGTGGTACAGCATTTGCATTGCATGCACAAGACCCTCCCTCCCTGGGTTCCAGCCCTAGCTTTGTCCAGAAAAAATCAGAGCAGAGCATAGTGGTACTTGTACAGCCAACACTTAAGCTGAGGGTTAGCAGTACCTGAGCTCGGGGTCAAGGCCAGGCCGCACAGCAGACTCTTAAAAAAAATAAATAACAGCCAGGCTTGGCAGCGCGCGCCTTTAATCCCAGCACTTGGGAGGATCGCTGTGAGCTCCAGGCCACCCTGAGAATACATAGGTCAACCTGGGCTAGAGCAAGACCCTGCCTCCAAAAAAGTAAAGTAATAGCCTTCTGTGTTTGCTAGATACTTAATCGTCTACTTCCTTGAAACTGCCATGGCTAACGCCCACGAGGCCCCGGTGCCAGCGCAGTTGGGCTTGGGTGCTGTGTTGCCCTGGCAGAATCACAGGTGTCAGTGGAAATGGAAATACTTGTTCTGCTTTCTCAAGTCCGTGTTCTGAGGATGGACCCCACCCTGTCCCACAGCCGCTAACACTGAGGACGAAATCACTGGAGACTAAACACAGAAGAGGGCACTGGGCCCTGCAGGATGCACCTGGCAGCCTGGCATGGACCTGTTGGCAGAAGCCCCTCTGTATGCCAGTCCTTTAGCCAGGGCCTGTCTGTGCCTGGCTTCTGCAGAGCCGACTGAGGGTCCTGCCCTGCCATCCAGGCCAAGCAGCAATCCAGGCTTGCGTTGTCTCTGCAGTCAACCACTCCATGCCTTGACGTCCTTGGAAGCAAGCAGCGGGCTTCACAAAGATGGCACTGCCCTGGCCTTGGGAGCCAAGTTGGACTCTGACAGTGGAGAACAGAGAGAGAGGGCCTGGCTGGAAGGCCTCCTGGGACCACGCTGGGTGGAAAGTTGGCTTAGCACCCAGGACTGAGGCAATGGTGGGCTTAGAGCGGCGATCATGGCGCTGTTCTGACAGCGCAGCACAGTTGCTGACGGCAGAGCAGAGCGCCCAGCAGAGGTGAAGACGTAAGGGACAGCGTGGGCTGCCACAAGCTGGGCTGTGCTGGGCGGAGAGGGAAGGGGGGAAGCTCACAGCTCAGGAACATCCTTCGCAGCAGCAAGCTGCACAGGGTCGCCATGCCAGGTCTCCACACCAAGCTTAGAAGTGTTCCCAGTACCCGCGCAAGAAGCCTGTAGCTAGCCAGCCTCAGATGCATGACTTGTTGCAGGCTATTCTTGATTACATTGACTCCCTGTCTCAAAAGAAGCAACAGCAGCCGGGCGTGGTGGCACACACCTTTAATTCTAGCCCTTGGGAGGCAGAGGTAGATGGATCACCACGAGTCTGAGGCCACCCTGAGACTACACAGTGAATTCTAGGCCAGCCTGAACTAGAGTGAAACCCTACCTTGGGGGGGAAAAAAAAACGGGCATAGTTTTGTGTTTGTTCTGATATGCCATAGTCACCTTTCATTGACTGAAGTGGCAGTTTGCACTGTCCAAGTCAAGTTGATCACATTTGGCAGTTAAAGTTCTCTCCCCCTCTCCCTTCCCTGCCTGCGAAACCTCAGGAAGCACCTGGGGCAGCTCCTTAGCAGAGCACGTGTCTGGCTTAGAGGTGAAGCACTGAAGGAGCTCTGCCACTTGCTAGTGACCCCATGCCATGAACTGGGAAGCTGGGGCTTGAAGGCCACTAAGCGTAGCCAAGGGAGCCAGCTGACTGGATGCCCTCCAGGCATCACATGGCTGGCTGGGAAGAAAAGTGGGGAAGCTAGCTAGCTCTTGGTAGGAGACGCAGTCCCCTCCACACCCACACACACATTCAGCTGGCCAAGGTGGCACGGGCAGCACGGGGCAGGGCTGGGTGGGAGCGGGTGTTTCTGGACAGTGGAAGTCCTCCGGGAAGACCCAACTTCATCTCCAGACTTCAGCTAGTTGGACAAGGGTCACCCACACAAAGGGTCTCATCCACTGTTCCCTAGGGCAGCAGCCACATCTGTGGCACCTCCCCACCCAGCCCATTTGACGGAAGACTGGCAACGTGCAGGGCGATGCACCAGAAAACACCCTGGAAAAGCTCCCCCTTCTCAGCGGCTCATCCTGACCTGGGCTTGAGGCAGAGTGCCAGGTCATCACCCACCAGGGCCGGGCCTTGGGGTAAGACATTGGATGGGTTAAGACCCAGGGTAGTGGTATAGTCTCGACTGCCCACCTAATTTTGCCCGTCAGCACTCAAGCCTACAGGTGTAGGTAAACGTTGCCACCCAGGGCCGGGGCCAGCTCCCTGTGGTGGTCCCTAAGCTCCAGTGTGCCAGTGGTCACCAAGGCCTGGAAACCCCTTCTGCCAGGCCTACAGCCAGTGACTGCAGAATTAACCCGGCTGCCTCCCATGAGCTGTCGCCAGGAAGAGGCAGCAGCGCGCGAGCTGGGCAGGGGGAAGGGCCCTGGCCTCCAAGTACCTGCTGGCTCCTGAAGCGCAGCCCCTCCCCCAGCCTCTCACCCACAAGCCGCCTCGGCCCCCTGCCAAGCAGCTCCCCTCCCTAAAGTTCACGTCGTCCCCTCAGAATCCTTCCCTCAGTCCGCCTTCCTCTCATCACACTAAGCGTCGCCACCGTTGGCTCCTCACACTGGATACCACCTGGACCTTCCACGGCCCTGGACGAGGAGATTGCCCCCTCTCCCAGCAGCTCAGCCCGCAAAGGGCGAGCACCAGGCCAAAGTCTCCACAGGGAATGGGGAAGGGCAGGCCATGGTGCCAGCAGGTCCCTGGCACCTGCACAGGTCATCACACACCATCCCGTTCACACCCACTTAATCGGAAGTCTCAGGCTGGGCAGGACCCCAAGGTACCCAGCCCCCAGGCCACCCTTGCAGCAGCTCCATCACCAGTTCAAGGGAAAGCGGTCACTCCACCATCCAGGTGTCTCATGACCCCTCAGGTCCACGTCTCTGCCTTCAGGGCTACGGTGACTAGGCGTGCTGGGCGCGTGTGCAAGGACCATCGCTGTCCTGCCAGTCACCCCCTCCACGTGCAAGCTGAGCAGGTGCTGTGACGGCCTCCTGGGTTGCATCAGGCCTGCCAGAAAAGGAAGTCAGGGGCCTAACCACCATCAATGCCTCTCCTGCCTGAGTGTGCCTGAAGACCTGGAGTCCTTTCTGGGAGAGACAGTCCCTAACGGAGCCATCAGGACCCCCAGAGCACTGAAGACGGCCACCTGGACTTGAGTGGTATTCTCCCGGGGGAAGGGGCTGAGCTGCAGGAAACAGCCACTCCTGCAGCCTAAGGCTCTGGTTTCCATCACAGCTCCGTGGGGTGCAGCCCGCACAGCAACCCCACCGGGGCCCGTGTTGTTTCAACAAAAGCCTGCCATTGGTGCGGGGGTTCAAGGAACCCATGTACATCCGCAGTCAGGACTAGGTAGTGCCAGACCCTCCACTACATGAGGAAACTGAGGCTGGGACCCTGAGGAGTGAACGTGAGACGCAAGGGCTGGCTCAGGGCTGTGGACGATGGACAAGATGCAGCCTCAGCTCCGAGACACTTCCCTGAGCAGGGCTGCAGTTTCTGGTGAGGGGACAAGGCCTGGCAGTGGCAGCCGGGGGGACATGCGGTCATGGCCTCTGGGGTCAGCCTCCATCTGTTCCCCTCCCCCGTAGGAGCAGTGGGGGCAGGAAAAGCCATGTCTCTGTGCATGGGTGCATGTGTACAAGGGCAGGAGACCATCTCCCTCTTGTCAAGGCCTAGATGGGGCCTGAAGAACAAACACCCTGCTATCAGAGTGTGTCTGAGTCCCGCAGCAGCAACTCATCTCGGCCACTGCCCTGCACTGGCAGGCTTAACTGCAGTGACAGGACGGCACTGACAGAGAATGGGGCCAAGGAGAGGGCCACCGGGCACCAACGAGAGCGGGGGTGGGGAGGCGGCAGAGGTGGCTCAAGGGGAGGAGGCTGCTGGGCAGCCAGCCCACGTGACTCTCATGAAGAGGAGAGGCAGAGGGCACTCAGCAAGGGTGCCCTCTTTCCACTTTCTCCTCTCCCACCCACCTAACCGCTTCCCTCCCAGCGCATCTGCCACAGACCCTCCGCCCCGCCTTCACCTGCTTCTCTGCTTCCTCTCATACACAGAGTGAAGCTTGTTGATCAAGAAGATCTTGTCCTCGCCCTCCTACAACGAATGGTCAGAGCATGAAGAGTGAGAGAACAGGAGTTGTCCATCCTTCCATCCACCCAGAGCCAGCCCATTCCACCTTCACAAAGGGCCGGCAACATCACGGTAACAAGAAGTTAAGAGGGGCAGGGGCCTGAAGAGATGGCTCAGAGGTTAAGGCACTTGCCTGCAAAGCCTAAGGACCCATGTTCGACATAAGCCAGACACACAAGGTGATGCACGTGTCTGGAGTTTGATTACAGTGGCTGAAGGCCCTGGCATGCCAATTCTCTCTCTCTCTCACTTGTATTAAAAAAAAAAAAAGCGGGGGCAAGAGAGATGGCTTAGTGGTTAAGGCATTTGCCTGCAAAGCCAAAACATCCTGGTTCAATTCTTCACAACCCACGTAAGCCAGATGCACAAGGGGGCACATGCATCTGAAGTTCATTTGCAGTGGCTACAGGCCCTGGTGTGTCCATTCTCTCCCTCTGTCTTTCTCTGCCTCTTTCTCTCAAATAAATAAATAAAGTATATTTTAAAAAAAGGTCAAAGAGGTACCAAAAGATGGATGTGGTCAACTGCACAGTGGGAGCCCATGGGACAGCAAGACTCAATTCCAAACTGGCCCTGCCACTTCCTAATGGAGAGAATGCCCTGCTTGCCTGCTTTTGTTTTGTTTTGTTGGGACGAGGTGTCATATAGCACATGCTGGCCTTAAACTCACCACTCATGTGACCTTGAACTTCCTGATCAGCCACCTCTACTTCCCACATGTTGGGGGACTATAACTACGCACCACCTGGCTTACCATGCCACCTTAATAAAAACGGTTACAAGGCTGGGGAGATGGCCCAGTGGTTAAAAGCCATTGTTTGCAAAGCCTGCCAGTGCAGGTTTAATTCTCCAGTACCCACCTAAAACCAGATGCAAAGTGACTCAGGTATCTGGAGTTTGCAGTGGCAAGAGGCCCAAGCACACCCATTCTCTGCCTGTCTCTATTCACAAATAAACAAAAATATTTAACACAAACATTATTTTCAGGCTGGAGAAATGGCTTAATGGTTAAGATGCTTGCCTGTGAAGCCCAAGGACCCAGGTTTGATTCCCCAGTACCCATGTAAGCCAGATACACGAGGTGGTGCATGCATCTGGAGTTCATATGCAATGGCTAGAGACCCTGGCACGCCCATTCCCATTTTCAATCTCTCTCTCTCTCTCTCTGTCTCTCTCTCTGTTTCTCCCTTTCTCTCTCAAATAAATAATAATAAAGTTGTTTTAAAAAATTATTTCCAACTGCCTTTAATCCCAGAAGAGGCAGAGGTAGGAGGATCACTATGAGTTTGAAGCCAGTCTGGGACTACAGAGAATTTCAGGTCAGTCTGAGCTAGCGTGAGACCCTACCCTGAAAAAAAAAAAAAAAACAACAAAAACATATTTATTTTCAAATCTGACCTCCTTCAGCCTTATTCTACATCTGACTTATGAGGATCCATGTTCTATGTGGGTCCCCAGAGATACCTAGCACCTTGGGATACCATCTAAACCCACATCAGGCCCCACAGCAAAAGCAGACATTACTTCCAGTCACGGCCAGTCTCAGTGGGGTCCCTGCTCCTTGAGATCAGACCACATCACACTTGTTCTCTACTTCACCCCAATCACACAGATTCACACCAATGGGGCTGGCCCAGTGGCTCACACCTAACCCAGCACACTTGTGTGGTGAGGCAGGAGGATCACCTTGAGTTTCAGGACAGTCTGATTACACAGTGAGTTCCAGGACAGCCTGGGCTGCAGAGTAAGACCCTATCTCAAAAGCCAACAGAACAAAACCACGGATGCACAGGCAGGGTGGCACAGGGGAAGGTGGGTGCTGAGAGGCCACGGCGGGAGGCTGTACAGAGCACTGAGGGCACAGGTGGCGTGGGTGGGGCACTCACATTTCGGATCTGCTCCTTGAGCAGGCAGATGACCTTCCGCTGGCCTTTCACGACCTGGATGTTGAGGTAGATGACAGCCCTGAGGAGGCAGCGGCTCAGGCTGGAGCTGACGGTGCAGTGCCCGCCCAGGCGAAAGGCCTTACCAACCCACCGGCAGCACTCACAGCAGCAGGGCTGACACCAGGAAGAGGAAGAAGGTATTCTCCACCAGGTAGCCGTACAGCCAGGGCAGCCAGGAGGCCCCCGCGCTGGCGCTCTCAAGCCGGCGCACCCACACCGTGCCAGCCATGTACATGGTATCGAGGGTCCGGAATGGGCCACAGGTGCTTGAGGGCTTCACCCTGGGGAAGAGGGCAACGGGGAACCCTGGACAACAACCCCACACTCGCTTGGACTCTTAAGTCCAAGCCCCACTCCAAAGCCAGATCCCCAGGGCCGTGGCCAACTCACTGCCAGATGGCGTAGCAGAGGAAGACGGCAGCGCCCAGGAAGGCCGGGAAGCAGAGCAGCGTGAGGAACACGGTGCTCATATGCAATGCCAGCCAGGGTCTGCGTGGAGCCTGGCAGTTGGCCATCAAGCTCGCCTGTGAACCAAAGCAGCGCTCTGCACTCCATCAGGGCCACCGTGTCCCGGGCACCCGGGTACCCCTACCCCAAACCTGGACCTCAGAGAGGGTGGAAGGGGCCAGGCAGACAGAGGCTACGCAGGGAAGCCTCGATCTAGAACCCAGAGCCAAGACCCCACCCCTCTCACCCAGGAGATGGCAACCTCAATAGACAAAGGAGGCACTCCCAAGCCTCAGCTTGAGCACAGGGGCTGATCCCCGCTGACCACAACTCCAAAAGCTCTGGACTCATGATTCCCAATCATCGCCTCCCTCAGGCCTGCGAGAACGCTGTCCCCACTGTGTAGCTGAGGACGTGCCAGATGAGGGCCCCCAAGGTCCTGGCTGTCAGTCCCCAAGCACATGGGCTAAGGATGGAAGCCCAGGGTCACTCCCAAGAGACCAAGCCCGCCCTGCCGCCACCTCACCTTCTTGACTTGGAAGAGCAACAGCAGCCTGAGGATCTGCACAGCCGGCAGCAGTGGGGAGAAGAGGACACCCAGCCTAGGGGGACGGAGGGCTGGGGTGAGCACCCTGCCCGCGACACAGAGCCACCGTCGCCCTCCAACGACCCCCACCCCCCGGGACAAGGAAGGACTTCTGGGGCCCAGGGGGAAGAGGTACCTGTAGACCACCAATGGCGGGTAAGGACTTACCAGGTCAACGTCTGCCCGTAAATCAAGTCCAGAACATTCCGTGCAATGTCAAACTCAGGCTTTCGCTGCCTCTTCAGCTTCTTCTCTGAGATGAGCCTGGGAAGAAGAGTCACTCCTGAGGGACAGACAGGGGCAACCCTTGTCCCCAGGAAGGTGCACAACCAAGGACCATGTGAACTCGTGCCAGCTGATACCAAGCCCACTCCCCACCCCCAGCAGGCACAAGTCACCAAACAACAGCCAGCGCTGGCACTACAGGGCTCTCCGAGCCTGTTCCCTAAGCAGGTTGAGGACACCCTGAGCGGTACACAGAAGCCTTAAAAGACAAAGTGAGGGGCTGGCACTGTAGCTCAGCGCATGGTGCTGGGTTCAGTCCTCAGTGCCAGAAGCAAAAAGTTCGATTGTCTACAATTATGGAAGTTGTCAATAAAAAAAATTTAAAAAGAAAAGAAAAAGAAAATTTAGGAGCCAGGTGTGGTGGTGCACACCTTTAATCCCAGCACTCGGGAGGCAGAAGTAGGAGGATTGCCGTGAGTTTGAGGCTACCCTCAGACAACATAGTAAATTCCAGGTCAGCCTGGGCTACAGTGAGACCCTACCTCAAATAAAAAACCTTAGCTGGGTGTGGTAACGTACATCTTTAATCCTAGCACTCAGAAGGCAGAGGTAGGAGGACGATGCTACACTGAGACTACATAGTGACTTCTAGGTCTGCCTGGGATAGTAAGGCCCTACCATGAAAAACCAAAATAAATAAATAAATAAACCCTTAGGGCTGGAGAGGCGGCTCAACAGTTAAAGATGTTGGTTGCAAAGCCTGACAGTCTGGATTCAATTCCCCAGTACCCAAGCAAAGCCAGATGCACAAAGTGGTGCATGTGTCTGGAGTTCATTTACAGTGGCAAGAGGCCCCGACATGCCCATTCTCTCTGTCTGCCTCTCTCTCTCCCTCAAATAAATAAATGATATTTTTCTTAATCTTACAAATGTTACTTACTCTTGGGCCAGGCATGGTCACACAGGCCTATTATCCCAGCACTTCAAAGAAGTATTATGAGTTGGAGACCAGCCTAGGCTGCATAGTGAGACACTATCTCAGAAAACAAAACAAAGTAACTAATTTTAAAAATCTAGGGCTGGGGCTGGAGAGATGGCTTAGTGGTTGAGTGGCTTGTCTGCAAAGCCAAAGGACCTCAGTTCGATTCCCCAGGACCCACATAAGCCAGGTGCACAAGGGAATGCATGCATCTGGAGTTCATCTGCAATGGCTGGAAGCCCAGGCATGCCCATATTCTCTTTCTCTCCCTCTCCCCCACCTCTCTCTGCTATTTCTCGCTCTCAAATAAATAAAAATAAAATATTTTTTTAAAAAGTCTAGGGCTGGACAGATGGCTTTACAGTTAAGGCATTTGCCTGCAAAGCCAAAGGACCCAGGTTTGATTCCCTATGATCCACATAAGCCACATCCACAAGGTAGTGCATGGGTCTGGAGTTTGTTTGCAGTAGCTGCAGGCCCTGTGTCTCCCTCTTTCTCAAATAACTAAATAAAAGTAAAAATATTTTTTAAAGAGACAAAAAGCACCCAAAAGGCTAGAACCTGAAACCACCACACCCGAGGGTGTGAAGGTTCCCCTTTCCTCTCCCATCCTCCCATGACTGACCAACTTCAAGGACAACGCAGACCTTTGAAACCTCATCTATCTTTCCCTTCTGAAAGCCACTCATCCTGCCTCCAGCATGTCCTCTTCCATCTGAGGACCTTCCCCAGTCGGACAGACACAGCACAGGGAGGCAAGCGCCCTAGCCCACCCTGCCGTGTGCGCGGTGGGCCAGCCAATCCTGCCACACCCTGTCCTGCCAGGTTGACACCAGGAGCCCAAAGGACACCACGAGCAGCCCCCCTCACCTCCACACCAGCTCCCCGAAGAGTGTGTCAAGCAGTGCAAACAAGAAGTCCATCACCAGGAAGCGGTACAGCTCCTGGCCCACAAAGTCCTCCCAGCAGCGGCTCGGCAAGGCGGCCACGTGGCGGCCCAGCCAATGGTAGCAAAGAACTCCCAGGATGACCATCTTGAGGATGAGGTTCCTGTACGGGAAGGGGGACACAGAGGCTGAAGGGGCCATGCTGGGGCAGGCAGACGCGCCCCGGAGGCCCACACAGCAGCAGCACCAGTCTGCCCGGCCACACACCTGCTGATGGCCACGTACACCTCCAGCACGGGAGACTCATGCCGCTCCAGGGCGGCCAGGCCACGGAACAGGTAGGAGGCGCCCAGGTTGAGGACGCTGACCACCAGGGGCAAGGCCAGCAGCCCCACCTCCTGGCCAGCAGGGGAGGGCTGGGTCATGGAAGACACACATTGGGACATGTTCACAAGGGTGGCCTGTCGGGGCAGGAGCTACAAAGAGAGCCTGGCAAGGAGGCTTGGAAGGGAGAGGCAACCTGGCAGGTGGCACCACTTCCTCCCCCAGTACACACAGCCCAGTCCAGGCCACAGTTCCAACCACAAAGGAAGTAAGAGAGAAACTAAAATACACAACATAAAAAGAAAAGAGGAGAGGAAGGGAAAGGAGGGGGGGAAAGGGGAAAAAAAAAGAAGGAAAGGAAAAGAAAGAAAGGAGGGAAAGAAACCATAATGGTGAGACAGCAAAGGAATATGAAAACCACCTTGGGACCCAGGCTTGGTGGGGGAGGCACTACCAGGTCCCTCCGGGTCCCCTGCCACACCTGGACCATGACCTCGGAGAAGGTGAGGACAGCCACTGCACAGCCCATCGTGGTCCCCAGACACAGCAACCACACCAGCCCCAGCACGACCACCTGCCGCAGCCGCCCACACGTGCTCTGGGGACACTTGCGTAACTGCCACTCCGACAGCAGCTCCTGCGGGTGGCAATGCGCTCGTGTCACCCAATCCCAAGTAGACCCGCACCCCACGTGCAGGCCGGGATGAAGACCAGCCTAGCGGGCCCCACCCTCCCTGAACTGGCCTTTCCTTCCAGGTCCCAACCCACATCCAATCCCGCAGGGACACAGGAAACATGGGGCACCTGCCACCTTGAGGCCTGTCTCTCCCCACCACTGCCTCTGGACAGCCCGGCCTGAGGCCTTTGCCAGGGCCCCTGCAGTTATAGGTGGCCGCCAGCCCCTCCCACAGAGGCTCCCATGCGCCACGTCAGAGCCGCACCAAGCACTTCCAGGAAGTCCAACAGACCCATGAACTTGGCAACAGAGTCTGAACCCCAGATTCTTCTCATCTCATAGTGCTCATCCCCTCAGGCACTGTGGTCACCCAAAGACTATAAAGGGGGTCGTGTGCTGCTGGAGTCAAGAGCTTCAGGCTAGGAGGGCACAGCCCCCACCAGGGGCCCCTGGGAGCAGACCGAGCTCCTCATCCTTCCCGCCTGAACATACTAGACCAGTGTCTGCAATGCAGACGCCTGCGTGTTGCTCGGCCTGGCTTTACACCACAGAGGCAGCCCAGCTGAGGCAGGGGGGCAGCAACATCAGACCTGTGCCATCAGCAATAGCCGATGACACCCACAGACCCAACGCGTCAAGGGCAACTCGCAGCCAGACTCCCCGTGTGGCCATTTGGTCCTACGAAGGCCAGATCTGCAGAAGCTGGGTGGCAGAGTGGTGTCCAGGGCCGTGGGCAGGGCAATTGGTCACTCACCTTCAGCTGGGTGCAGATGTTGTCCTGCTGGACACGGGAGGCCCGCTTTTGAGTCACCTTGTAGTCCCAGGAGCAGAAGACAGTGAGGGCATGGACACCCTTGGTGCTGCCCACCCGGTAGCTCTCACCAAAAGAATGGGACATGCTAGAGAGAGAGAGACGGGGCACCCCTGCAGCCCCTAGCTGTGCCATGCCAGGGTCAGATGATGGATGGGTGGGCAGGAAGTTAGGCGAAAGAGGACCAAGAAGGAAAGACGGATGAACAGGTGGGTGGGTAAGTGGACAGGTGGATAGGCAGATGGGGAACGGACCAACAGATGGAGGACGGATGGGCGGGCGGTAAGTGGGTGGACAGATGGGTACATAGACATTCCATGGGAGGACAAGACGGATGGATGGACGGAGGGATGAGTGAGCGGGTGGACAGATGGGGATGGACGAATGGACGGGTGGGCTGATGGGCAGGTGGGTGGATGGTGGATGGATGGGTGGGTGGGAGGGTGGATGTGGAGAGGTAAGTAGGTAGACAGATGGGTGAAGACAGGAACAATGGAGAATGGGAGATTGACGGTTGCATGAGCGGGTGGATGTGTAGGTAGGCAAGTGGATGGATGGACGGACAGACAGGTAGGTTGGTGGGTAGACAGATGGACAGATGATGGTGGGTGGACAGTGCACTGACCCAGGGTGGGCGTGTGGTCAGAAGGAGGTGTGTGGCTGAGGGTCATTACCTGTACACCAGGGTGATGCAGGTGGTGAAGAAGACCGCTCCCACGGTGAGGAGATAGGCCAGCGGCATACTGTAGGGCAGGCTGCCTGCCCTGGAGCTGCAGTGGCCACTGTCCTGCGGGGCGGCGCACGGCTGACTGAGCGTGGCGTTGCTGTAGTAGCCGTAGTACATGACGGTGTGCGCGAAGTAGCCCTGTCCGGAGGCCAGGCAGTCAGGGGCCCGCCCGCCGCCCGCCGCCCGCCGCCCGCCGCCCGCAGGCCTCCACAGGCGGAGCGGCCACTCTCATAGGTGACCAGAAGGGAAGGCCTGGCCGGGATACTCAGTCACAGCACGTGGGGATCCCCTCAGGGAAGCTGTGACAGAGGGATGGCGGGGAGCACCTCACCCCTCCTGTGAGGAGCTCCAGCCCAGAGAAGGCGGGGGCCGGGCCGCGGGGCGCGGGTGGGAAGGCGGCCTGCACGCCGGCGAGGAAGGCCAGCAGGGGCAGCAGCAGCAGCGCGTTGAAGGCCAGCAGGGTCTTGAGGAAGAGGAAGTAGGAGAGGACGCTGGAGCCAAACTGGCCACTGATTTGCTTCAGGGTGTAGCGCCAAGGCCTGGCGGCATGCAGGCCTGAGAGCAATGCCAGCCCCAGGCTGTGCAGGGCCTGTGGGAACAGTAGCAGGATTGTCCTACAGGCTGCGACAACAGGACCCATCATCCATGAGCCCAGGCAAAAGCTGTGGCTACACGGATCCCATCGGGCAGCAGCAGGGTGAGGCGCCCAACCCAGGCCTCATAGCAAACGGCCTCGCCGCTCCGCCAGGAGGCTCCTACCAGAATGCAGGAGTATCTGAGCCGGCTGCAGCAGAAGGTCCCCCCTCGACCGGAGTGGCCCTTGTGCTTCCCACTGGGGCCCCAGCTCTTCTCTCTGGGGACAAATAGAGCCATTGGTGCCTGTATCGTGGCAGTGGGGGGAGGGAGCGTTGTTCCCTCCTGGGGGCCACACAGCAGGCTCAGGCATCAGCTGTGGCTATCAGCCTGGACAGAGCGGATGGGCACTCACCGGAGCCAGCGCTTCTCGGCCAGGCTCAAGGGCATGCCTCGGAGCATGTGGCCCCGCTGGGCCGCCGACAGGCCCTGCAGCTCCTTCACCAGCAGGCTCCGCTTCTCTGTCGAGAGGGCGACCAGTGTCCAGCATCCCCTGCTGCCCAGGGCCAGGGCCCTGCAGCCACCCCCCAGCCCGGTCCTCTCTTCTACAGCCTGTTTTAAGCCTAGATGGTTCCTCTCCGCCAGGACGGCCAAAGCCAGACCCGGGCCAGTAGTCCAAGCTAACTCCTGGCCCTCTAACCCCACTCTTTCAGCCACCACCCTCCTCCTTCACCTCCACCCCTCAAGCCTAGGAGCCCCTCTTCCCATCTCCCCCAAGTCCCAGCACCCTTAAGGCCCTGTGAACTTCTGCACTCCAGCTGTGCTCAGACCTTGTGGACGGAGGAGGGCAGGGCCTGGCCAGTGATAGGCTACAACCCACCCACACCCACTCCTCAGGAAGCCTGGCAGAGAAGCCAAAGACTGAGGAGTTCCAGGACCCAGCGGCGTCCTTGCTCATCTAAAAAGTCCAGCCGCCCAGCACGCCGCAGCGACAGCAAAGCCACAAGGGACCCAGGGGCCTGGGCTAGCGTGGCCTCTTCATGGCCGTTGTCAGCACCCTTTAGCCTCAAGTGTGAATAGGTGTCTCCTCCATCTTGACTAGCCAGGCGATGAGCACTACTCTAATCCCAACTTCGAAGCTGAGAAATGATCTTCAGGCTGGGACTGACAGCGCACGCCTTTAGCCCCAGCACTCGGGAGGCAGAGGTAGGAGGATCGCTGTGAGTTGGAGGCCAGCCTGACAGACTACATAGTGAATTCCAAGTCAGCCTGAGCTAGAGCGAGACCCTACCTCGAAAAGCAAAAAAAAGAAATAATCCTCAGACCGGGAGGATTGTGAGTTCGAGACCAGCCTGAACTGTACAGTGAGATCCTATCTCAAAACACCCAAGCCTTAGGAGATAGCCCAGTGGTAGAGTATCTTGCCTAGCATGCCTGGTGCCCACCCTGGGTTCCATCCCAGCACAGGAGGGGAGGAAGAGAGGGAAGCTCAAAGATGGCAGAATAAAAACATTCAGCTGACTCCGAGCCCATTCTACCATGCCCTGCCTGCTTATGACCCACCAAGCAGGTTGGCTTTGGGATCTCCTGTTTCTAAGACCCTTTCCCAGCTCCTGTGAGCTGCTGAGAAAAGCTAGATATGCTCCAACCTCAGGGCTTTGGCACATGTCTCCGCCTCCCTGAACCCCTGGAGGCTGGGCTGGCTCCAGGGTTCTCTGCTGCAGCCTCTCTCCTGCTTACATATCAGTCACCTGCTTACTGCCTAACTGGTATCCCACATAGGAGCTGCAAATAGGCTCCCGAGCCCAAGAGCACCATCACATGCCAAGGCCTCACCTGGCATCCCCAACACTCTGCTAAGAGGGCATTAGTGGAATGTGTGCCTCAAACATGACCCAACACTTGCCGGCCCTGAACATGCCCTTTGCAGTCCCTCTGAGGGAGGTGCGTAGTGGGAGAGGCTCTCAAGTAGCTGCAAGGGGTTGCTGGCCCTGCTGCACCCCCCTCCCATCGCCAGCCAGACCCCCTCCCAACAGACTCACTCACCATCCTCCTCCAGAGCTGTGGAGTCTAGCTCCAGATCATACAGGCGGAGGCTGGGCCGGGCGGAGCGCACCACGTTCCCCAGCAGGGGCCGGCTGCTCCTGCGGCGCAGTCTCACCGTACGGTTATAGTACTGGGAGATGATGGCTCCACGGCTGCGGCCTACAAAGGCAGGTAATGAGGCAGTTGAGGGGTAACAGGGCCCCCAAATGTAAACGGGAGGAATGTCTTTTAACCTGTTAGGGGCAATCTGGTCTTTCCCCCAAAACCAGGAGGTGTGAGGGCGTCTAAACATATGGCACAGAGCGTGGCTCTTCCTTATCTTTCCTTCCCTAAAGAGGTCCTAGCAATCTCCACCTTGCTAGAAGCCAACGGTGCCAGAAGAGGGGCTGGAGAGATGGCTCAGCGGTTAAGGCACTTGCCTGCAAAACCCAGTGATACTGGTTCTATTCCCCACACCCACATAAGCCAGATGCACGAAGTGGTGCATGCATCTGGAGTTCATTGCATGGCTGAAGGCTACTCCCCCACCCTCTGTCCTTCCCTGCTTGCAAATATGCATACATATATACATACATACATACACATACACACACACACACACACACACACACACACGTATATGTTGCTTCGAAGTTGAGTCTCACTCTTGCCCGGGCTGACCTGGAATTCACTATGTTGTCTCAGGGTAGCCCTGAACTCACGGTGATCCTCCTACCTCTGCCTCCCGAGTGCTGGGATTAAAGGCATGCACCACCACCCAGTTTAAAATATATATATTTTTTAATGTCAGAGGGGGCTGGAGAGATGGCTTGGTAGTTACAGAGCTTGACTACAAAGCCAAATGACCCAGGTTCAATTCTCCAGTACCCATGTAAAACCAGATGCACAAGTTGACACATGTGTCTGGAGTTTGTTTACAGTGGCTAGAGGCCCTGGTGTGCCCATTCTATCTCCATCTGCCTCAATCTCTTTCTCTCTCAAATTAATTATTTTTTTAAAAAATGAAATGAGGGCTGGAGAAATGGCTTAGTGATTAAGACTAAGGCACTTACATGCAAAGCTAAAGAATCCAAGTTTGATTCCCCAGGACCCAAGTAAGCCAGATGCACATGGTGGCGCATATGTCTGGAGTTCATTTGCAGTGGCTGAAGGCCCTGACATGCCTTCTCTCCTTCTCTCTCCCCCTCTTCCCTCTCTTAAATATGTATTTATTTTTTAAAAAGGGCTGGAGAGATTTCTTAGTGGTTAAGGCACTTGCCAGCAAAGCCAAAGGACCCAGGTTCAATTCCCCAGGACCCACGTAAGTCAGATGCACAAAGGGGCACACACATCTGGAGTTCATTTGCAGTGGCTGGAGGTCCTGGCAAACCCATTCTCTCTCTCTTTCTACCTGTCTATTTCTGTATCTCTCAAATAAATAAATAAAACTATTTTTTTTAAATCTAGAAAAGAACCTAAATTTTGGGGTTCAAGGACCTTCCTGAACCCCAAGCACCCCATTACACTACCTTGAAACACAAAAAAAAGTCAAAAAAAAGCTAGGCCTGGTGGTGCATGCCTTTAATGCTAGCATTCTAGAAGCAGAGGTAGGAAGATCGCCATGAGTTCAAGGCCACCCTGTGACTACATAGTGAATTCCAGGTTAGCCTGGGCTATCTCAATAAAAAAAATTTTTTTTAAATGCCTGAAGATTGCTGAAAGCTCACTCCTTTCCAAGGAAGATCATTCTTTCCTAGGAATGTAATGGGATCACTCTGTTTCCTAGAAACCTGGCAGTGCCCATCACCTGACATGCAGACTGAACTGATGAACTGAGTTCCCATCCACTAAATTCCCATAAAAGTCCCCAGTCAGGGTCAGCGGGTGAGCACGCCCCTTTCTGGGAGCCCCTCCTGCTATGCAGGAGGCTCTGCCTTCTAGCCTTTTCTTAAGCACTATAATAAAATCTTTTAGGGTTAGAGAGATGGCTTAGTGGTAAGGCGCTTGCCTGTGAAGCCTAAGGACCTAAGTTCAATGCCCCAGAACCCACCTAAGTCAGATGCACAAGGTGGCACATGCATCTGGAGTTTGCAGTGACTAGACACCCATTCTCATTCCCCGCCCTCAGCAAATAATAAATAAATACATAATAAATCTTTCTAAACTTCACCCTCTATGGTCTATGGGTTTCATTGGTGGCATGGTGGCACATGCCTTTAATCCCAGAACTTGGGAGGCAGAGGTAGGAGGATTACCATGAGTTTGAGGCCACCTTGAGACAACATAATGAATTCCATCCAGGTCAGCCTGGGTTAGAGTGAGACCTTACCTTGAAAAACCAAAAAATAAAAATAAAATAAGAATCTGGAGGCCACTGACACCCTAATTCCTGAGATAAGAAAAGCTCTGTCACTCTCAAAAACACCCCTAATTCCTATATTAGCAGCAGGGCAACAGAGAGCAGGGCCAGGTTCCCCAACCCTCAGCCCTCCTCAGGGCCAGGGAAATCTGCAGAAACCTCTACGTCTTTCCCAGGAATCTATTTTTACCCCTGTGACTCTCAAGTCATTTTTAGAACCCAGCAACAGGGACAGGGCTGTACTGGGCATCGGACAGGCAGAGCTAGAGACCTAAGATGCCCAGATACTGCCCCAGGCTGGAGTCGAGGCCAGCACAAGGGCAAAGGGTCCCACTCACCAATGGTGCGGCTGGGCATGCTGGCCAAGATGCGGAGTGTGGCCGAGCTGTAAGCGGGGACACCCCCGGGCTCCAAGAGGGTCGGGTGACGCTTGTCTGGGAATGAAGGAGATGCTGTAGCTCAGATGCCTCACCCACACTAGCCTCCCGGCTGCCCATACCCCACCAGCATCCAGGCCGGCACTCACCAGGGGCCCTTGCCGTCCTGCCCACTGGCAGCAGCTCCAGCCCCTCCTGTGCTGCCAGCAGGCTCTGCTCCTGAATGAGCCGGTGGAAGGAGTCATGCACCTCCCTTTCCTCATAGGGGCTGGGCTCCAGGCTAGTAAGGAGAAGCAGGTGTGGGAATCCAGGCTCTGGCTCTTAGCCCTCTCCAGCAGGGTAATTCATCACACCCAGCTGCCCCAAGCCCCAGAGCGCTTACTCCTGGTCTCCTGTGGTCTCTGGAACATCGAGAACTAAAGTCAGCGACTGAGCCATGTCTGTGGCGCACACCTCGGCAGTGCAGAGACCTAGGGCAGCTTCAAACCTGGGCACAATCCCCGGGACCTCCAAATGACCATCTGATGGGACAGAGAGAAAGATGGTTTTCAATGCCTGGCATGTGTGCCAACCCCTCACTCCCTGGGAAGCCTGTGCTACGGTAGCACCACCCTGCACCCATAGCTAAACACATGGTCAGTAGAGTGGCTCCAAATAACCTTCCCACCACAGGGGACCGAGTGGGAGGGGAGAAGAGGAAGGAAGGGTGTGAGGCTTGCAGTTCCCCATCAGTTTCCTGGATGTCGCCAGTCCCTGGAAACCAGGCCTGTGGACACTACCCCTGTCAGGCTGATTCCCAGGGTGGGGCCCCCGGGGAAACCTCCCTCTTGGAGAAGGGGCACAGCAGCTGAGAGGCCTTTCCTGGGCTCTCTGTGACCCCAAAGTGCTTCCTCTAACAGGAAATCCTACCCAGCAGCTGACTGGGGCCCAACACAGCAGAAGCAAAACACTGGAGGGTGCTCCGCCCTCCCCCACCCACCATTCCCCCACAACTCTAATCCGGGTGGGTGCTCCAAGGTCCCAGTGTTCCGAGAGACTGTCTCCTTACATTCCAACAAAGCAGTGCCCACTGGGGGAGGGTGCTGGACCAACACAAGGCCTCTTTGTCCTGGCTCTGAGGTCACCAGGCAGTGAGAAACTAAAACTACATTGTCTGGGGCTTGCTTAGTCCTCCAGGCCCCTTGCCTGCAGGGAGTGGGCTGCATAAATAGCTGTCCACCAAGGGACTCCTGCAGGGCTCTGTCCCCAAAGACTCAGGCCCAGCCCTGTCCTCTGTCCTTGCCTTCATCCCGGGGGACTGGCACAAGCTAGCCACACAACCCTTGCTCAGTGTGGGTCCTGGGGAGCACAAGGCGGGGAGACCAACCTAGAGCCGAGTTTCAGTAGGGTGGAAGGCAGCTCAGCTAGGCGGGGTAAGGGCCTTCCAGTGCCCGGGTCTGAGATCTCGTCCCGCACGCTCAATACCTCCCACGCTCAGGCCCCTCGGGCTGCCCTAGATGCCCTCTGCAGGGGGTGGGGGATGTGCGCCTGCTCGGAAGCTGCAAGGCGAGGGACTGGGCGCCGGGCCTGCCAGGTGCGCGCGGTTTCCGGGGCGCACAGCTTCTGCGCCCTGCGCCGGGCGGGGAGGAGTCAGGCTTCCAGGAACCAGAGCCCCGGCCGGCGGCCACGCAGGCCCGGAGCCTTCCCGAGTGGGGGTCGGAGACTCGGAGCCTGGAGCCGCTGCGGGGATGGGCGAGGGCTGCCAGTCCCCTCCCAGTTCTGGCACCGGCCAGTCCGCCGGGGAAAACCCGGGGAGGGGACCCTGGCCACCAAGTGTCCCCAGCCGCCGTAGGGGAGAACGAACCTGGGTCACCCGCCTCCAGGAGACGCCAGGGAGAAGCGGCCCTGCGCCCCGAGCCGCTCACCTGTCCGCCCAGGGGCCGCCGGAAGCCGCGGCCTAGGACACTCCACCTGAGGGTGTCCAGCCAGGAGGAGGAGTGACCAGAGGCCCAAGGGGGCAACCAGTGAGCGTCCCGGGCCTGGCGGGCGGAGCATCCGCTCTACCCGCCCACGTGGCGGCGGGCCCGGACGGTCACGTGACCAGCTCCTGCCCGAGGGGGGACCCCGCCTCTCCACAGCAGTGCCCGGGTGCCCGCCAGCTTTGGACACCCTCTCCCCTCCGCGTGCCCTACCCTGAACTCTGAGCGATAGTGTCTGGGTCTATAAAGTCCTCAATTTTGCTTGTTTTTCGAGTTAGGATCTCGCTCTCGCTCAGGCTGACCTGGAATTCAGTGTGTAGGTCTCAGGGTGGCCTCGAACTCACGGTTATCCTCCTACCTGTGCCTCCGGAGTGCTGGGATTAAAGGCGCGTGCCATCATCCGCCCGGGCTGAAGTCCATAATTTTTGTGGACTGTTGTTGCCCCAAGTTTCTGACCGGGACGGTTTCTCCAGACACGCCCACCTCCCAGGTTTTCCCAGTAGAACCGAGCTGCTCCACGTGCGATTAGCCGCCTCCCAGCCTCTGCTAACTTCTGCCCATGCCCCCCGCCCCCCAGGAAAGGGCTTACGCCAGCTACACTTCTGACAGCTTCCTGCGTTCTAGGTGCGCAGCCGGAGGGAGGGGAGAAAAAATAAACGAAAGTAACACTTGGTGTCTGTCCCCTAATGCTGTTCCCACGCCTGAGTTTTCTACGATTGATTCTCCCCCAATCCAGAACGTAGGCAGCGGTCTTCCTGTCTCACAACCGAGGTCAGTGAGGTTGAGAATCCTTCACCAGCCTCTGGGGTGCCACCAGCCCCGAGCTCCATGGACTAAACTGACTTTGAGCCCTCTTCCCCAAGTGGCTGGCAGGATGACCCTGAACTTGCAGCAGAAGGGAAGAGCATGGCACCAGATGGCACGTCCTGAAGCGATGGGATTGCCGTAGGCAAGGAGGGAGAGACCGCCGATGGCGTCTTTGCAGCTGTCCCTGTAAATCCTCAAGTTGAGTTCCCTCGGGCTGCTCCGAGACAGGGACACCTTAGCCAGCAGGCTCAGACCCCTCCCCACCCCATGCTCCGCTCCCCGGCCCTCAGCCCCAGCCTTCCCTCCCCCCGCTTCCTCCTGATGGCATCACACTGAACTTGCATGACCTGGGCCCCAGCTTGCCGACTGCCTCCGCTGGGGAGCCCTCCTCATGCGCCCTGCTGGAACTCCTGGCCACGACCTACTTAGCCATCGGCCCACTGCGTGAAGGACCCCTTGGGACTTGGCACAGGCAGGGTTCTGGGACCCCCGAAGGCGCTGAGCAGAGGCAGAGCAGAGAGAAGTAAGCCAGGGAGCAGGGAGGAAGGGCCCCGCGCTGCTGAGCCTCCCAGGGAACCCAGGACCGGCCCGGTGACTCCTGAATAATCAGCCCGGGAGTGACGCGCGTGGAGCTGCTTCCTGAGCGCTGGCCCGGGCCCGGCGCCAGGAGCAGGGAGGGCAGGGCGGTGCCCCCGACGAGGCGGGAAGTTCAGAAATAACGCCAAGGGTTGGAGAGCCAGCAGCAGCTCGGTGCGCCGGGGCCCGCCATCGTGTCACTATCGCGCCCTTCTGGGTGACTGCAGAGGACAGATAACTGGCTGGCGGGTGCACCCCAACGACGCAGCCCCGCCCGGCCAGGCCCGGGGTGGGGGGGGGGAGGGGGAGGCCGGAAAGGGGCGGGCAAGCGGGAGCTGCTTCGGCTGGGGTCAGCCCGGCCACAAGGAGCCTGGAGCCCAAGCAACGGTGCGGGGTAGAAGGAAGGCCATCCCCAGCGCGCGGCGCTGCCACGCACCTCGGGGCCCATCTGCGCCCAGGAAGTGCCCACTGAGGCCGAGGAAGTCGGGAGGTGAAAGGGAGGACCCCCCCCCCCGCCCGCGCCTGCCCTGGCGGGAGGCCTTCGGAAGCGTCTCCAGGTGCGCTGGTTACAGGGTAGAAAGGACTGTGGCCAAGGGGCTGGAGGGGGCTGTAGCCTCCTCAAGACCGGTTTGGGGGTTCCCTTCTCCATTTTGGTCCCTTGAAGAGACCTGATCTGAAAAAAGCGGTACCCCAAGAAGGATGACAGAAAGGGTACCCATCTTGTGCTAAGCTGGGGTATTTGCAGGATGCACGATTCTAGGAGCTGATGGGGTTTAGGACTGGGGTTTCTTCCCAGAGGGCCGACAGAGAGGACAGTACATGGAGAAGAGTAGATTGGCGTTGTGTTTGTACCAAGAGTTGCTGCAAGGCCTGTGACAGGGCCTCATTTGCCCTCACCCGTGGGTACCCTCTCCATGCCCTGCAGGCCTTTGGCCACATGACTAGTGGGCCACACTGAGACCTCTGGTCCCGTGTTCATTCAAGCCGTGGAGGCTTCTTTTGATTGATTTGTTGTTTTGTTTTGTTTATCGAGGTAGGGTCTCACTCTAGCCCAGGCTGACCTGAAACTCACTCTGTAGTCCCAGGCTGGCCTCGAACTCACAGCAATCCTCCTACCTCAGCTCCCCGGAGTGCTGGACTTAAAGGCGTGCGCCACCACATCCGGCTCCAGCAGGCTCCTCTTCATTTCTAGGTATGACAAGGCCAAGTCCTTGAGGCTCACCACCTGGCGCCCCACATCCTTCCTGGAAACGGGTCGTGTCTGCCCCGCACCCCCCTTCCCAGGATGTTTCGCCAGCGGTCCACACAGTCGGGGCTGGCCCCAGGTCGGCCCGAATCCCAGTCGGCCGAGGAGCTGTGGGAGCTGGAGATGGAGCGGCTGCGAGCCTCCCAGGCGCCCGTGCAGACGCTGCCCTATGCCATGGTTGACCGGCGCTTCATCCGGTGGGTACTGCCCCAGGGCAGAGGTCATGGCTGGCGGAGGAGGTGGGGAGCGCCTGAGGATGCACCCGTCGGATGGATGGGTGACTCAAGCGCGCCCCCATCATCACGGCCTTGCAGGAGGCTGCGGGAGCCTGAGGAAGACAAGACCTCGTGCTGGCAACGTTGGCAGCGCAGAAGGCAGAGGGCACGACAGCGCCTGAGAGAGGCAGTGCGGCGCCTGACACGGGACTTCGGCCTCTGGGAGGGCGCTCTCTACGAGATCGGGGGTAGGACCCTACTGGGATCCCCACTTCCCACCTCGCCAATCAGTCCCTCCCAACCTTGCACAACCGCGAGGCTCCCAGTTAAATGTCAACCTTGGTGGGTGGTAGCACCCTCTGGTGGTTGTCACGGGTACTGCTAAGGAAGCCCTCCAGCGCGGCTGTGGACATGTCCACGGGCTGGGCTGGTCAGTTCTCATAGTGGACATCCCTGAGCGTCTCAGCCTGGGCGCCTGACCTGCCCTGCTGTTCTCCCATAGGCCTCTTTGGCACAGGGATCCAGTCCTACTTCACCTTCCTTCGCTTCCTGCTGCTGCTCAACCTGCTGACCCTGCTGCTGACCACCAGCTTTGTGCTGCTGCCCCTGGCCTGGCTCGGCCCCGATGACCCAGGCCCTGCCCTGAACCTGAGTGAGTGGTGGCACGGCTCTGACTCTCGGGGACTCGTCTTGGACATGCTGCTGGGGCCGGCCCCGGACTGTCACACTTGGCTACCTTCTGAATGGCACACTTCCTGACACATCTCCTTGTCCGGCTGGGAGCCATGGGGTTACAAAACAAAGTGTCACCTTGGGGTCTTGGGGACCCCTACATATTGGACCTCCTATCCCTCCTCCACAGGCCTCCAGTGCTCCAGCAGCTACCAACTCCAGAGTGGCATTCCGAGGTTCCATAACCCAGTCTGGAATGTTCTAACCGGCAGGGTAAGTGGGGTCTGCCCAGGCTGTGGTCCAAGGGGGCCCAGGATACCCTGGTCTAGGAGGATCCCGGTCTTCCAAGGACACTTTGGCTTCTGGGGGTCATGTCTTTCACAGGTTGGCCAGGCCAGTCATTGGGGACATGTGCCCATGGCCCTTGGAGCCCAGCTAGGATGAGGGTACAAGGGAAAAATGGTGAAAACTGTGGAAGCTTCTTGTAGGATAAAGAACCCTCCATTTCCTAGAAGCCATCAAGTAGTTGTCAGTGCGGGGTCCAGTCCTGTCTCTTAACTCAAAGCTGTGTGCCCAAAGCCTCTGAGCTTCAATACAATAGGGATATTTTCAAGCCAGACATGGTGGTGCACACTTGGAACCCCTTTGCTCAGGAGGCTGAGGCAGGAGGATCATAAATTTGAGGCCAGCCTGAGCTACATAGGGAGTTCCATGGCCAGCCAGTGCTGCATAATGTGATCCTGGTTGGTTGGTTGGTTTTTTAAACCTGGTGTGGTGGCGCATGTCTTTAACCCCAGCACCTGGGAGGAGAGGTCGGAGGTTTGCTATGAGTTTAAGGCCAGCTTGGGCCTACAGAGTTGAATTCCAGGTCAGCCTGGGCTAGAATGAGACCCTGTCTCAAAGAAATAATAAGTCAGGGCTGAAGAGTTGTCTTAGTGGTTTAGGCACTTGCCAGCAAAGCCAAAGGACCCGGTTCAATACCCCAGTATCCATTGTAAAGGCAGATGCACAAGGTAGTACGTGCGGCTGGGGTCATTTGTAGTTTAGCAGCAGCTAGAGGCCCTGGCTCACCCATTCCCCCCCCCCCCCATCTTTCTCTATCTATCTATCTCTCTACCTTTTTATTTCTCTCTCACACACACATAAACAAATGAAATATTAAAAATCAAAAAGTAGAGCATGGTGGCACATGACTTTAATTCCAGCACTGGGGAGGCAGAGGTAGGAGGGTTGCCATGAGTTCGAGGCCACCCTGAGACTACATAGTGAATTCCAGATCAGTCTGGGCTAGAGCGAGACCCCACCTTGAAAAACTAAAAAAAAAAAAAATTAACAAGTGGGGTTGGAGGTTGGGGAGAGGGAAACTCATGTGACAAGGTTGTGAAGACAGAGGTAGGAGTTTATGCATGGCGGGCTCTTGAAACAGAGCATTACACTCAACCTACCCCAGGTTAAACCGTCTTCATCCCCGTCCCCAGGCCTTCAAGGACACGTACCTCTTCTATGGAGCGTACCGGGCGGGGCCCGAGCACAGCTCCGCATACAGCATCCGCCTGGCCTACCTCCTCACCCCGCTGGCCTGCCTGCTCCTGAGCTTCTGCCAGACGCTGAGGCGGTAATGGACCTTCTTCCCCGGCCTCCCTTCCCGGCTGGAAGACCTCACTTGGCAGATAAGCCCCCAACCCGGTTCAGAGAGCCCTGTGTGGTCCTCCAGCCCCTCGCAGCCCTTGGGAGAGCCACTGCGTCCCTGGGCCCCGTCGCTGAAGCCAGAATCTCAGCGGAGCTAATGCTGGGACTTGGGGGGTGGGTGGAGGAACCCCACAGTGTCCCCACCTCTTCTCACCCCAGCATGGTGAAAGGGCTGCCACAGAAGCTGCTCCTGGGCCAGGACTACCGGACGCCCCTGAGTGCCAAAGTCTTTTCCTCCTGGGACTTCTGCATCCGGGTGCGCGAAGCTGCCACCATCAAGAAGCATGAGATCAGCAACGAGCTCAAGGTAGTGCCCGTGTGACAGGCTGCGCACACACGTATAATGCGGGATGAAAATGGACAAATGGGTTTTGTGAGGGGGTGTGTGAGTGTGAGGCAGTGTATTGATAGGTTGATGAGGCTGGGTGAGTACGGGGCTATATGAGGTTGTAAAAGCATTCTGATACACGTGTGACTCTGTGTGAGTGTACAGCGTGACCAGGAAGTTCTAGATGAGTGGCTGAGTGTACTCAAAACTCAGTGAATTTGTAAAGGCACTGTGACGGTATGTGTGAGCGTGTACCTGTGTGTCGATGCAGGACTGTGACCAAGTGATTAGGCAGTGAATGGAGGAGTATGTATCTGAGTGAATGTATGTAAAACACCACAACGGCATGTGTGAATATAAAGACATTCGACGCACGCCCTTTAATCCCAGCACTTGGTAGGCACAGGTAGGAGGATCACCACAAGTTTGAGCCACCCTGAAAATACAGAGTGAATTCCAGGTCAGCCTGAGCTAGAGTGAGACCCTACCTCAAAAAAGAAAGGAAGCCAGGCGTGGTGGCGCACGCCTTTAATCCCAGCACTCGGGAGACAGAGGTAGGAGGATCGCCGTGAGTTCGAGGCCACCCTGAGACTACATAGTGAATTCCAGGTCAGCCTGAGCCAGAGTGAGACCCTGCCTTGAAAAACCAAAAAAAAAAAAAAAAAAAAAAAAAAAGGAAGGAAGGAAGGGACCATGAGTGTGGAAGCATGTGTTACTGAGTGAGAGTGACTGAATGTGTGAGTGTGAATGCATTGACTATAAGACCCCGTGTGAGTATGTGTGACTGAAAAAGAACAAGTGTGGCTGAGTGTGACTGTAACTAAATATGCAGGAGTGTGACAGGACATGTGTGGAGCTATAGGAGTGTAAGTGTGAACCTGAGTGAATGTGTAAGAGTATTCTGACAGCATAAGTATTTGTGCATATGTATAAAATGAATGAGGGTAGCGGGGCGTGGAAGCCCACATCTTTAATACCAGCACTTGGCAGGCAGAGGTAGGAGGATGGCTGAGAATTTGAGACCAGCCTGGAGCTACAGAGTAAGTTCCAGACAACCCTGAGTTAAAGTGACACCTTACCTTGAAATAAGTGCGTGTAGCCAGGCGTGGTGCATTCCTATAATCCCAGCACTCGGGAGTGGAAGGAAGAGGATTGCCATGAGTTTAACGCAAACCTGAGCTTTTCAGTGAGTTCCAGGACAGCCAGCCAGAGCTAAAAACAAGACTGTCTCAAAAATCAACAGCACAGGTTGTCACAGATGATGGAGGAGGGGGGAAAAGAAAAGGGGGGAAAAAAAGCATCAGTATAGAAGAGGGAATAAACAAACAAACAAAAAAAAAACCCTGGCCTGGTGGCTGGCACATGCCTTTAATTCCACCACTTGTGAGGCAGAGGTATGAGAATCACTGTGAGTTCAAGGCCAGCCTGAGACTACAGAGTGAGTTCCAGGTCAGCCTAGTAGAGTGAGACCCTACCTCCAAAAAAACAAAAAGAAAAAAAATTAATATTATTTCCAAGGAGAGAGAGAATGAGAAAGGGTATACCAGGGCCTCTAGCCACTGCAGAGGAACTCCAGATGTAAGCACCACTTTGTGCATCTGGCTTACATGGGTTCTGGGGAGTCAAAGCTGGGTAACATTAGGCTTTATAGACAAGCGCCTTAACTGCTGAGCCAGCTCTCCAGCTCCCTTTTTTTTTTTTTTTGCTTTTTTTTTTTGAGGTAGGGTCTTGCTCCAGCCCAAGGCTGACCTGGAATTCACTGTGTAGTCTCAAGCTGGCCTCGAAATCATGGCAGTCCTCCCACCTTTTGCCTCCCAAGTGCTGGGATTAAAGGCATGCGCCACCATGCCTGGCTGCATTATATCAATTTTTAAAAATATATTTATTTGCAAGCAGATGGAGTAAGAGAGAGAATGAACAGGCACATCAGGACCTCTAGCCACTGCAATGAAACTCCAGACACGTGTGCCACTTTTTGCATCTGGCTTTATGTGGATACTGGGGAACTGAACCCTGGCCAGCAGGCTTTGCAATCAAATGCCTTTAAGTGCTGAGTGAACTCCCCAGCCCAAGATAATGTAATTTTTTTTTTTTTTACGTAAAAAGTTTTTAAAATATCAACAAAAAGAGAGGGTGTGTTAGTGGATGAGTGAGCGTGAGATCGTGTGTGGCTAAGGGTATGTGTATGAGGGTGTAAGAGTGAGGGGCACGCTCATGAAGCACCTCGGGGCACCCCCATCCACAGATCGAGCTGGAGGAGGCCCTCCGCCTGGAGCTAGCCCAGCAGCAGACCCGGGCCCAGAGGGCCTGCCACCTGCTCACCTACCTGCGAGTCAACGTCCTCATTGCACTCCTGGTGGCTGGGGCCATCAGCGCCATCTTCTGGGCCACCAAGTACTCTCAGGACAACAAGGAGGTGCCAAGCAACTCTGTCCCTTTTCTTCTGGCCTAAACTGGCAACGGAGGCTCAGGGAGGTCAAGGCCCTGCACCTGAGTCGCCCCTTCAGCTGCTGAGCGGGGTCGTCTTGACTCTGCCTTCTCTCCTCCCCACCACCACCCCAGGAGTCCGTCTTCCTGCTGCTCCAGTACCTGCCTTCTGGGGTCATCGCCCTGGTCAACTTCCTGGGTCCTCAGCTCTTCGTGGTTCTGATCCAGCTGGAGAAATACCCGCCTAGCACTGAGGTCAACCTCACCCTGATCTGGTGAGCCCAGACCACAGCATCCAGCTGCTGCTGTCACCTGGCCCCCGGGGTCCTGAGGCTGGGAAACCCACCTGTTCTCTGTAAACCAAAGGCAAGGTGGGCGGTGCTTCCAGAGACCTCAGGGAGGGGCCCCCAGGGCTGCAGTTCCTGAAGGAACTTCCCAGCCTGCACCTGGCAGGGACCAGTCAGTGGGGCAGGGGCTATTTTGCCAAAAGACGTGTGTGCCCAATTGTACACAGGTAACAAGACTACATATGCAGGACACGTGCCCAAAGGGCTTGGCACTCATCCTCCTGGTTCCACAGGGAAGGAAACAGAGGCTGCCAAGGCTGAAGGTCACTCCCACCAAAAACAAGCCTCCCAGCTGGCCATGGTAGTGCCTGCCTTTGATTCCTACACCAGGGAGGCAGAGGTAGGAGCATCACTGTGAGTCTGAGGCCACCCTGAGACTCCATAGTGAATCCCAGGTCAGCCGGGGCTAGAGTGAGACCCTACCTTGAAAAAAGCCTCTTCCCCCACAGCTCTGCTATTTCCCATTTCAGCCCTTGGCCCTGACTTCACTCCCACCACCTCTGTGAGTCTCACCCACAAATCCTCATGCGTGGCCCCCAGCTCCAGCAGTACCTCTCATTCTTTTGTTTTGTTTTGTTTTATTTTGTTTTTCGAGGTAGGGTCTCACTCTAGCTCAGGCTGACCTGGGATTCACTATGTAGTCTCAGGGTGGCCTTGAACTCACGGTGATCCTCCTACCTCTGCCTCCCGAGTGCTGGGATTAAGGCGTGCGCCACCATGGCCAGCAAGATGCGCCTCTCATTCTTGCCACCTCCACACTCAACCCCATCTAGACCTCGCTGTTCTTTCCTCAACATTAACTCTGATTTGCTTTAAAACATTTTCTGACTAGGTTATAAACACATGTGATTAAATAAGTTCAAAGTTTCTAGGCATGGTGGTCCACACCTCTAATCCCAGCACTCGGGAGGTGGAGGTAGGAGGATCACTGTGAGTTCAAGGCCCCCTGAGACTACATACTGAATCCCAGGTCAGCCTGGACTAGAGTAAGACCTTACCTTGAAAGAAAAATCATAAACTTACTTAAAACAAGAGGTTTTAAAAGAAACTATTTAGTCAGACATGGTGATGCATACCTTTTGTCCCAGCACTTAGGAGGCAGAGGTAGACATTGAAAAAAAAAAAAAGTATTTGCGTGTGTGTGTATGGGCCCACCTGGGATTCTTGCCTCTGGAAATGAATGCCAGTGCATGCACCACTTCTTGTGGTCTGGCTTCACATGGGTACTGGGGAATTGAACCTGGGCTGGAAGGTTTTACAAGCCAGCGCCTTCAAACAACTGAGCTAGCTCTCCAGGCCTAACATGAAATGGGTTTTTTTTGTTGTTGTTGTTTGTCTTTTGAGGTAGGGTCTCACTCTAGCCCAGACTGACCTGGAATTCACTTTGTAGCCCCAGGCTGGCCTCAAACTCATGAACTCAGGACAATCCTCTTGCCTCTGCCTCCCAAATACTACAATTTTTTTTAATTTTTTTTATTTTATTTATTTATTTGAGAGCGACAGACACAGAGAGAAAGACAGGTAGAGGGAGAGAGAGAGAATGGGCGCGCCAGGGCTTCCAGCCTCTGCAAACGAACTCCAGACGCGTGCACCCCCTTGTGCATCTGGCTAACGTGGGACCTGGGGAATCGAGCCTCGAACCGGAGTCCTTAGGCTTCACAGGCAAGCACTTAACCGCTATGCCATCTCTCCAGCCCCCAAATACTACAATTAAAAGCATGAGCCACTATGCCTGGCCCCAACATGAGGTGTTTTTGTTGTTGTTGTTGGTTTGTTTTGATTTGGTTTGGGGGTTTCTTTTTTTTTTTTTTTGGTTTTCAAGGTAAGGTTTAGCTCTAGTCCAGGCTGATCTGGAATTCACAATGTAGTCTCAGGGTGGCCTAGATCTCAGGATGATCCTCCTACCTCTGCCTCCCAAGTGCTAGGATTAAAGCATGTGCCACCACATCTAGCTCCAACATGAGTTTTAAAAGAATTATTTATGGACTAGAGAGATGGCTTAATGGTTACGGTGCTTGCCTGTGAAGCCAAAGGACCCAGATTTGATTCCCCAGTACCCACGTAGATGCACAAGGGGGCTCATGCATCTGGAGTTCATTTGCAGTGGCTAGAGAGGCCCTGGCATGTCCATTCTTTCTCCCTCTCTCTCCTTGCAAAGAAATTAATAAATAAAATAAAACAATTATTTATTTGCACATTATTGTAGTCCGCTTTGCATTGCTGGTAGAAATCACCCAACAAAGAGCAGCCTGTGGGAGAAAAAGGTTTATTTTGGCTTACAGGCTCAAGGGGAAGCTCCACGATGGCAGGAAAAACGATGGCATGAGCAGAGGGTGGACATCACCCCCTGGCCAACATAAGGTGGACAATAGCAGCAGGAGAGTGTATCAAATACTGGCAAGGGGAAACTGGCTGTAACACCCATAAGCCCACCCCCAACAATACACTGCCTCCAGGAGGCATTAATTCCCAAATCTCCATCAGCTGGGAACCTAGCGTTCAGAACACCTAAGTTTACAGGAAACAACTGAACCAAACCACACACATTGAGGGAGTGTGTCAGGATCTCTTATCACTGCAAACAAGCCCCAGATGCATGTACCACTTTTGAGGGGGAGGGGAGGTCTGGCTTTAAGTGGGCGGCTAAGGAATTGAACCCAGGCCAGCAATCTTTGCAAGGAAGCAAGCACCTTTAACTGCTGAGCCATCTCCCTGTCCCTTAAGACTTGAGATTTTTTGTGATTGATTTTTTTTTTTTAATTTGATTGCGGGGTTCTCGACTGTGAGTTTTGTGGCTGATGTCATGTCACCGTGTCAAAAGGTTGGACCTGTCTGCAAAAAGAGGGCTGGGAAGTAATCTGAGCTTTGGGTTGGGAGGGGTCTGAGTGTCAGTAAACAGCCCCCAGTGGGTGGAGCCCAACGAGCAGGTGTCAGCCCCGCGTGCTCGCGTCCCGCCCGCCCGCAGGTGTGTGATGCTGAAGCTGACCAGCCTGGGGATGTTCGCCTTCTCGCTGGGTCAGACCATCCTGTGCACGGGCAGAAACAAGACCAGCTGTGAGCCCTATGGCTACAACGCCTGTGACTACCAGGTGACTGGCGGGCCTCCTGGGATCTATCCTTCCCATCCTCCACTAAGTCCCACCCACCACTTGGAACTACACAGAGCCCTGTCCCTGCTCCTCTAGTCATTGGGCACCGCTCCGCGCCTCTCACTTAGGTGAGTAGCTGTGAGCAAAGCGGCCATACAGCGGCTCGCCCCCAGGGGGCGCACCACGCTACACGCGAATGCAGTGTAGTAAGTGGCCTGACTGGGAGTTCTCTGCTCTAGGGGTAGATTCAAAAGCCAAGGCTGGAGAGATGGCTTTACGGTTAAGGCTTTGCGGGTAAAGCCAAAAAGACCTCCGTTTGATTCCCCAGGACCCACGAAAAGCAGATGCAGGCCCTGGAGTGCCCATTCTCTTTCTCTCTCTCAAATAAGTAAAAATAAAATATTAAAAAAAAAAAAGTCAGCCGGTCGTGTGGTAGCTCACGCCTTTAAATCCCAGCACTTGGGAGGTAGAGGTAGGAGGATGGCCATGAGTTCAAGGCCACCCTGAGACTGCATAGTGAGTTCCAGGTCAGCCTGGGTTAGAATGAGACCCCACCCTGGAAACCCCCCCCCAAAAAAAGTTGTGTCAAACTGTAGGCCAAGCTCCCAGACTACCCCTCCAGTGGGCAAAGGAAGGGAAACTGGGGTTAGGGTGTGCAAGAGTGGGGATGGATCCCTTCTCTCTTCCCCCCAGTGCTGGGAGACCTCAGTGGGTGAGGAATTATACAAACTGATCATCTTCAACTTCCTGCTCACCGTGGCCTTCGCCTTCCTGGTCACTCTGCCTCGGAGGTGAGTCATGTGGGACTGCCCCTGAGGCGGGGGGGGGGGGGGTAGCAAGACGAGGACTGGAATGGTCCGAAATCATAGCCAAGGTCAAGCCAGGTTTGTCCCTGTGAGAGAGGCTGTGATAGTCCATGGGCAGGACCCATGTGACTGACACCCATCTTCATCTTCTTGCTTGCTGGACATCTGACCTACGCCACCGCTCAGGCTGCTGGTGGAGCGGCTCACAGGCTGGTTCTGGACGTGGCTGGGCCGGGAGGAGTTCCTGGTGCCCAAGAACGTGCTGGACATTGTAGCGGCACAGACGGTCACGTGGATGGGCCTCTTCTACTGCCCCCTGCTGCCGCTACTTAACAGTATCTTCATCTTCATCACCTTTTACGTCAAAAAGGTGAGAGTGGGGCTGGAGGGATGGCCTAGCGGTTAGGGCGTTTGCCTGCAAAGCCAAAGGACCCAGGTTAGATTCCCCAGAACCCACATTAGCCAGATGCACAAGGGGGTTCATGCATCTGGACTTCGTTTGCAGTGGCTTGAGGCCCTGGTGTGCCAATTCTCTCTCCCTCCCTCTTTCTCTGTCAAAGAAAGAAAGAGGGGAAGGAGGGAAGGAAGGGAATGGCTTGGGCATAGTGGCACACACCTTTAATCCCAGCACTTCAGGAGGCTGAGGTAGGAGGATTGCAATGAATTGGAGGCCAGCTAGGAGCTACCGGTTTGAGTTCCAGGTCAACCTCGGCTAGATTGAGACCCCACCTCAAAAAAAAAAAAAAAAAAAAAAAAGTTAAACAGGGCTGGAGAGATGGCTTAGTGGTTAAGTGCTTGCCTGTGAAGCCTAAGGACCCTGGTTCAAGGCTCAATTCTCCAAGACCCACGTTAGCCAGATGCACAAGGGGGTGCACGTCTGGAGTTCATTTGCGGTGGCTGGAGGCCCTGGCGCACTCATTCTCTATATCTCTCTCACTCTTTCTCTCTGTCTCTTTTTCTCTGTCGTTCTCAAATAAATAAATAAAAAATAAGTTAAATAAATGATAACAAGGGGAGAGCGCAGGTGGCAGGGAGCAGACAGTCCCTGTGCGTGGGCTCTTTGGGCCTCCTGCCCTGCCCTCCCTTCCCTGGGCCTCAGACTCCAGGTCCCACAAAGCACACTGAGGGTCCTGTTTGTCATCTGTCCCCAGTACACCCTCCTGAGGAACAGCAGGTCGTCCCAGCGGCTCTTCAGGGCCTCCAGCTCCACCTTCTTCTTCCAGCTGGTGCTGCTCCTGGGTCTGCTCCTGGCTGCGCTGACCCTGGGCTACGTGGTCAGCAGGTGAGGCGGGCTGGGGGCCAGGGGCCGGGGGCCTGGCGAGGCCTCTCCTCCTGGACACTGACAGCTCTCTGTCTCTCCAGTACCCACTCCTCCTGGGACTGTGGACTTTACACCAACTACTCATCCCCTTGGCAAGTTGTACCCGAGCTGGTGGCCCACCAGGGCCCTGGCCAACCAGCCCTCCACTACCTCGGTTCCCAGGCCTTCAGCTTTCCCCTCCTCATACTGCTCAGGTGCCAAGGGAGAGCCCCAGGGACATAGTTCCTTCCCCAGGGGTGGTACATGCCTGGGCAGCCCAGCCAGTCCACTGGGATTCTGAAGCCAGGGAGATAGGGGCTCGAAAGCAGGTGGCCTGGAGGGTCTTGGTTGCCTTCCTTGTACTGTGGGCACCCCTTAACCCACCTTCTGGGTCGACATCGGGATTGCTTGGCCACTGGGAAAACATCAGGACCTGGGGAAGAGGCATTACCAAGCCTTCCATGCTGGTAGACAGGAAGTGAGGGGCCAGCCAGGGAAGGGGTGGTCCTATCTTCAGATAAAGCCGTGTACACAGAGAAGGCCCTGGAACACAGGGTTAGTTTGCTTTTATAAAATTTTATTTATTTGCGTGTGTGTGGGTGCGCGCGTGTGTGTGCTCGCGCACGCGCGCGCGGTTGTATACTAGGGTGTCTTGCTGAGTTCCCTGGGTGCTGGGGAGGCACGATGATCGTGAGTTCAGTACCAGCCTAGCTGCTTAGCAAGACCCTGTTTCAGAGGAGGAGGAGGAGGGCCCAGAGTGAGGGGTAAAGAAGACGGGAAGGGGGTCCTGTCTTCAGAGGTGACTGACCTCTATCCCGTTTGTCTGAAGCCTCGTCCTGACTGTGTGTGTCTCCCAGACCCGGGCTAATGCAAGGGCCATCCGCGGACTCCAGAAGCAGCTGGTGTGGGTGAGTGTCCCCATAGGCTGGGGAGGACCCGGGGAAGACTCCTTAGAGTGTACTCTTAGCTGGGCGTGGTGGTGCACACCTTTACTGCCAGCACTCGGGAGGCAGAGGTAGGAGGATCGCTGTGAGTTCAAGGCCACCCTGAGACTACATAGTGAATTCCAGGTCAGCCTGGGCTAGAGAGAGAGAAACCCTACCTCTTATTGTTGGTACGGACCTGATGTGACAGGATTTTCTTTCCTACCAGAGGGCTAGCCCAGACGGGAAGGGAGGGACCTGGTTCCTCAGCCCTGAGCGGAACCTATTCAGAATGCGCTCTTAAACTTGGGATCGGGTCTCTTGATGGAGAAGGTCCCTGCCAGCCTCCTCTAGTGGGCCTGGGCCTGGGGTTTAGTGGACGCGAAGCTCAGCTTCGGGTGGGTACGTGGAAGCTCACAGCCGCTCTGGCTCTGGCGCGGGACCAGTCGCGGAGTGGGGCCCTGCTCGGAGATTTCGTGGGCAGGGGCGTGCCCTCTGGTTGTGTGGGGCTGGGATCTTGGGCTTTACTCTAGGAACACGGGCGAATCTGGGCACGAGCGGGACCTAGGGCGGCTTTGGGGGACGGGAGGGGCGGGGCTTGGGCCTGGGGCCCCCGCGCAGCGGCGGAGGCTGCGTCCTGGCGGGGCGTGGTCTCTGCCGGGGCGGGGCTTATGTGCTCATCTTGCGGGGGCGGGGCCTCTCACGGGGGCGGGGCTTTGGCGCTTAGCTCGCGGCGGGGCGTGGTCTCCTGAGGGGCGTGGTCTCCCGCTGGGACCCGCCCTGGCTGCTGGCGGGCACGGAGCTTTCCCGGGAGCCCCACCGCTCACCGCGCGCCTCTCGTGCGCTCCCCTCGCAGCAGGTCCAAGAGAAGTGGCACCTGGTGGAGGACCTGTCGCGGCTGCTGCCGGAGCTGAGCCCAGGCGAATCTTTGGGGCCTGAGTCCCCTCCGTCCCGAGCTTCGCGCCCGCGGTCCTTCTGCCCTGGATTCCCGTGCCCAGGCTCCCCCGGCCCCAGGACCCCTCGATCAGGATCCTCGGGTGTGGATCCCGCCAGGCTGAACCCCTCAAGCCCCGGGCCACGTGGTGCGTCGGTCCCCGCCCCCCGATTCCGCTTCCCCAGCAGCTCGGAGATGTAGCATCCGAACCACCTCCTCTGCCTCTGGACGGTGTCCTCCAGGGGCCTGAGCCCACTGCAGCCCTTCCTTCCTCCTGTGTCACTCAGGCTCTGGGTTCCTGAGGCTCTGGCAGGGCTCCTCGAAGAGGGACACATCCCCAGGGTAGTATGACGAACATGTGGGTACCTCCACCTGTCTATCTCACCCCTTTTACATTATACATTTTTGTTTTGATTTTGATTTTTCGAGGTAGGGTCTCACTCTGGCCCAGGCTGACCTGGAATTCACTATGTAGTTTCAGGATAGCCTCGGACTCACAGCAATCCTCCTACCTCTGCCTCCTGAGTGCTGGGATTAAAGGCGTGCTCCACCACACCCGGCTTACATTTTCTATTTTTAAATTTCATTTTACTGGCATACACTAATTTTATATACCAATGGGTTTCATTATGACATTTTCACATATGTATGTAATGTATTTTGATCATATTCACCCCCATTACCCTCTCGTGTCTCCCACTCCCACTGAACCATTCTTTTCCCAACTAGAACACCTACGTGTGTGTGTGTGTCCCAATTTACACGTGGGTAAATTCTTTATATTTTCATTAAGTGTTTTATAGTGTACATAATGTATTAGCAATAAAATCTACAAATTATGTATATATAATCTCTTTTGGAAGTGCTCAAAGATTGTTTACCAAGGGGACAAGTAATCATAATCATTGGAACCCTCTTCCCATGAGAAGGGAAGAGCTGGCCACAGCTTTCTGTGTCCCACTGTGCACGAGTCAACCTTCAACTGTGCACATGAGCCCACAAAGGTTAAGGCCATGGACAGCAAGGAGCAGAGCTGTCACTGAACCCAGCTGTGTGGACTCCAAAGCCACACTGCACAGGCCTGGGGCTCAGAGGCGGCTCCTGACCCTGACCACAGAGCTTGCTGAAGTCTGGGTGCCTGACAGCATCAAAGGCATTGTGATCCTACAACCTCAGCCTCCCAAGGGCTGGGATTATATGTGAGTCACCACAACTGGCTACTGTTGCTCCTGACCCATATTCTTTTTTTTTTTTTAATTTTTTTTTTTATTTGAGAGTGACAGACACAGAAAGACAGATAGAGGGAGAGAGAGAGAATGGGTGCGCCAGGGCTTCCAGCCTCTGCAAACGAACTCCAGACGCATGCACCCCCTTGTGCATCTGGCTAACGTGGGACCTGGGGAACCGAGCCTCGAACCGGGGTCCTTAGGTTTCACAGGCCAGCGCTTAACCGCTAAGCCATCTCTCCAGCCCCTGACCCATATTCTTACCCACAAGACCACACCCACAGACGCCCCTGGAGAAAGCAGTCCCGTCCCACGGCCACACCGCTGCAAGATTATTCTCCCAATCTGTTTATTGAGTTGACCTTGAGTGTCCATGGGGTAAAGGTGTCATGCCAGAGTCCTAATGGCATGTATAAGCCTGTATTGTGAAATGTTGGCTGTGGGAGGTCACAGGGAGGTGGCATGATCATCAGAACCACGACCCCAGGACACTCTGAGATTTGTGAACCATTTCAAGATTCTTTCCCAAGACTCCTGTCCCTCCCCATCTCCTGCTGCACTGGCTTTGAACCCACAGCTCTAAGCCTTGGAAAGAACCCTCCCCCAGAAGCTGTCAGAAATCAGCACTGGCCAGGTGTGGTGGTGCATGTCTTTAATCCCAGCACTCGGGAGGCAGAGGTGGGAGGATCGCTGTGATTTCGAGGCCACCCTGAGACTACAGAGTGAAATCCAGGTCAGCCTGAGCTAGAGTGAGACACTATCTTAAAAAAACAACAAGCTGGGGCTGGAGAGATGGCTTAGTGGTTAAGCGCGGGCCTGTGAAGCCTAAGGACCCCAGTTCGAGGCTCGGTTCCCCAGGTCCCACGTTAGCCAGATGCACAAGGGGGCGCATGCGTCTGGAGTTCGTTTGCAGTGGCTGGAAACCCTGGCGCGCCTATTCTCTCTCTCCCCCTCTATCTGTCTTTCTCTCTATGTCTGTCGCTCTCAAATAAATAAATAAAAAATGAACAAAAAAAATTAAAAAAAAAAAAACAAGCTGGGTGTGGTGGCGCACGCCTTTAATCCCAGCACTCGGGAGGCCAAGGTAGGAGGATCGCTGTGAGTTCGAGGCTACCCTGAGAGTACGTAGTGAATTCCAGGTCAGCCTGGACCAGAGTGAGATCCTACCTAAAAAAAAAAAAAAAGAGAGAAAAGAAAGAAATTGGCACTGTCCCAGTGACTGTGAGGTATTTGATTTGGTCTAGGTGCAGCCAGCCATGAAAAGTAATCCCAAGAGGTCCTTTGTCTTTGTCCATGGTTTTTTATTGTTGCTGTTTTGTTTTTTGGCTTTTCAAGGTAAGGTCTTGCTCTAGCCTAGGCTGACTTGGAATTCACTATGTTGTCTCAGGCTGGCCTCAAATTCATGGTAACCCTCCTGCCTCTGCCTCCTGAGTGCTGAGATTAAAGGCATGTGCCACTATGCCCAGTTGTTTTGTTTTGTTATTAAATACTTTATTTATTTATTTATTATTGTTGCGGTCAGGTTCGCGTTGCTGGTAGAAATCGCCCAACCAAGATCAGTTCATGGGAAAAAAGGGGTCTATTTTTGTTTACAGGCTCAAGGGAAAGCTCCACAATGGTATGGGCAGAGGGTGGACATCACCCCCTGGCAACCGTAGCAACAAGAGAGTGGGCCAAACACTGACATAGGGAAACTGGCTGTAACACCCATAAAACCACCCCCAACAATGCACTCCCTCCATGAGGCATTAATTCCCAAATCTCCATCAGCTGGGAACCTAGCATTCGGAACACCTAAGTTTATGGAGAACACCTGAATCAAACGACCACATTTATTTATTCATTTATTTGAGTGAGAGAAAGAGACATATAAAGAGGGAATGGGCCCACCAGGGTCTCTTAACTACTGCAAATGAACTCCAGATGCATGTGCTGCCTTGTACATCTGGCTTTACATGGGTACTGAGGAATCGAACCTAGGTCCTTTGACTTTGCAGACAAGCATCTTAACTGCTAAGCCATCTCTTCAGGTTCCCCCACCCCGATTTTTTTTTTTTTTGTTTGTTTGTTTTTTTTTGTTTTTCAAGGTAGAGTCTCACTCTAGCCCAGGCTGACCAGAAATTCACTATGTCATCTCAGGGTGGCCTCAAACTCACAGCCATCCTCCTACCTCTGCCTCCCGAGTGCTGGGATTAAAGACATGTGCCACCATTTTTTTTTTTAATATTTATAGCTGGGTGTGGTGGCATATGCCTTTAACTACAGAACTTGAGAGGCAGAGGTAGGAGGATCACTGTTAGCTCAAGATCAGCTTGGAACTAGAGTGAGGTCCAGGTCAGCATGAGCTAGAATGAGACCCTACCTTGAAAACAATGACAACAAAAGTTTTATTTATTCATTTGCAAGGGAGAGAGAGAGGAAGTATGGATGTGCAGGACTTCTTGCCAATGCATACAAACTCCAGATGCATGAGCCAGTTTGTGCATCTGGCTTTTACTTAGGCATCAGAGAATTGAGCCCAGGCTATCAGGCTTTGCAAACAAGTGCCTTTAACCAGTAAGCCATCTCCCCATCCCTGCCCTTGTTTTATTTTATATAATTTATTTGAGAGAGACAAAGAAAGATACAGAGAATGGGCTCGCCAGGGCCTTGAGCTACTGTAAATAAACTCCAGATGCATGTGCCACCTTGTGCTTAGTGGGTCTTGGAGAACTGAACCTGGGTCCTCTGGCTTTGTAGGCAAGTGCCTTAACTGCTAAGCCATCTCTCCAGCCCTCCCCCTTTTTTTTTTTAATTTTTTTTTGTTGTTGTTGTTTTTTGAGGTTGGGTTTCACTCCAACTCAGGCTGACCTGGAATTTACTATGTAATCTCAGGATGGCCTCAAACTCACAGCCATCCTCCTACCTCTGCCTCCCAAGTGCCGGGATTAAAGATGTGCGCCACCATGCCCGGCTTAGCCCCCCCCCTTTTTTATTTGAAACATGGTTTTATGTCTTCTAGGCTGGCCTTGAATTTACTGTTCAGCCAAGGCTAGTCTTGAATTGGTAATCCAGCCTCCACATTCTGAATACTGGGATTACAGGCCAGGCTCCCAGGAGGTGCTTGAGAAGCCTGAGGCTCCCTCAAGAGACCAGCCTCTGACTGTCTTCCTGCCTGGATGACATATCCACTGGGCTCTTGCCAGACTCCCCGTGGGCTGGAGTCTTCTCAGGTGACCATCAAAGACTTGGCCAGTTCATGCCCTCCCATGACTGACCTCGCCTTGCTCCCAGGTCTTACCTCACCCTCCAGTCCATCACCAAACACCGATCAAGTGTTGCTAAATGCCAGCTGCTGGTCTGGAGGCTGGTGTGGAAGCTGTGAGGGACCCAAGCTCTGTGCTCGGTCTGGGAAGGTGACAGGCCCAGGTAAAGTAACACGCACTACCCAGCAGCTCCCAGACCTGCAGCAGCCTCGCCTGGGGACAAGCCAGAAATGCAGATCCTCAGGTCCTGCCCCACCCTCCTAAATCAGGAGCTCTGAGGTTGGGGGCAGCAATAGCGTTTTGTGAACCAGGTGCGATGGCTCACACCCATTAATAACGGCATTCAGGAAGCCAAACTAAGAGGATTTTGAGGTTGAAACCCACCCCAGCTACACAGCAAGATCATGACTCAAAAACAAAACAATTTGGTTCGTCAAAGCCTGTGATATTCAATAAAAATTAGGGCATGGAGAGAATCTTTTCAGATGGCAATGACCTTGGGACGACTCACAAGGTATCATGGCTCTGGAAAGAAGTGACCAGAGTGCTCAGTACTGCAATATCTCTATCACACCTTCCAAGGCTCAGGGTCTAATACGGAAGAGGTGGCGGAAAGAATGTAAGAGCCAAAGGAAGGGTAGGACTCCTTACAACGTGCTCCACCAGACACAAAATGGTCTGGATATCCTCACAGTGCCTGATACTACCTACACAAGACCATCATAAGAGGAGGAAAAGATGATGACATCAAAATAAAAGAGAGACTGATTGAGAGGGGGAGAGGATATGGTGGAGAGTGGAATTTCAAAGGGGAAAGTTGGGGGAGGGAGGGTATTACCATGGGATATTTTTTTATAATAATGGAAGTTGTTAATAAAATTTTGAAAAAAAAAATTAGGACATGGAAGCCAGGCGTGGTGGCGCACGCCTTTAATCCCAGCACTCAGGAGGCAGAGGTAGGAGGAGGATCGCTGTGAGTTCAAGGCCACCCTGAGACTACATAGTCAATTCTAGGTCAGCCTGGGCTAGAGTGAGACCCTACCTTGAAAAACAAAAAATAAAAAAGAAAAAAAAAGAAAAAGAAAAAGGAAAAAACAGGACATGGAGATGCTGAGCTTGCAGGTGCTGGTGTGTGACCCAAGCTGGGAAGCTGGGAGCCTGAGGCCCTGCCTGTAGGTCGTCAGAGGATCCAGCGCCCCCGTGGCATGTGGTGCACAGCGCAGAGGACTTCTGGGAGATGCCAGGGTGGGAAGAGGCTGTCAGCCCAGAAGTCACACCAGGCAGGGAGAAGTAACGTCTCACAGCTATGGCACCCCTGTGGATGGTAGATGTACCAGCGCCTAAAACCTGAGCATTTTGACTGGCTGCCCAGCCTAAGAGGTTTCTCCCCCAGCTTTACACATTATGTCAGACCTATGCAATCTCCCCTGCCAGGAACCTTCCAGGAATAGGGTATGAGGGAAGTAAGGAGACCTCAGGAAGATCTGAGGACAAAAATCAAAACTGTGTGTCAGGGGCTAGAGAGATGGCTTAGCGGTTAAGCGCTTGCCTTAAGGACCCTGGTTTGAGGCTCGATACCCCAGGACCCACGTTAGCCAGATGCACAAGGGGGTGCACGTGTCTGCAGTTCATTTGCAGTGGCTGGAGGCCCTGGTGCACCCATTCTCTCTCCCTCTCTCTCGATCTGCCTCTTTCTTTCTCTCTGTGTCGGTTGCTCTCAAATAAATAAATTTTTTTAAAAAACTGTGTATCAGGGACTCATGGGCTCTGCCGTGACCCTCTCCTCTGACCTCCAAACACTGAGAACAGAGGAGGCTCCTCTGATATGTCTGTGCTTACGTAGGCTCCCTGAGCACCATGGGATGGAGGACATGAGCTTCTGAGTCTTCAGACAGCTGACCTCCTCAGCCTGAGACGGCGCGGCTGGCTGGCAGGTTCCCCGTCATCCCAGCATCCTCTCAGTGGTGGAGGGCTGGCGTCAGGGGCATGAGGCGGCAGGCTCCATTCCCTGCACCACCAAACAAACCAAAAGATTAGCATATGTACTGTGTAACCCTACAAAAATTCTCACTTCCTTCATCTACACCAGTAGAAGCAAAAAGAGACCTTTAGAAAGGAATTTTGCTAGGACCTAAAACAAAATGCCTGTCCCAACAAAGCAAGTGAAAACAGAGGTAGGCGTTGTCGGGGTACAGGGTCTAGCCCAGGGGAAGTGCCGGAGCTGTTGGGTGGAAAGTGACTTGGGGGAAAGGGGATCACTGTGAGGGACATAGCTGGTGTCCTGGTGACCTGTGGCACCTATGCTGGCTGTCCTTGCTGCTCTCTGATCACAGACCCAACCCTCCAGACAGATTCCTGATAAATCCAGGTCTCCGCGGGTCTCCCCACAGAATGGCAAGAGGGGCCATGGCTGGAGTGGCTGGAGTGGGGCAGCCGCCCATTCTGATGGACCAGCTGGGCCAGGGTTGGGAGTGTTGTTCCCAGCCAGGCTCTGTGGAGCAGCTCTACTGGACACGGGTGGTGACTTGGCCACAGGGCACCTCATCCATGAAGTGGCAGCCAAAGTGGGTATGCACACAATTGCTGAGCCTGTCCCCAAAGCCACAGGCTTGTCCACAGCTCCCGACAAGGAGTGGGGCCATGGACGCAGGCACACAAGGGGCCTGCTGCAGAGGCAGAAGATCCTGGTTCCCATCTCACCTGTTTCCTGGGCTCTTGGTGTCCCTCAGACCCAGTGGGTCTGGCCCTGGTCTCACAGCAGGAAGGCCCTGGTCACCCTGCCATCTCTCGAGTTTGCTCTGCCACAGGCCACCAGCGTTGATGATGTGGCTTACTCTCCATCTTGTCTAGTCATGAACAGGCTCCAGATCCCTGGGGGATGAACATTCGTGCCCTGCCCCTTTGAACTCCTGAAGGACAGGACTGGGCATACCACATCCCAATCCCAGGGTAAGCCAGGGCTTCTTCTGTCTTGAGGTCTAACTTTTGGACAGCATCAGTCTTCTAGCAGGTACCCAGTCAATGGTTAGATGCAAACCAATATGACCTGGACATAAATACCCCTCCTCCTTGTCAATCTAGCAGGGTTTCAGACCCCCCCCCCCCCCGACAGTTTGTTTTGGCTTTTCTGTAAGGACCCCTTATGATCATATTACCTTTACTTAGATATCCTAAGGCAATCACCCATCCCAAACTCAGCAGGTACAACCTTACAGCACCCTGCCCCCGTGCCAGGTCCAGGAGCAAGAACCCAGACATCCGCCACCTACTGCGTGAGCCCAGGGCCTGAACTTAGCAGTGGGGGCTGAGCTCAAGCCCTGCTTTAGCTCCCAGGCCCAAATTTCTTTCTTTTCTCTTGGGATTGAGGAGATAGTTGTCTACTGTGGCCTTCTGGGATGCTCTGGCCCAAACCCTGGCAGCTGGGCCCCCCCGATAGCTGCTGCGTCCAAGTTATCTCCTCCCTGCAGGGAGCCACCCAGGGGGCATCCCGGGGGGCCCAGGGTGGAAGGCCCAGATTAGGAAGCCCTGGCCAGCCCGAGCCACGGCCCCACACGGCCCCACTCCCGCAGAGAGATGAGGTTCTTTTGGCTGCTGTGCTTGGCCATACTGGGTGAGCCCCCTGGGGACCTTGGGATGGTGGGTTCCAGAAATGGGATGCTGAGAAGCCCAGGAGAGTAGAGCCTGAAGGCTGGAGTCTCTTGGAAGCCAGGGACAGAGGGCGAGGCTATGGGCTGAAGCCTCAAAGCAGCCCTGCAGACTACGAACATGGTGATCCCAAATGCCTTGATGCTCCAAAGAGCTCCTGAAAGGAGGTGCTGGCTGAGCCCTACCTGAGGCTTCACCACCGCCCTTCAGCCTGCTCCCTGTGTGTCTCAGCAGGGGGCAGCCTGGCGGGCTGGGCCTCCTCTATCAGGCTCCTAACCAATTCATCTCTTCTTACAGCTGCTGCACACAGCTTCCCCAAGGAGAAGCAGGCAGAAGGTGAGTCCCCCTCTCCCGCCTCTCACCTTCCAGGGAGAAGGGTTCATCTGGGGACCCCGGAGCCAGAAATCTGCCACAGATATCTTGGAGGTTGGTGATGGCAGGAATGTATACAGGTAGACCCAGATAGATAATTCTGGAACCCAGCCTCCACTTCTACAGGGCCCTGAGGGGTCAGCAGGCTGAGCGGTACAGTGCAGGGGGTCTTGGAGGATGTGGGATGGGGGGCTTATACCCAAGCAGATACACTCCAGTAGCTAGACCTCAGGTTTGGATCTGGAACAAAAATCTCACCCCACCTGGAGCCTCTCACTTGTGTCAGGCTGGGGAACTCAGGAGAGCGTTTGGCCCAGGGAGGAGAGACTCTCAGGTCTGGAGGGGGCTGGAGAAAGAATCTGGGGATTTCCAGGAGTCCAGCGTGGGCATGGCTGTCTTGCTCTGGAAGGTAGCTGGCATGGGGGCAGGGAGCTAGTGAGGATCATTCCTTCCCTCCCTCTTCTCCTCCTCAATCGATGGACCAGGAGACTGGTTCAGAGTCAGGGAGGAGGAGACTTTGGGAAGGACCATAGCTCCTGGTCTGCCCCACCCCCTCTACTGCCCCTTTTGGCTCTGCCCTGACTCACCCCTGCCTCCCTCCTCTCCCCTCTCCAGGCTCCTTCCTTGCTCCTCAGCCTATTTATGTCCAGCCCCCGTGTCGCTATGGAGGCAGTCTGCCACCTCCCTGTCTTGTCATTTACTTCATGTAACTGAGCCATCAAACAAAAGCTGGGCATCCCCCTCTGTTCTGCTTGAGGGCAGATACCCGGTCGTGTTGACGTAGGTCTCACTTGAATGAGGTGTAGGCAGAACTATCATTTCCTCATTTGCAATAAAAAAGAAACACAGTGTTGGTGTTTCAGCTAAAATAAGAGCCCGTGGCTGGGTCTCAGGAAAGTACCTGGGCAGAGGCATTTCTGCTTCCCACATCACCTCAGCCTGTGACTTCTGCTCAGATTTCTGCTGACCAAGTCCTGCTAACGAAACTTCTAAAAGGTTGACTGGTAAATCACTCATTCTTTCAACAAATACTTGCCGAGGTGTGTTTGGTCACAGACACTGTTTTGAGCCACCAGGGTAGAGCAGGTGCAGAAGCAAAACCTCCCTGTAGCCTTCAATGTAGTGGGGGCTGTGAGACGGGAGCGTGGAAACAAGCGTGTTCTTCGGTGTATGAGAATTCAAGAGTTTTGCCACGGCCAGAGGGGCAGCCTACGATCCCAGCTCTGGGAAGGTGGAGGCAGAAGGATCAGAAGTTAGAGTTTGGGCTGGAGAGATGGCTTAGCTGTTAAGGTGTCTGTCTGTGAAGCCTAAGGACCCAAGTTCGATTCCTCAGTACCCACATAAGCCAGATGCAAAAGCTGGCTCAGGCGTCTGGAGTTCCTTTGTAGTGGCTGCAGGCCCTGGTGTGCTCATTGCCTCTCTATCTATCTGCCCCCCCCAATAAATAAATTAAATTTTAAAAAAGAAATTAGAGTTCAACCTTAATTACATAATGAATCAGAGGTCACCCTGGGCTACATGAGACCCTGTCAGCAAGAAAGAGAGGGAGCTAGAAAGATGGCTTAGCGGTTGAGGCACTTTCCTGCAAAGCCAAAGGACCAGGTTCAATTCCCTCTTACCCATGTAAAGCACAAGGTGGCACATGCATCTGGAGTTCATTCACAGGGGCTGAAGGCCCTGGTGTGCCCATTCTCTCTCTCTCTCTCTCTCCTCTCTCATGAATAAATAAAAACAAAGAGAGAGGGAGGGAGGTGTGGACAGAGGAAGTCAGAGAAGGAGGAGGGGAAGGAAGAGGGGATTGATTAAGGAGCTTCTGGGCTTCTGGAGAGAAGAAAGAACTTGCATGTGGCACAGGGTGCAAAGATAGCCACTAAGGCGGACTCTAGACCCTTGGCCGGAGCCTGGAAGGATTGGTTAAATAAACGGCAGCCTGCTGAGGAGTTATTAGCACCTGACATAGCTGCGGAGGGTGTGGGAGCTTGGACACGAGTCTCTACCATTAAGGAGCAGAGGGCTAGAGTGCTGGAGAATCTGACTTTGAATTTCAACGAGAGTTGTGTTCAGTGTAGGGTACCAGGGCAGGAGTGACGGTTTGAAGATAACTGACCCAAAGAGACAGGGTGGAGCATACACAAAGACTTGAAGCTGGGGCTGGTATTTAGGGACATGGAAGGAGACTAGTCTAGAAATATGAAGAGGAGCGTGATGACGTGGTGGCGCACACCTTTAATCCCAGCACTCAGGAGGCAGAGGCAGGAGGATCGCCATGAGCTTGAGGCCATCCTGAGATGCTATAGTGAATTCCAGGTCCGCCTGAGCTAGATGAAGACCCTACCTTGAAAAACTCAAGAGAGAAATGAAAATATGAAGAGGATGTTGGCTCCTGTTGTCCCTGGCCATGAGAGATGTGGGATCTGACCAACCCATGAGACAGCTGAGGGCATCAGCGGGATACAGCTGTATGGGGCTTTGGGTGCCACTGAGCCTGCGTACCAGAGGGCTCAAAAGGAGAGCTTAGGACCAGGGAACCAGTAGGAACTATCAGGAAGAGGGAGGGAGAGGGTGACCAGAGAGCCTGGGGTTCCTCCCAAGCTTGATGGGAGCATCCCTACAATGTCCTCATTCCCTGGAGGACTGTTTGGTTGAAGGTCAGATTTGCACGCAAGTTGACACCCCCGAAGAGATAAGCAAGGACCCTTGTTCCCCCTTCTGGCCAATCAGTCTTGCTGAGTGATGGTCCAGGACTACGCAAAAATCGCTCAGGCTCCTGTGGCTGCTGCAGCAAAGGCTGCAGTTTGGGTGGCTTGAGACAGCAGAAGTGTGTCCCAGCACAGCTCATAGGCCCAGTGTGGGAAGCCCGGGGTTGGCAGGGCTGTGTCCTTCTGAAGGCTCCATGGGAACCTCAGTCATCTCTCTCTCTGCTTCTTGCTAGGTCCTCTCTGTCTCTCTGTGTCTCTTGTCCTCTGCTTGCTAGGTGTAACCCAGCATGGACTCCTAGTGGACTCAGGCAAATCCACTCAGCTGGAGTGCATCTGTGTACATCAGTACACACACCACTTCAGTACTGGGAATGGAATTTTCTGGAGGCTGCTGCAATCAACCGTCAACAGCAGAACTTCTTGCTCAGGGCCCTGCTTCGGGTCTAGAGAATCTCAGTCACTGGGGCCAAACTTTCAGTCATCAGGAAGCAAGTCTGTGGGAAAGTGGAGGCGTCCTGAAGGGCACTGAGTCACGCTGGGCTTCAGCACCACTGCCTGCCTTGATAAATGCTGAGTGGCTTGCTATTGCTTTCTTTTTTTTTTCAAGGTAGGGTCTCACTCTGATCCAGGCTGACCTGGAACTCACTATGTAGTCTCAGTCTCAGGGTGGCCTTGAACTCGCAGTGATCCTCCTACCTCTGCCTCCCACGTGCTGTGATTAAAGGCATGCGTCACTACAGCTGGCATATGTTTGTTTTGTTATTTTTTAAAAATATTTTATTAGTCAATTAATCTAGTTATTTGAAAAAGATAGAGAAAGAGGCATATGTAGAGAGAGAATGCACACACCAGGAACTTTACCCACTGCAAACGAACTCCAGACTAAATGCACCACCTTGAGCATCTGGCTAACGTGGGCCCTGGGGAACTGAACCTGGATCCTTTGTCTTTGCTAGCAAATGCCTTAACTACCAAGACATTTCCCCAGCCCTGTTTTAGTTTTTGAAGGTTAGGTTCTTGTTCTAGCCCAGGTTAACCTGGAACTCACTCTGTAGTCCCAGGCTAGCCTTGAACTCACAGTGATCCTCCTACTTGTGCTTCCTGAGTGCTAGGATGAAAGAAGTGTGCTACCATGCCCAGTCTCTTGCTTGCATTCTTTTTTCCAGTGTTGAGTATCAAACCCAGGGCCTTGTACATCCTGTACACACACCAGGATGTACAAACGCACCACTCTGCATTTGGATTTACATTAGTGTTGGGGAGTTGTGTGTGTGGACACACCAGGGTCTCTTCCTGCTGCAGAAGTATGCCCATTCATCTTTACATAGGGAGCCAGAGAACTGAACCCAGGTTGGCAGGCTTTATAGAAGGACAGTCAGTGCCTTTAAAAAAAAAGTATCTGGGGCTGGAGAGATGGCTTAGCGGTTAAGCACTTGCCTGTGAAGCCTAAGGACCCCGGTTCGAGGCTCGGTTCCCCAGGTCCCACGTTAGCCAGATGCACAAGGGGGCACACGCGTCTGGGAGTTCGTTTGCAGAGGCTGGAAGCCCTGGCGAGCCCATTCTCTCTCTCTTCCTCTATCTGTCTTTCTCTCTGTGTCTGTCGTTCTCAAATAAATAAATTAATTAATTAATTAAAAAGAAAAGTATCTGGTCACCGTGAGTTCGAGGCCACCCTGAGATTACATAGTAAATTCCAGGTCAGCCTGGGCTAGAGTGAAACCCTACCTTCGGGGGTGGGGGGAAGAAAAGAAAAAATGTTTCTGGGGCTGGAGGGATGGCTTTGCAGATAAGGCATTTGCCTGCAAAGCCAAAGGACCCAGGTTCAATTACCCAGGACCCACATTAGCCAGATGCACAAGGGGGCACATGCATCGGGAGTTCATTTGCAGTGGCTGGAGGCCCTGGCATGCCCATTCTCTCTCTCTGTATCTGGGTCAGGTATAGTGGCACATGCCTTTAATCCCAGCACTGGGGAGGCAGAGGTAAGAGGATCTCTGTGAGTTCAAGGCCAGCCTGACACTACATAGTGAATTCCAGGTCAGCCTGGGCGAGAGTGAGACCCTACCTAGAAAACAACAACAACAACAAAAAAGTATATCCCTTGGGCTGGAGGGATGCCTTAGTGGTTAAAGCGTTTGCCTATAAAGCCAAAGAATCCAGGTTTAATTCCCCAGGACCCACATTAACCCGATGCACAAGGGGGTGCATGCGTCGGGAGTTTGTTTGCAGTGTCTAGAGGCTCTGGCCCACCCATTCTTTCTCACTCTCCCTTCCTCTTTCTCTGTCAAATAAATTTAAAAAAAAATTTTTTTTTTTTAAGGTAGGGTCTCACTCTGGCTCAGGCTGACCTGGAATTAACTATGTAGTCTCAGGGTGGCCTCGAACTCATGGTGATCCTCCTTCCTCTGACTCCCGAGTTCTGGGATTAAAGGTAGGTGCCACTACGCCCAGCTTTTTTTGTTTGTTTGTTTGTCTTGAGGTAGGGTCTCACTTTGGTCCAGGCTGACTTGGAATTAACTATGTAGTCTCAGGGTGGCCCTGAACTCATAGCGATCCTCCTACCTCTGCCTCCCGAGTGCTGGGAGTAAAGGCATGTGCCACCACACCCGGGTGATATATGTATGTTTTTTAAAGTATCCCTCTCAACACATGAGGTGTGCTTGTTGGAGCTTTGAGGGATACAGAAGGGGCAGGGTCTGGTAGTGGGGGAGAGGTGTGGTTGAGGAAGACACCTGGTGTCACCTCTGGCCTTCATACATGTGCGCACACCTGTGCACGCATATGTGGACATACATGTGAGCGTGCATATGTACCACACACACATATACAACTAGAAATATGCATAGTGTTAGGAGGGCTGGGGAGATGGCTCAATGGTTAAAGGTCATTTGCAAAGCCTGCTGGACAGGGTTTGATTCTCCAGTACTTGCATAATAAAGCCAGACGCACACAAAGTGACAAGTGTCTGGAGTACATTTACAGGGGGAGGAGGCCCTGATGCACTTATAGGTTCTCTTTCCTCACAAATAAATTATATATTTTTAACTTTTTTTTTTTTTTTTGGTGGTGCACACCTTTAATCCCAGCACTGGGGAAGCAGAAGTAGGAGGATCACTGTGAGTTTGAGGCCTACCTCAAAAAAAACAAATATATACATACATATATATATATATGTATATATATATATATGTATGTTGGGGAAGTGCTTGCCTACAAAGCCTGACTAATGACCTGGGTTCAATTCCCCAGTATCTATGTATAGCCAGATGTACAAAGTGGTACATACATTTGGAGTTCATATGCAGCAACTAGAGGACCTGGTGGGACCATTCTCTCTCTCTGGCATGGTGGCGCATGCTTTTAATCCCAGCACTTGGGAGGCAGAGGTAGGAGGATTGCTGTGAGTTCAAGGCCAGCCTGAGACTACATAATGAATTCCAGGTCAGCCTGGGCTAGAGTGAGACCCTACCTCAAAAAAATTATTTATTATTTATTTGCAACACACACACACACACATACACACAGAGGGAGAGAGAGAGAGAGAGAGAGCGCATAGGCATGCCAGGGCCTCTTGTTTTTTGGCTTGAAAAAAAAAGGCTGGAGAGATTGCTTAGTGTTTAAGGTGTTTGTCTGCGAAGCC